>NW_019211456.1:45568665-45591302 GCF_002443255.2 Varroa destructor
ATATATATCAAACTAAAGTAAAAAAGGTTTTTAACCACTTAAAGCTACCACGAAGCGTATGATATATTGCGAATGAAGCCGTGCTAAAGGCGTGCTCTACTGAAGTGAAGTTCAGGTATGCAGAAAAAAACTCATTAGACAATTGTTATTAGAAAATTTCATACTGAGGGTAGGCAGTCAATAGGTTTTCATATAGGCATATAATTATGCCCTTTTCTTCAAGCCTCTTGACGTCTGTCGATACCCCCGTAATAGCCGCGTTCAACTCGAGCGTGTAACAGGCTCATACTGTGATAACACTCAGCAAAGCTTTTATTCGGTGAAACGCCTCGTTCTATCTAACCACTGTATAAGAACCATTGACCATATTTTGGTATTTTTTAACGCCGCCAATTAACTAGAACAGGACCTCTCTCTGTACCAATAGGCATTTCGTACATTAATCTAAGCTTCGGTGGTTGGTGCCATTTGGCAGTTCATATCGTTGATCTTGTTTCTTTTGATAGAGTATAGATGGGCTGAAATATAGATAGTTTCGTATGAGGCGTAACTTGCGAATACCCATAGAGATGAATCGTATTTAGTGGGTCGACGTTAAGGTTTTCCTCATTTTTTTTTATTCTAGAGAACGGTGTTAAGGTCATACGTTGTAATTAGAGCATGTCCTTCTATTGTGGCACATTGAGGTGGGCCATCGCAGCTCTAAAGTGGAAACAAACAAAAAGCCACAGCGCTCCACTCTGTGCAATCCGCTGCATGTGCCTATTCGAAGTAGCGAAATTGTGCGACCCGTATCGCAAGAAGTCTCTTAAGTTTTGATTAGTCATTCAATGGGCTTGGATTTTTGCCTCTAGACAAATCTGCACTAACTTGTAGAATCGGAACGGAAAACACTGTTGTGTTAACTATAGGCGGACAGGGGCAATATTTTCACCGCGCTAGTTTTATTGGCAGTAAGAGTTTCACGCCTTCAAGCTAATTACAAATGACTTCCAGCATCGGTCAGTCAAATTCAATAAAGATCCAACATTCAAAGATGCAATAGACGTTATATTCATTTTGCGAAACATTACAAAACGAATGCTAACTATCTTCCGATCTTCTCAAATGCTGACTTGATGACCGCTCCTCAGTATAGCAGTATATGTATGGCCAATCACTCGTAAAAATGGAGAACTTCGCTAGGTTAGTAGGTTAGCGTACTGTAGATTGTTTTCAAGGTGTTCCTGGTCTCCAGTTGGGCGTCTGGCGTTGGTTATCTGGACGCTTGTCTTCCTAGTTAAGATGGAGCTATGCAGCTTCGGGATGAACGTTCGGTGCTGTTAAACACTTCTCCTTTGCACTAATTTTTATCTAAACAAAATTCTTTTGTAGTCCATTGTACAATTTAATGTTTAACTAGGTTGAAATGATGACGAACGTGTTTGAGAGGCTGAAAAGCTTGAATAGAGAAATTTCGACATAGTCATCGTATCCGATGCTTGACCTTTAGTTTTCTTATGATCAGCTCTATTAATGTAAGGCGAGTACGATTTACAGTTATGTAGAGCTTACAGATATAAAAACGAAATGCTTGACGTATTTTACACAGGATTGAATTTTTCAAAATGGCTTTTTAACTCTATTGGGTAACATTGGGGTCACTCACCACAAGCATGTAAGCATGTGGAAAACTAATTTTGACTTAAGGCAACGTAATACCTCAACCGAAATAGGTGCAAACGACCAGGTAATCCATACGGTATTAGGCGAGATATTTAATCATAGTTTGTGGTAAAAAAAAATACTTTTATTACCTACCGCACAATTTTGGCTATCTATAGCAGGAACGATGACCGCTAGTCAGCTTCGTGATGCAGTTCTATCTTACGAGTTATTTACTTTGTTTCGCAAAGAGCAAAGTCTAGCTAGGTCTCCATAATTGGCAAAACGCGTGTCTTGGCCAACGCTTAATGGCTAACAGCCAAAAGGTTCGCGGCCAGTCGTTACATGTGGCCAACGAGTTTGGGCCTAGAGTTAAAATAAAAAGGATTTTTTGACAGACGACCAGGTCATCAGTTCGACAAGACGTTTGTAAATGTAGATGAAGCGTGTCAGGCCACCTTAATAGTTTTTTTTTAATCTATTTTGTTATTTGATTATACCTTTATATCGTACTTTAATGAAAAAAGTATATTCATAAACACGTTTCTATTTTGTACTACCATAGTGTTAACATATATATATATATATATATATATATATATATATATATATATATATATATATGTCTTACTATTAAAAATGTGCTTGTGATGGACAAAATACCTGCTACACTAAAAAAAATTATTAACTGGGAGAAGAGTCAATAAAATTCTATAAAGATTTAGCTGAAGTCGTCCCATGTATCACCCGAATGATATCTGTATTGTTTCTTACTTTAAACCAGCCGTTTGAGTATATATAGCAAGAAGAATTGCTTACCCCATTTAAGGTAAGCTAAATAAAGTGTGTTCTACGGACAGACATAGTTAGACGTAGAGACTAGTTAGTAAAAACAAAAGGTTATTGTACATGAGTGAAATTAAAAACAGAATATAAGAAGCTGCTAATATAATGAGCAGCAAATATAAAGGCCATGTCGTTATTATAACACAGTTACAGAATTAAAGCGATGTCAGTATCACTGGATGATCCTCGTGGTGTAAACAGATTGCAGTGACCTCCCACATACAAACCATTTTTATGTATTCCCAACTGTCTTGGCTTCGATTCGTGGGTGAAAGGGGTTGTAGTTTTTTTTCGTCTTTCGTATGCAATATTGTCTGTAGCTACAATATTGAATCTGAACACTTCAGTATTTTGATTTTCACCAAAATTTAGATAAAGACTTAATTTTTTGTGCAAAATCACCCCTATAACCGATATCCGCACCTGCGTATGCCTAGCGGTACCAAGCTTAGGTCAAGAGCCGTGTCCTCTCCCAATATTTTCTGTAGTTTTAAAAAAATTATGCTGTAGAGTAAACGTGGCCATTCCTGAACTAGGCGTGACCTAGAAGTGGGCATGTGAACCCCTCTTTTGGCATCGTGTCCCTTGTCAGTAGGCGTGCAGTATGCAACGGTACTGTCGAAAACGCGACAGTAGTGAAGTGTAACCCATCAAGAACAAGCTAGAAAGGTCTTCAAGGGGGCAGCCATGATAATGCCCGCTTTGGTTGGTTGCTGCTGTAACCGGCAAGCGTTTCTTTCTTCTTTGAGCTGACATGGAGCTGGTACGCCGCTATGCTAGTCTGATGTGCCTAATCGTACACACACACCATCACACGCTCAGAGCCTGCATCTGCCAAAGGACCGCGGTATTGGCCTCGCTTTCCTGAGAGACTGCTCCCAAAAGTTTCGCTCAGGAACCACCCAGCAACCGGCAACAGTTTTACCAGCCAAGCGGCCATCTTCTCCTTTGTTTTCGTTTGGCAAGATAAAGCTATCCGACCGGCTTCGCAGGCTCGTGTCGCTTCGTTTCTTCTCGGCCTCGTCGAGCCTCGCGGCATCGACGAGGCCCCGCCGGGTACGCCTATTCGGACCTGCATGGTTTGAGCTGGTTTGGGCCTGTTTCCTTTCACCTTAGCAAACCGTCCGCACGAAAGACGTTGGTCCTCCGGGTCGGTGGCCCTTGTTGGTCGGCCCGAACCGTCGTTCGCGAAAGGAACCCGGTCGCCGGAAAAGCCCGATGGAGCAGCATCAGTCGAAGAGCAAGCCGCCCTCGTCCGCCATGGACAAGTAAGCCGGGACGTTCTGGAACCACAGGACTGCAGCAGGAGCCGAGCTGTGCTTACACACGGTACTGTTGGGTAGGCAGTAGCTGACAAGCCGAGCATAGAGGCTGGCGGAGTAGGATGGAATGGGGCTGCAAGACCAGTACCCCCGGGCGTGATATAGTGGATAGCCAGGCAGCCAGAGATAGCCAAGTCTGCCAGATGGACTTGATGTGATACGGAACGTGCGTTGGTCTCTTTCTCCAACGCCAGTTTACGCGATACACAACAAAATAAAATAAGTAGCAACACAGTGTGACCGGTAGCGACAAATGCTAAAAGATTGCCTTGGAGCTGAAAGATGCTGAATTGTGCTTCTTTGTCATGTGCTGTTTGAAATTAAAATGATTGCAATTGAATTAATAAAAATGCACAATCCTAATTTTAATACTTTTAATAATTAAATCAAATCTTTGCAAACACCTCGCATGTTCCAATTGTCTTCCGCAAGGTTATATTGCTATTAATTACTAACTATTAGTTAGTTAGGCGTAAACAAGAACGACTTTATTGATCGTTTGACAGAACAGACATCCAAAAAACTAAATACGCATTTCTAAGGGATAAAGAAAGTTGCCAATGATGGACTGCTTAGCCGCAGTTCCCGTGAATAGCAAATGTCCCGTAAATACCAGTTACCTTGGAAGTGATACCGTAACGTCTTTACTATGGCTCCAAACATTTTTTGTACAATATTGCGGAGTCACAAAGAATTTTACCCAGCAGCTAACGGCTTATAGCCAATAGAGAATTGGTTTAACTATGCTACTCTGTGATCACGAACATCCGTCAATATACGGACAAAAATATTTTTCTTAAACTTTATTTAATCGATTTTCCAAAATTACTAGAGAAAACTACATTAAAACGCCAAAAAATAAATAGCTAATTTAAAACAGAGAGAGTTAGAGACAGAGAGGCTGTGAAGAACGAAAAAACAGTATACTTCAATCATATAAGAGGATATTGTATATAACATAAGAAAATTGTCATGTAATTTTGCCATCGGCATGAGCTAAAAAAAATAGCCGTAAGTAATAGTGTTGTAAAGCTGGGAAAAGCGCTTATGCTTTAAAAAAAGATGAATCAATTGATAATTGGGTAGAATAAGACAATATCGAACTGATGGACGCATTGATTTTAAGGTAGGAATAAGTTAGAACGTCTATATTGATGACGGCCTGTTGCCAAGGGTTCTCGAAACCCGTGGTAAACTCAGTCCGTACTACCAGCCAATAGACTTAAGGGCTAAGGCGCAGAAGTATAATCAACATTACTTACTAATCAACAATCAGTAACACATTTTTATGCAGGTGCTGTTATTAGGGCAAGAACATAAGATCACAGAAAAAGCTCGCTTTTCGGGAGCAGTATTATTATGACTAAGAGCTGTACAGATCTGCTCTTTCCAATTCTATTTTCTTCATACTGAAGTCGTTATCGAAGCTGAATTCGTTGTATTCCATTCGAAGTAAGCAGGACTCAAAATGGGAAATTATGAATTAGTACATCATAATATAGGAGTAATGTTTTGCTTAGTAGAATGTTAAAAATAACCCACGTAGAAGCAATGACACAAATAAGCAAACTAGATTTTTGCTTCACACTATAGTCCTCAAAGCACGGAACACGATTTCTTATGATCTCGTTGCATTGACTGCAAGATATTTTTTGACAAAAAAAAATGCGTATCAGTTATGTATTTCCGTGAAATCAATCTACCTAAGATTGGAAGCGGAACCTCCGTTGTGTAACCGTCACTATGTACTTTACGTCGTGGAGGCCATAGAATTTTTTTACTTAGCTGAAAAAAGCGTCATATACACTGTTGTTTGTAGGTTCTTAAAAAGAAAATATTGACACTGTTGACTCTATATAAATATTTTTCCTTGCCCTAATCTTGGTGTGGAGTGCCTCGCAATTTTAGGTTCTAGAGTCTCTTTAAATACCACTACGGAAGCTGTGAGGAACGTGCATTCGGCCCCATCATCACACAGCTACCACATATGCTCCTTAGGCTTTGTTTTATTCGTGCTTCTACATATTCGGACACGCGATTTACGCAAACGTGGCTTTTAATACTGGCCCCGCTACGGTCTTGGTCATCATCGAAACGTATAACATCGTGGTCTATCATTCTTGGCAGAAGCGTCCAATCTGCTCGCAAGGAGCGCTAATATGGAATCAATCCTTACAGCCAAGGTACACGACCTGGCTATTTTTGTAAAAGTCCTGCGTATTATCTCCCGGTTCACGTAAAGTCTTTATAGATTTCCGAACTAGTACATCGTCAAAGTACCATAATTTATGTCGACTTCGCCTGTTTTGATCAGTATTCTTTTCGCTAACAAAAAGTACCGTACATACTATTACCACACGGAAACGCATCGTTAGTGATTTTACCTAAGAGTGCAATTTTGAATTATAAATAGCGTCACGAAAAATGTTATAATCATTTGGTGGTATAGCCTGCTTTATACACGAGTAGTCTAACTAACCACCTTTTTTCTCGTTTAAATTTTCATCACATATCTTGTTTTTATAACGCCATTAGAAACAAACTCTCTAAACGGTGTGAAAATTCGCATGTTACCACTGTACGTGTTGTCACAGGGAGTGTATTTTTCAACCCAAAGGTGGCGCTACCCGTCAGAAATAGTTGGATAATACAACTGCACAGGCCTATTAAAATTTCAGTCATACTCAACGCTCAGTTGTTACTTAACAGTTTTCGCGAATGTGGAAAATAAAAATAACGAATTTTTATTAATTTTTTTGATTCAAGAGGCAATATTGCTTCGCAAGGTGATAAATGGTGTTCACCAGAACTTAGCACCATGGCTTGCCATCGAGAAATTTTAGGTAACTAAAAGCAAACGTGCTCGTGTCAGCTTGGTTGACAATGCACGTGTGGGAAAGCTAAAGATAAAAATTCAGGAATTGCAATTACTACTAATAACATCAGAAAAGTTTACCAAATGGTATTAGACGGCTATCAAATTAAGATTAGGGAGACAGCACGGATCTTATCTTAGCAGAAATTCACGAACGGAATTTGAGTTGATTAATCAGCCGCCGCATTTATCAGTACTACCCCCCCCCCCCCCCCGCGCCCTCCTCCCGCGATTTTTTCTTTCTTCTTCTTGTTCGAAGGACAAAGATTTTTATCGAATTACGAGGCTATGACATTTGCAAACGCCCATTATGCAGGCCGAGATTCGAGCTATCATTTAAATGAAGTAATGAGATGGGAAATTCGTCGGGAAGAGCGTATACACTTAAAAGGAGGAGTTAATCAGAAATCGAAAAAAGATTGCTCCTGTATGTGAAAGCCTTTTGCGAATGCCTACGTAACCCTCGAGTATGGCAATTGAGCAGGTAGGAAAAGACTGTATGTGGTGGTCTTTGCGCGATTGCTAGAAGAGGGTCCGAGTTAAGGTGAGCAAATAAGCAAGACTGGCCTTATTGACGTTACGTAGAAATAGCATACAGTGACAGATCAGATAATACGATCATAATGGAGAAGTTACACCCATTGTTCAAAGCTATATTTGCAATTACCAATTTTTTGCCGGCAGAACTAAGAGACTTAATCAGCAGCATCTTCCGAACATTATCCTAGTAGCTGAAAACCTATATAATAACCAATAAAATATAATATTCCAAAAGGATCTAATCCACTTACCTGTTAATATGCCTCGACACGAGAATCTTCTCACTTTAACAAATCTATATACTCGTTGCAGCCCACTTTATTGCTATAGCCTCGTTAGAATCTGTCTGATTATGTCAACACAACACACATTTTTTTTTCATTGAGGTAAGCATATAATATGTCTTATTATATTCTTTGCATCTTCAGCTTATCAATGCTACCGTTCATATCGATAAGGGATATTGCAGTTGTCACATAAATGATCCATATTGTGAAACTATATGTCCAAGAGCTATAATTTCGAGAACTATAAATGATAGTTAGTACCATTCAGCTTAGACATAAACGTAAATAACTGTGTAAGAAGCCCATTTTTTTTAATTCAAGTTTATATACTAGTTATTGTTTATACGGTGCCTACTTGCCTGTTCGCTTCAATTTTCTAGGTTTGAAACCACAGTAAGCTGTCCTTTTTTAGCAGAATCAAAGTCTTACAATTTCTCTTAAAGTGCACAAATCATGATTGAAGATGGAAGATCCTCAACTGGCCCACAAATGACCCAACTGGCACACAAGTAACGCGCTGCAAAGAGCTTTCTAATGCGCATTCTCTCAAAGATAGAACAATATATATATGCAATAAGCACGATCCAATAGCTATAACATAAACTAATTATAGTAGATAAAAGGCCAAGACAACTTAACTATAAGTGAATGCAGCGCACCCGAAATCGGGCAGCTTCTGCTTAGCGCCCACCATAAATTAAGTTCAATTAAAGCTTTCAAGTGATACGTCTGTTAACTTAAGTCGTTAGACACGAATTAAGTGAAAGCAGGCGAATGGTATTTGCTATAATATAGGTTTATGTCATCATATCTGAAATACAGCCAGCCCTCAGGCTGTCGGGTTGAAAAATAATAAAACGTTTTTTTTCTATATTGTAAATCTATCAAATATTTTTGACAAAAGATAAGATTCTTTTTAATATTGCTAAGGAAAATTAATCATTTTGGTTTCTTCTATGACTTTTGCTGGAATATTCCATTGGAGGTATGAGAGAGTTAAGTTGTTTCCGATAAGCACATTCGCCCGCTTTGATCCTTGCCAAAAACCGATTTAATAACAAACTAGGTAAAGAGTACTTTAGTTATTAGCCAATTACTATTAATAAAAAAAGCTAAGAAGTTTAGAACTTTGCACAGGAACGGGCACGCGTAAGCGTGGATAGAAAACCACGCCGTCTGAGGGGACATTGACTAAACGTTGATGGGTTCTAACAAAACCTACAAAGGAAATGTTTTCTAAATAAGTAACACTTTTCTTCTAACAAATATTTAACTAGTAGAAAACAAAAAACGAAGAATCTATAGAAGACGAGTTTTTAGTGTAGTAACGTTGTTTGAGATTTTGTTGTTTTAGGTCTCGTCCCAGTCGTATTTTTTTTTCATCGGCATGTTTCTGGTTCTCGTTTTGTTACTGCAGGTCTTAGGCGATATGTTCAAATAGAAAATAATATACCAGATGTGTCAAATGTTATCGCTGAGTCCAGAAAAAGACATTTTATCTTACTTTACTTTTGGCAAAATTAGCGTATATCTCAATAGATGTTCGACCGAAAGGAACGTATTTTGTTCAAGTCAGTTTCATGCTAGCACCTGTGTTTGCTTCGGCCAACTGGGACAGAACTACACAGAAAAACGTGTCACTATCACGAGATCTATCGATTGATCTAAATGAAAAAAAAAGACGCTTTGAGATTTCGAGTCTGAAAGAAGTCACAGGAATACCTATAAAGTACCGTTAAACCGATGGAATTTTCTTTACAAAGGAGCCTAGGTCTGAACTTGACAAGTTCGTCAACTTTGTCCAAAGTTTCTCCGTTTTATAAAAAAAACATAGTTTCAACCAATCTCAGATCCGATTCCTGCGACTGCATCAACGATGAGGCTCGGATAGCAATAGGTCTTTAACTAAAGCACAGAAAGGGGCGTACACAGCCTATAGCACACATATAACGTCATTGTAAAGTAAACAACAACAACTTTTTATGTTTTTGGTTTCCTGTCCCCTTACTGACGCAAGTATTGCTCATTTTTACTACTATATATATGTTAAATAATTTTGTATTAATAGATTCAGAAATGTGTTTGAATCATACACGAAGGCTTTTGCTTATAATCCGTTTATCTGAGAAACGTTATATTTTGTGGCTAAGAAACAGCGACTTCGGCTAACGATTACGATTAGTCCCGCCAGATGCGATAGTATGCGGGGGTTAAGATCGCGGGGGGTGCCGCTTTGCGCCGGTTCAAATTCGCCAACGCGCGTACACAACGTAGGTATGCCAATAAAGCAACGTAACAATTATATTGCGTTATGTTCTTTACACTTGTTTGTTAAATAGATGTTAGGTCTTCAGTGTGGGTAGGTACATACATAATCACATGTCTGTTCACCTCTATGTTCATATGTGCTCACCTGGGATTTGCTGCATGAGCGGAAGCTGGCATAGATATGATGGAGATTTTGGTAGTTTGTTTCTAGCATATTTTACGTTCTGCCTTCCGTACGCCTGTGTCCTAAGCTATAGGTAGAGCGAAACTTTAAGAGGCAAAGCCCTGCCTCCAGGCAGGGAGAAGACAATCAGCAAGGACAAAGAAAGTTCAAGATCTAGTTAAAATATTGCAGCATATAAAAGTTGCTTCTGCTGGTTAAGTACATTCGTAATGGGCAATTTTTTTCGTCATTTCGACTTCTGTGTCGATAAATAGTATACACATTTTTTCTGGTTCTGTTTGCTGTAAACACACGTTCAGAAACGCAGTTGACTCTGGCTTATAGTTTTCCTTAAAATGCTACTCACTATTGCACAACGCCAAGTTGGTTTTTACACAGTATAATGGCCCACTAATTGAAGATGGACATTTCGCTTTGTTCTGAATAACGATCGATGCTACGAAACTGAATACACTGGTTTTTCCCCTAATTACTTATTATTTTCTCTCAATTTTCCAGTATCTTAGTGTTTTTAAGCTTGCATTGATGACCTCACCTTGGTTTGAATGTAAAAGCACCAAATAAAATTGCATAATAATTTTTCAATGCTTCGCATTGTATAGTTTGTTGAACATCGGAGTTGACACATGTAGAAAGGCACAAACAAAAACACTAAAAAAAGAATGATCACATCAGGTACTCAGTGACCATTTTTCAACCGTGAGAGGTCTACTCGTGCTAAACAAATGCTAAGACAAAGCAATATTTGTGTTTCCTGTGTTGAACTGGCCTTTACTGTGCTCTCAGAGAAGCGTTACGCTTTGTTTCGTTTTGTCGAAACTTAGACATTTAGATCTTTAATAGAAAGGTAAAGACGTCAATTGCAGCTGGAGTTGAGCATTGCTGCAAGATCAGTCAGCAGTTTCCTAAGTCTCTAGCAGGCTCGCCTTAATTATGACTCGTCGGGCCTTTTGTCTGACAGTAATTGTAACATATCTGCCAGGGCATCCAGAGGACTCCGTAAATGATGGCCTATGCGCGTGGCTTTCGGTTGTTTTCCAGGCGAACCGGTATGGCCAAGTAGAGAAAGACAGTTGCCTATTGCTCCAGGTTGGAGAACCCTGGTCGGAATTGGTTATCTATAACTTGGCTAGCGGTCTTGGTCACTGGCGAGCGCATCTTGCCAGTTTATACTTAATATCGTCGCTGCTGTTTTGCAGGCTGAAGGCAAAAGCGAAGCCATTTAACTCGTGGGTCCTATCAGATTCCAAGAAATCGACCCATTGTCGACTTGGCTTTCTCTTCATTCTGAGAGTAAGCAAAATCCAATTATATGGTAATAACTTTTGGTTTTCACCCGACTTCGACTACGATTGCCCCCTGACGTCCACCTAAATAGAAACATTTTAACGGGTATTATATTTTTAAAAATATTGTAATCAATCTTTCAAGCGACTACCGTTTCCTCATACTGAAATATCGATAACTTGGGTTTTATCTTTGACAAGCGATACTCACCTTACATATGCTTAGACAATTAATACGATTTAACTAGAACTGCTTGTTATAACAGGCAGCACATACACGAGTTGCTTTCATCCCGTTCAATTAATTATATCTTGTATATTAAACTCTATAGACTGCGGTCGACTCTTTGCATCATATGATCTCTATTTCGGTTTCGCATTCCGGCTCAATAGAATCAATTTACTAGTTTTAAGTTAAGCCGCAGAAATCAAATTCAAAGCCTGCTTATTCGGTGCAGTGACAAATGCAGCATTTTTCTCATTGCCCTTAATAAGTAAGTTTCAAATGATACTTTATAGGTACTCAAATGATTTTCAGTTCTAGGTATTCCAGCTTGCTTCTCTATTAGTCAACTGGTATCCCGGCTACGAAAACACGTTTCATGTAACTGATTCATTGTAAATCTTTTCCTATCGTTAAAGATGAACCTCAACAGTTCTCGCGTCGTCGACTATCGATCCACACCTGGAAGACACCTGGAAGCCAGCCCCGTGCTCGCCGTTAGGGTTAGCAGTACAGATCAGTGTATCTGCTCAGGAGCCTGTTTACCACGTTTCCAGATGGTGGTGAACAGTAACCCGAACGCTCCTATCGATCCAAGGCGTCTCACAACTAGCAATATACTTTAGCGTCCTCTTATGTCGTCTCTGCTGTTGAGTGGCGCATCTGGCCTGATGCTGTTAGTTGTGTCCTCTACATTGTCAGTTCTACGCGGCTTTGTTTATCTCTTATAATCAAAAAATTCGCCGCGTGCCCATGTAAAATTTACTCTTACTTCCGCCTCCCGATTTCTCCCGATGCCTTAACAGCTCATGCACCTCCTCTGGATGCCTTCTATACAACGACGACCTTATTTGTGTTTTTTGTCACTAGAGCCCTTTAGGTGGGAGACGACAGCAGCAGCTAGGGGTGAGTAGTAGAAGACAGGGCGACAGTACGTGTAGAGTAGGGGTGAGGTTCTGAGGGTTTATTACATAGTTATTTTGTCTTTTTCCTGTCATGCTCCTTCTCTCATTTTCCTATTCATTCTTCCTATATTTCCGAAATGCTCGAAGGGGCGTGTCGCTGTGAAGTGCACACTATTACTATTATGGTGAAGAACTGCAGGACTGGGGCACGCAGGAAAACCGCCATTGACGCTTGCGCGTCCATCCATTCGTTAGGTCCTCCACTGGAGGGAAGCGGGGAGACAGGGTTGGCGGTGTAGGTTCGTCTCTTATATTTGCGACTATGGCGCAATAGACAATTTTGCGCCACGCACCTTTACTGTCGCTAGTGCCGCCGCTAGCGCTTCTCTTGTCGACGCTTTCCACCCGTCGAAGAACATCTACTTACTACTTCACTCCGTTTTGTCGTATTATTATTTCGTGCACCGCCGCCATCACCACCGGCATTTTCATCCGCTGCGAGTGGACTCGGAGGAGCAGCAGAAGGGAAAAACCAACCTTCCTCAACATCAAAGCGTACCGTAAGAAAGTAGGAGCGGTTTTTCCGTTCTGCATCAAAGAATTCTTTCATTTTTCTAGAGAACGATGTACATGGGTACAGACATACATACACGCTTCTAACCGTTTCTAACCTTTATCCTCTCTCCTTAAGCTCTTTCCTTGCCACCAATAGCAGCTAGGCCACTTTTGCCTCCTAGACATATGTGATACGAGTTTAGCAGTGTAAGGCCCTTTTGTAGAGCTTTTCGTATATACATTTTGTAGGCCGCTTTTTTGTGGTCTACAAAATGCCGGCCACGGCGGCGGTATCTACTTTCTGAGCTGGGCATGCCTGCCTACTTACCTAACCAACCGTACATAGCAAGGTACTATGTCAGTTCAGACAACGAATGTATCGGACGACCTGGATGCCGGACGACAAGTACGAACCACACTACGTCTATGCTGCTGTAGCGGCCCCATTTTTTTTGCGAAACACCAATGAAGAATTTCGGCTAGGGTGGAAGCTGGAAGAAAAAAACAAGAGAGCTGTCTGTCTCTTTGCCGCAGCTACCGCTGCTTCCATGGGGAGTGCTGTAAGGGAAAAGAGGAAGCTGAGCAATCGGCACCCCTATACCCGCCTTGACACCAACGCAAGCATTATCTTGGTCGTCGTTGTCATCGCTCTCCTTCGGCTGAACTACCCGACATCAGCCATCGACAGCCAACCCATTCAGAAAAGGGGAAAAGCGAGCTGGACTCGAACTGCGCTGGCTTTTCCTTTGAATAATGGCGGCTTTTTCTGCGTCTCTAAGTCTTTGTTCTTTTTTTTCGTGCCGCACCATTCTCTCCGCTTCATTTCCACCTTATCCACATAACTGAACGGAGCCATTCGAGCGTCTTCCCAACCAAGCCTTTTTCATGTCTGCCGTTGGTGACTGCGTGAAAGAAGTATGTTGCCTGAATGGGGAGCGTTCTCGGATAACCACCCTACCCCCGGGCGCCTTTTACGCTAATACCGGTTTGACACGCTGTTGAGAGCAAGCTGCCAATAATCTGACTCTTCAGGCGACTATCTAAGCAGTAGCAGCGGCAACAACAACAGCAGACGCAGCGCGCTCATAGGGAAAAAGTACTTGCTATGGAAGTAATAGTAGTCATACAAGAAGAGGCCGTTGAGGCGAATCGATACGAGGTCAGCGATTGGCTGGCAATGCCACATGGATCGGTAGGTCTTGTAAATACTGCTAATGAGATGCTGAACTGAATGTTGTCGTCAAAATGGCCATAATAGTTACCTTACAATAGAAATCTAAATGGCTTTACCGCTGGGTCGGATGTTACATATACATGTGGTCGACGTGAAGAGAGCAAGTTGAATAGTCTTGTGTGTAGAATTAATTTTCGATTCCGCGACTTAGGCAAGTAAATATTCAACTGGCAGATGCAATAGCCTTTAACGTCCTTCTTGGAAGAGATGAGAGCTCAAAGGGAATAGGATGGTCATCTTTCTAGCGATCGAATTGAGACAGAAGAGCCAAGGTCACGTTTGCATTACAACAGATGCAGAGCTAAAGACAACGTACACACGCGTACATACACGCAACAGTATAAGTAGAAGTAAAGCTTAGTGCGTAATAGGTAGCACTTGCTGTGCAAGCTGTACATGCAAAGCTGGACGAGGATCTACCTGGCTTTTTGTTGAGCGATTGGCTCTAATGATACGACACGAGCCGGCCAGTCAGGCCTCACACCTTCTTTTTGCCTCCTCCCTTCCTGTTCCTTACCACTTCGTCCTACGACTGTTCTTCCATCTCAGCCTCCTTGACCCGTAATCTGGAGTGGACAATGGTTGGGAGAGCTTGTCACAGCGCAGCCATCTCAGTTGTAGGAACTACCGTAGAGAGCACAAGGTGCCGGCATCCAGTGGCTTGGCTAATCGTGTGCAAAGCGTTCGGCTTTCTTCTTTTCCTGTGTGCAGCTGCAGCGGCAGCAGGAGCCGCTTAACACAGCCCGCATAGGCATCATTCTGTTCAAACAAGAGTGGATTTGGATGGCTGTACCTTTCTCTATTGACGCGAAAATACCGACGCCGATGACAACGATGCCAATGGCTGTTAAAGAGGCATGTGCAATCGGGCAAGCGGAAGGGGCGAATCGTCAGCACAAACTGAGAGCCTATGAATTTCCTTTCTCGTAGAATGCATAGCATAGTACATGCATAGTGCGTGGCTTAACATGTATTGCTCCGTGCATATATATAGGGATGAAATAATTTGAAAGCATGTTGCAGTGGAAGACAATTTGTCTCCTGTGGTAATAACTTAGTATCCTATAACTTAACGCATACTAATCCACTCCACGTATTTGGGCCAGCGACTATGAGAACTGCCATCACTTTCCTTCTATCATAACGAGATACAGACGTAGTATCGACACCCTGGAAGAGTCAGAGACACTAAATGGCGTCAGACTCATTTAACTATCACGAAAACGCGACAGCCATCTTTCATTGCTTCTCATTTTGCCATAGATAGCTTTCTATCAAAGAGCTCCCTACCGCTAATACATGGTTTGTTGTTATGAATTATTAATTAAAAAATGGCTGTCTGCGTTTTTCTGTGGTCTTGCGTCCGCCTCAAGTACTCTATAATCATTAACGAACATTAATTGGAAATTCAATAGCGCGGTAGCGAATCTGCTTGATCGATAAACTCATAAGTGTACGGGCTCGAGTTCAATCTAATTCAGCGATGAGAGTATGAATAATATTTTCCATTTACTCAAAATGACTGTCTAATACAGACGATACGTTTGTTGCATAGACGTGGAAGCGTAAATTTGGCATAAATACCCTATCGAATATGTTGCGAAGTTTCGTGTTGGTCAAAACTTTAATTTTGCTGAACAGTTAAGTATTTTTGTGGATCAAAACAGAGGCGCATAGAATCAGTCAGCGCCCCTATTCGTTTAAGGAATTCAATGAGGTCAAAATCTAAAGGACAATCTGCTAGTCACAGTGCCGCGGACAGCACGTGCTTAAGAAAACAGCTAATAAGATGTCAGCCTAATCTTGAAATTAATTTGTTTGTTAAAAGTTTTTTTGTTGAAGGTTATCAGCTAATTTGACGCATCTAATTACTGCCAGTAAGCAATTGACCTAGGCGAGCTTTATTCTATTTGTGTGGTCGCATTGTTTGATCCGTGTGTTTCATATATCTCAGCCAGTATTTGAAAGCAATTAATGTCTTAGGTACGTTGTGTTTAAATGCTTTGTCCTTTTCATCAGTCATATAACATGTAATGACTTATAGATGCAAGGATAACTATTAAAACGATTCCGTATTTCTGTATGGCACGATTATATATCATAGTTTTCTAAGCCTATCCCACAGCGTTCGCCTGACGAGTCCCTTCGTTCCTATGACAGTCCACCATCCACAAAAGATCTGCCGATGCACTTTCGTTACGACTCTCCTGTACTCACACCAGGCGTGGTGTGTATTATATACGTAACGCCATACGTAACTCCCTTATCCGTTGCTTTCATCTTCCTTACTATTCCCTCGGTAGGTTTCTCCTATATCTTGACTGACTCATGACGTTATTCAGATATACAGAACGAGATCACGCCAGCCACTCTATTCTGGCGGTATGTGTAGACCTTCAGAAGTCCTGGATAGTAACATGGCCGCCGCCTGCACCCTTACCATATGCATTTTTCTCGCTCCTTGTACCTCCTCTTTTGTATTTCTCTTTCCGCTGTGGACTTAAGGAGAGGAAGATGGAGAACAAAAGACAAGCCAAGAAAGAACAACCCAATCAACACTCCCCCTAGCTCGCCTGACAGTTTCCCGCGTAGCATTACCCAATCAAACGATTCAGTCATTGCCAGCCAGCCAGCTGGCCAGTTCCGTTGTGTGCGAAAACAAAGGCTGTAACAGTAATAGTAGTAGCACTCTTCGTAAGTTACACATTTGCTTTTTGCTCCTGTACTAGACCAGTTTGTTATGAGGGTGCAGTTAAGGGAAATCAGCACGAATCCCGATATCTGTGCTTATCTCTAGGTTCCCTCTATTCTACACGTTCTTCTCTGCTACCCGATGTTGGCTTCCAATATAGAAAGACAAAAGAATTTCAAATGGTCTCCGTTTGTTGTGACTGCCTCTTTCATAGTACGTCGTACGCACTGGTCAGTGCTTGTCTGACTATAACAAACATCTCGAAGATGTTCCACTTGGTCCATCTCTGCATTCGTCCTTGGGAATCGTCGCGTTTTGTCGCGCACGACTGCTACTTTGAGCTGGGGACTGGATGCTCAGAACGATGCGTTTGACAGAAAAAAAAAACGGTAGAAAATAAGAAGTCTGAATAGAGTCAGTTTACCTCCAAAAAGAACTAACGTATTCTTCTATTTCCAAACGTAATCGTAACCGACCAGAAAGACGGGATACTGCGTAAGAATAGATACAGCGGCAAACCAAACCAAGCTACCGATAATGAATAATTCAGGTTTCTCAGTTTTCTAAACAAATTGGCCATGCTAACATTAAAGTTAGACGACAAATTCTGGTGTAGGTTGATGATGCAAGAAAGCAACAAACATTAGGTTGAAGATAGAAGAGCCATGAAATTTCGATGGGGAGGACAACTGGCCAAATCTAACACACTTTGCCTCAACGGACGAACTCTGGAATGGGTAAATAGAATCACGCGACACATTGATACCAAATACAAAATCATCTCCAAAGAGCTACTTACTCTCTGCCCATTCACTAATACTGGACATAATCAAGCCTGCTTCTTCTAAACGAGTTTCTATATTACAAAAATAAACCGGCTTATTTGCTTGCTAGCAGGCTCTCTGGTGTTGAAAAATTCTGGAAACAATACGGTCTGTTCGAAACCTGGGAGTACGAAAGGTCCAAACAGGACAAAATGGCTAATATTGATCACTCATTTTTCGAAAAGAAAGCAATGAATTGTAATGAGTAAAAAAAAAATGCGTCAACACCAAATCGCCACATAGTCGCTAAATACGCAATACCTATATTTCACCATACTCTTTGAATACATAATCCAGTCTATACGCGCATCCCGATATATTCAAATGTATCATACTCGCGATATCATAAAACTAACTGTAGTAAGGCTTCATTATCTCTAGCTTGACTAGTGACAAGAGCTTATACTTAGCCTTAGACTCCTACATGCTAAGACAGATTATGATCTCGCGTGTTCTACCTTTTTATAAATAACCTATGCCCAATCTGAGGTAAAAGTTAATATATTGCTATTATGCTAAACAAACGTCCACCCTCTAGAACCTAAAACGAGCTCATACAACGCTACGATTAGTGGGCAAAACGTGTTGCCACTGTCTTTTGGGATCTTAAAATTGATTTTGTTTTCAGTTAAAAGGAGCTTTTATGTTTTTCTCAATATTAGTATACGTAATTTACTTTGGCCGTTGGTCGATAAGCGCCGTAAGCAAGACAAATCAGAATTACCACAGAAACAATACCTAGTACAGTATTGAAGGTCGAGTTTCGAAAAGCGTCCAATAACGTAGTTGTCCGCGTTCCCAAGACGCCGCCTTAGGAGACTGACGGAATAGGTGTAATAAATTTTACGGCCTGTATAGATAGTATATATTGACTTGCAAGCGTCTGGAAACATCTACATTTCAATCACTTCTAACACGTGGTTTAATATCGGTTAAAATCATGTAATTTAGTAGATTTGAGCCTTACCAAACGTAAGAATAGTCTATCGAATGTAGCGGTTTTATGCCCTAGATGATCGGCTCCTTGTTGAGTTTCTTCGATTTTTTTCCATTTCCGTATGCTACAGAATTGTTAGTCAAAATTGTTCATTTCAAAATTCATTCATTCATTCAAAAGACATTCAACAAGGTCGGGAGGTGACAACAGGACTTATAGTCCTTGTCCTGAATTGCACTATTTACAGGTTGCTATTGTGAAAAGAGAAATTTAACCTATAAAATACGGACAATATGGCTATGGACAATAAATAAATAAACAAAGCCGCGTTTGCTTTTGGCTTGTCTGGTCTTCGGATTGTTATTACTGGTTCTTAGCCATGGTTGCATTTGGGGCCGTGGTAATACTTCATAGTAGCCAAAAGCTCTAGGTCTTCCTCGGAAAGCAAGGTGGTCAGAAAGAGCGGAAGTTCTTTATACACCTAGGTAAATATGATGCTGTTATGGAAGAGCTTCGCCTTATCGTCAGTACTAATGCAACTGACAATCAACAGGTATGAGGATTTTCGATTCAGACTTTCTTCCTGGCAGCTCGTCTGCTTCTATGGGCTAAACCAAAGACGACCAACTAGAGAAAGCCTATAGAGAACGTGGCAAGATATGACAGTAGGAACTATTATTTAGTTTATGTATTTTTTATATGATCGGTAGGTAAATAAGCTTTTCATTTTAGTCTGTTACCAATCATAACTCATTGCTGTTATGAGCGTCGTAATCACCATTATGAGTAGGCTGGTTAATGTATGTATACGTATATACGTTTTTTATCCTGCGGTTGTAGAGTTACCGCATTGATTATTTTCTGTAGCATCGGTGCTCAAAACTGATCTGGAAATTATCTTGAGCCTGTTATTTTTACTGACCTTTTGACATTCTTCGTTTATAGATATCTTAATAATATAACTTAGCTGGGTGTAAAGTAGCAGTTGCAATTGCCATTATAAGGCGCCACTTTTGCTCAACGTTAATTTCTGCTTGAGACGTCTGGCTTCTGTGGCATAGCTCGTATAATGTACCTAGGATTTTTCACAATTTTACTTCGAAAATCTGTCTAAGCGCTTACACTGTAGATTACACTATAGACGGGAGATTATTCAACCGTTAATATCTGACCAGAAGTTGTTTAAAAGTATCAAAAAGTACTTCTATCTATATTTAAGCTTTGTGTAGGTACCTAATAGTTGCAACTTTTATTTTCGAATTGGTTTAAACGCATCCAAATACGATTCAAGCTGCATCAGACAAAAGAAAAACAAAAAAAAAAAAGTAGCCAAGCAACAGGGCGATGCAAATGGTTCACGTGTAAGGATATGATGTCATTGCATTTCAAAACCTTCGCGATCTGGCTGTATAGCCTACGCTAGACGCTAAGTGAGACAATTATTTACAGTCTCGGTAGTCGCTATCTGTATCCCAATAGTAAGCATTATTTCAAACGTAAAAGATGGAATCATTGAAGCAAAGTACCGCTAAGCTTACGTCTTCGAGGGGGCTCTGTGAATCCCTTATACGATAGCTATAAGCTATTTCTTGCGCCGGGTCTTGCATTTAGCAAAGCTACCCTTGGCGGTAATAAGTGAATTGTACACAGAAACATATAGAAACAAGACAAGTTTTTTAGCCTGTTTTGTGTTTAAAATTCATGAAGTGGAAAACGATAGCCAACTATAACGTACAATTTTTCGTGTATTGTCATAAGCTGCCATTTACTGTTATACGGCTACATCTAGTGTATTCTTATATTCTCTTTAGCGGTTGAAACGAATTTGGTGTTTCGGTGCGTGATTCCCCAGGCAATAGTAGCGGAACGCTGTATCATACCAGCTTTTGCCGTCGTCGCTTTGCTATGCTGTCAATGGCCTGTTTGCTCGAATACTGTTTGTCGATCTCTAGATCGTTCTTTTGGCTTGCTTTAGGCCACAACTCACACTAGGAATTCCCGTTCTTCGATCGTTTACATGTGAGAGCCGACCGACAACGTATCGGGCGAACGAAAAGGGACCGACTGGGACGAGCCAAGAGCTGACAACGACTATGGTGCGCCGCGGGGTAGAAAAGCTGATCGAAACGGAACCAAACCCATGAGTGTAAGTGAGTGATGCGACGTGGCGAGCAATCGAAGGAATGGCAAAGCCGATCGTTTCTTCCTGTTAGGGGAGAGCGGCTTCCTGTGCGGACAGTGTTCTTGCGGTGTGTCTGGGCAAGGGGATGGACGGTGTGTCCTTCTTCTATACGTGAGGTGTGCCTGTGCGTGAACAAATCGAAGCAGTCAGTGGCTGTTTTTATCTGGCGCGTCCGCATCCGACGCTAACCCTGCTACCGCCACCTTTTCCTTTGACATCAGTCCCTCTTCGAATCTTTTCGTTGAAGAAGAAGAACCTTCATCTTACCACCCTCCCGCAGATCCAACGGAAAAAAAATGCCTTAGTAACGGGTCCCTTCAAGGGATGAAGCTTACAAGCATCGGCCGCGTACTTCGATTTTTCGTTGTGTTTCTCGCAAACCCGTTTCCTACATGTCTTCTTCCGTGCGTCTATTTCTTCCTACTATCTTTTCAGTATTTCCAACGCTTTGTCTTACACGCGCTACCTACAGTGAGCGCGGTGCCAACCAGCGCCGCTAGCTTTCGTAGCGATTCCTTTCATATGTTTCTGAACCTTGCAAAAGACTTGTCGGCGCTATGACTACTAGTCTTGGAAAAACTTTCTCAGGCAGAACAAAAAACTCTCGCTACTAGAGTGGTCAATCCAAAATACAGCTCTAGCAAGGATACTGCCAATAAGAGCAACGTATTGTGAAGGCTGGGAAAACAAACAAGTCAAGGGAAAAGGCCAATCTGCCTGCGTAATTCCTACACTAAGGGGATTACTATTGCCCGTTACGTCTATTACAAGTAGTTTTGATTTGAGTGAGATTTTTTTTACAAGCCGAGACAAGATATAACTAATAACTCCACCAGTTTCTAACAGTGCCCAGACACCGAAGAACTGATCAGACTTATCCTGCCGGGAACAACAGCCGCAAGAACACATGCTGATGTCCCGCGGTCTAATCGATGGCTTCAGTTAGCAAGATCAATATGGCCGCCTCTGTCGGAAATGTGTATGAGGAACAGAGAAGAAGAAAAGGGAGATATGCTCACCAAAGGCCCGAAAGCCAGAGGTCGCAGAAGCGAAGCTGGTGAAGCTTCGATGCCGCTTACCCACTTTTTCTGTTCCCGTTCGGCTACTTCCACTGCTGCTGCTGCTGTCAGGGCCACTGTTTAGTTAGCCTCTTTGAGGGAATATACATGTATAGATACAGTATTCGAATGAGACCTGTTAGCTGAAGAATACTTTGCATGGAGTCTTTATTCCTTTCCAAATAGTATGAGGAGAGCGACGACAGCTTCTCGCCGGAGCCGAGTCGAAATCGGCCATTGTTTAGAGAGAAAGGTAGCTTGAAGGGGTCGTTCACAGTCATTGGTCGTTCGATCAGCCGGCGTCATCTCTTGGATAGAGGTACGTTCGCGCAGAGCGCAACCGATTCTTTTATCCGACTATTCCGAATATATATATACATATATGGTTCACGTATTCCATTGTCTCAATTTTTTCAAATGTTTGCTTTACAAATGAGTAACGATTACAAACAAGTTGGTGTTCAGTAGGAAGATCAATGCTGCGGCTCAATATAGAGTTAGGCCTTTCCTGAAAAACTGTTATTCCACTATATGGGCGATAGCTGTATACTCCACACGGTAGGCAGCACTTATCAGGCGCATTTGCAGTTTTGTTTCACGAGCTAAAAAACCGTTGGTCTATACGTATTGTCTCATACTATAGGCATTTATGGAAAATTTGTACGTTTCTCGCCCGTCGTAAAAGTTTAGTCTGTCATACGGTGATACATGCGGTGTATTACATCAAAAATGTTCGGTCCTATAAGATTCGCTTAATCAAGAAGCTAAAGCATAT
>NW_019211456.1:45591402-45697348 GCF_002443255.2 Varroa destructor
ATATAAAGTAGCACAAAGCTACACAGCCTAGCTTGTGCGGCGATTCTCTGTTTGCATCGAAAATCAGCTTCGCACTTGATTTACATTTCTAAGAATGTGGCAACATATAAGCACACAGGAGCTTCCACGCCATTTACAAACAATCTTGCTTTACGCACGTGTTACAAGGCAAACATCAACTCTAAAGGGTTAAAATAACCGTACTATGCAAACGGTAAATGACAGGTGCCATTGCACAGTTCTTCGTTTCTGGGGTCTTGTTTTTTTCCGATTTGATTTGCTACTCGCAAATGGCGCCACTTGCCATTGCGTATTCGTGGTTGCAGAAAGATTATTGAAAGACAGGTTTGTTAAACACAAGTTTCTGTGAGGCCACCGCATTCGTCCAAGTGACTTTAGCCAACCCGAATTTGTCCTGTGGGCTTTTCCGAAAAACAATATATTTAGTTTGACAAACTAAAATAGTGTATGCAGCAGACCTGTTCGGTAACTATTTATAAACTTCTAAGTTTGCAAAAAAAATTGATGACCCTATGTATTGAGGTAATCGAGTGTGTGTCAATTGATCTTCCCCAATTCGAAAAGAAAGACTGTTTTGCTACCGACTTGTCATGGCGGAAGTAGGGGATTCCTAACCGGAATACGAGCAAAGAATATCTGGTTGACGTCGTCACGTTGAACTAACCTTATTCTATAAACTAACCCATAAACCGGTCGCCTAACTTCGACCAGAAAAACACAATTCGATAAACACTATAAGCATTTCACAACTACCTATAACGGTGAAAAATACTTATCTAATCCTCCATAAGCCCAGAAGCTCATATTAACTTGTCTAGACATAGCATTGCTTCGATCGTACACGAACATCTGAGGTTGAAATCCAATATTAATATAGATAGAAGAGAAAATATAGCAAATATCGATAATTAATTTTCCAAAGGTGGGCGACTATTCAGCCCAATTTCTTGAACAATTGTTGGCTTTTCTGCAATTCAGAATATGTTCCAAAGTTCTAGCAAATATCCACGTTCTATGTCTTGTGCCCAGTGAAAGAATCTTTTCTTGTTCATACAAAAAGCCTATTTTTTGTCTTAAAAAATATAATAAAGTTTTGGATGGCTATCAGCAGATTAACGGTAAACTAACTGAGCCTGTAATCATGCTCTGGAATAAGGGCTTACAGTCGCCTACGAGTCCAGATTTGAGATCTCGAGATGTGAACGTCGACTTCGGAAAGCGTGCAAAATACGGATGGTTTTACTTTGACCCGCTGTTGTAAAAAAAATTACACTTCGAATTAAAACCCTATTCAATAAACGCGTCCATCACGAACGTGGTTACCCGAGGTAGCCCTGTCGATTCAAAAAGCTCTACCCAAATATCTGTTTTCACCTAGATAAAACCGATATGAGACATCGCATATGTGTATACATTAAACGAGGAAGATCTCTCACCAGGAGACCAGCAAAGGTCATCTACAGCAAAGCAATGACTACGTTTCATATTAGACACTGCTGGCTAGTCCAGTTAATACAAAGGTGCACGTAAACTGAGGCGCCCATACTGCCGATGTGGGCGGCAAGGGGCCAACTTGCCTTTTACAGAAAAGACGGTAACAGTCAACAGGTCGCTGGAAGATTACACACTGGTGAATAGGATGGACCAACAATGTAGCTAAATAAACATCACAGCAGAATTTCCGAACGAAACCACTGAACTAGACAAACTTATAGAAAATGGCGAGGTATATCTTACTTTGCAATAGGCAATATCATATGGGGTGATTCTCTAGTACGGACCATTTCAGCAACCCCCCGGAGCAAAGAACGATTCATAAAATTGAAATCTACTGCTGCTGTTCACACCATTCGCTTCACAGATGTGCACGATACTGTTAAAAGGTACGACTTACTTAGACGCCCCTGTTCTCTGGGATCTCATCAAAGACGATTTCGCAAAAAACTCCCATATTATTATTCCATTCAGCCGCCTCATACAAGACGGAACACTGATTTATTCCCGGATAATGAGTTGTCTTTCTTCTTACTGGTTGTCCCTCCAATAATCTGGACAGTACAATGAATAAAAACCCTATATTCGCAGATTTAGACTGAATCCACTTGCAAAAATAATTATCAAAGCAAATTCAATCGGACGACGGCGTTTTTGATTTGGCTTAATGTGAGCATGAAAAGCGGTAAGCGGGGTTTTCACTTTATAGATCTCATGAACGGAAGCTCTTCATGCTCAGTTCAAGGTCGTTCGACTTATTAATCATTGTCGTGTTCAAGTTCAGGGACACATGTATAAAGATTATAGGGTTAAGTTACAACCCCGGGCTCCAATAGGACAAAAAGGAAAAACAAGATGATCTACAAACAAACAAACATAGAAAAATTCGTTACAAACGAGCCGTGAGCACGTAAGCTTCAGAGACACTAATGACTACGACATTGATGTGAAGCTAAGAAGACTGTGATTTGAAAATCTACATAATCGCCTGAATGCTTCCGAGAATTCGTCGTTCGTTCTGAGTTGTGTATGAAATATACGTCATTTAGACAACCGAGACGGACTCTAGTGGGAGATAGTCGTCAATTAAAAGCACCTAGGGCTAGGTACATTGAGTTATGCATCTTAAACGACACGGACGTAAGGAGAAATGCACATTTTTCTTCACATGTACGGCTCGTCATTGAAAAGAAGTTTGGTTTTATCTGCAAGAGCAGCTGACTGGGGATATTGCATAACAACGACGAATATATCCCAGGCTGAATTCTAATGTCATAGAGAAATGCTGGCGGTGAAATGCGTAGGAGGCTTACACGAATTCTGCTCTATAAATCAGGCAGCAGACGAGCTGCCTTTGGGAACCGTCGCCTGAAATGGAACTGTTCGTGACATTTCGTGACATGTTTGCACATATGAGCAAACAAAGAAGTGTTGAAAGAGTCTGCTCAAGAAGGAACATCGACGAGCACAGGCGCCTTTTTCGTAGAAAGCCAAAGCCAACAATTAAGCTTTCACAGCAAGCCTGGCAAATATCTCCGTTTCTGTTGACCTGTGCTCACCATCAAGATATCAAAGGTCAACGCCAGTACATGATAATGGTTGAAGAATACTCAGGATTTGATGAGGTCAACTGTCTCAAAATGAAACAGGATTGTTGTTAGTTCTGTTTAAGACGAAAAGCGTCGCCGCTTCAAGTAAACGGGTGCTTCGATTTGACGGAAGAGAGAAATAAGCAGCGTTAGGATATAACGCAGTCTGGTTAAAATTGGTATAAAATAAGTCTGCAGACGTAGTAACGAGCAACATGAGCGGAATATCCAAATTATGTCTAGCTTAGCTCTTATCTCATCTCCCGACAGAACTGCTCCGATGTCCTTCTGGCCGTAAACTAAGTAACAACCGTAATGAACGTCATGACCAGATGTATGCAAATCGGTAGGACTCAGTTTTATATATATATATATATGGCTCCAATACAAGTATGTCCATTGAGATAGACTGCCATCAAAAAATATCAATTGACGCAGAAAAAGTCCAACAATGGCGTATTACTTGCTGGGTTGCTCTGAAGGACGAGACGGAACTTATCGAATCTGGTTACTGCAGATTAATCAATATTCAAAAAGCATACATTTTACGAGGATACATTTGATACGACTAAACTAGCGATTCGGAAACCAGCGGCAGCGACCGAGAACCGACTGTACGAAAAAACGCTCCACAGGGCCCGCTCGAAGCACATGGGGTGCAAAAAGCGCCGACTATCTAATAGCGGATCAAGGAAATCAAGAGGAGAAAGTTTCTCTTGTTTGAAGGAAGTACCGACGGCGATGACAAGCCTGGCGTCGGGCTTAAACCAAATGGATAGATCAATAGAGCTAGCATAAATTGCAATATAAAGATCTTAAGTTAGAGGATTGTTTTAAACTGAATACACCGTTGTGACACCGACCATTTCTAACTGAACAACGTAAACTCAACGGATCATATGGTCGGAGCTGAACTCACCTGAATGACAGATCAGGAAATTCATAAAATTTCAAGGCGAGGATATGGTATTCAGATCGTCAGCGGAAGACGAGAAAGCAATGTGTTTTATTTGCTGTGAATTGACAGTTAAACAGCGTCCGCCAAGGACTGCGCTAGCTGATCAGGATCGCAGTCGAAAAAAAAAAAAAACTGGAACAAACATCTCCACCGATACGTTAAATGTTTTAATAATATTATATATAAGGGAATTAGAGCGGTACTGGCAATATCGGCTTCAAGAAGTACCCCACTAAGCTAAATGGATATAACTACAGTCCCCAACTTTCAGCAATAGCACATACGAATCGCTATATAGAGACGAATCTGGAGGCGCATATAATTACAGCATGGCTTATCTCGTTTGAGGCAATCGCCTCGTGTTTTCCCGCTCAGATCTAAGAAAGTCTCAATCACTCAAGCTCCAGCAATGATTTAGTATAGCCGCATGTCATACAAAAGCAGCAATAACAGGGGCTTGTTTGTACAGATATTGTTATTGCTAATTATGTATACTATTATGACTTGCTACAGATACAAGAGGTCTCATAGACGTAACACTTCGCGACATGAAATTACATCTCTTTATTGTATTTAATTTTCTCCTTAAGGATGCTTATATACCAATACAAGCATTGTAATCGTAAAAAAAAATACACAAGGAGCATCCTACAGTGATTTAGGTTGACATCAGTTGATTTAAGGTCACTAACTTTACCAAGCAAGGGTAGCAGATCGAAGCTTGACACAGGACCAGACCATTCGCATGCATTGCCACGCCAAGAACCAATAGAAAAATGACTCCACTTTGTCAGAAGAAGCCGGCCGGATATCACATTTGCAGTTTGATATCTGGCACGAGACTACAACCTTTATACGATGAAGCTGCGTGCATAGCACTTCCCCGAATAATCATAGGATTACGAAGACGTGGCCTCACAGGCTGTTATTGGAACCTCGACACAACAAGCCAATTGGCTATCGAGCAACAAGACTGTCACTGACTGCGGTTATGGATCTTCTTCCTATGACCAGGCTTATTATTCTAGCTATGTATTTGTACGAATCAATTATCAAATCAGTAACATACTTGAAATTTATGCTCAAGCGAACAAAGGTGTGAAATTTATCAGATACTACCCACTCGTGTTTGCAAGGCTCAGTTCCATAAACAAACAGTGAATAAATCCATATATGATATTAGTACGTCACTTCTGTCAGAGATATTCTTGATAAACGTGGAGTATGTACACTGAAAATAACAGTTCGATTTTTTTCCTAGTCTCGTCTCGATTGGATCGGCATTCGAGAGACTGAGAGCTACGATAGTACAGCACATAAAAACGAAGAGCGGTACTGAGTTCGTCAGCATTTTTAGTAGCATACAACTGGACGAAAGGGTCGCTTGCACATATATGATACAAAAAAACATTAAAAGTCGACGATAGCTGCTGGATTATTTAAGCTACATTATGAAGGAGCGAACGCCTGCGTGATGGGCGGCGTCGATTGCTATTGAATGGTTAGGGTCGATTTTGACGGAAGGCTATTGACGTAATCTTATGCAAAAAGTTGTTTCGGTAATAGCGTGACGCTGGTTGGGTCGACAATGCTTTTCGCACTGACGGAGCCGAACCGACTAAGTACTATAGCAAAAAGTTTAAGCAGTATTTATAACTTGAAACAAGATAAGGATTCGCTGTAGCAGACGAATGTCATGTTGAAAAACACCAACTCAGCTTTGGAATATCCAATTTAGGGGTTTCTTGGCTAGGGTTTAGCAGACAAGGCTGCAAAAGCATATGCATGGTGTCTGCGATGGCTAAAACGTAGACGGGCAACGCTTTGTTCGATGGGCAATCCTAACCTAGAGGGGCATACTTTCGCCAGGATGAGTGACGCTATCAGTTCTAACGATCGACTAAACTCGAATCAACTCCGCAATTTTTTTCCTTTAAAATGTTCCTGATAGCGATTGTCTGAAGTCATAGCTGGCAAGTTAGCTGGTATCTTTCTCGCCGTTCGTCGCATAAAAAAGTACAAATTTATGCTTATGAGCAAGACCACGAGAATAGAACGAACCGTGAGGAGATATCACAGTACATCGCTCAATGATATCAGAACAAAGCCGGCGAGCGGAGGAAACAGGCAACATTTTGCAGTGAAAAGCAATCTACACGTAGCAATGAAACATGGAGCAAGGAAATTACCGTCACGTAAATGCAACGAAACGGTATAGCACAACGACGTCCGTAAAAAAATAAACGAAAGGTATAAGGTATTGATACAAGTGTAGATTCACCCGTTACAGAAATCTGCTACATGTTTAAACGTTAAAGATAGCCTTCTCAGCAGATACACTTAGTGTGTTAGCAGGCTTTTGTTGGCCTGTATCAGCTGTCGAATACAACTTCTAGTTTTCTTATCTCCTGCCTTTCGGCTGACACGCTCCCTTTTTGATATTACTAACTTCCTTTTTGTGTAGGTATGTGTGTCTGTGTGTGTGTGTGTATGTTTCTCCTCCTTTTCTCCCTACCGTGTTACTTCACCTACTGCTATCCTACCCCCCCCCCCCCCTCGGACTCTACTGCAGTAAGTCTGAGGTCCTGGTGTACGCCTGCGCGTATGGATCTGTAAATGCGGATTGGTGGCATGGTATGGTAACGTTCGGGGATATAGGCAGCACGGAGCTTGAAGCTGTTTCCATCTTTTGAGATACGGAAGGCGTGTTCTGCGCCGCTGATCGATCGTTTTGCCCGCCTGTTCTACTGGCTGTTGTGCGCCTGCTTTGCGTAACACAGAACGCTGCGTCCTTGTCCCATCAGATTTTGCCCTATCTCGCTGTTTCTCTCCCTTCCCGTTATGCTCTTACTCCTTTGGAGATATACAGATCTCCGGAAGTGTCACGTAGTCGGTCAGATTTCACTGATTGATCTCAGACAGATAGAGAATAGAGTCGGAAGCAAACATAAAGTAACAAATCTAAGTGAAAAATATATTGAAATAATTTCCACTCCACTAGCTACAGGCAGTTGGCGGAAGTTTGAACTTGATGTGTATCAACCTTGAGCATTCACAGGTGATCACATTATTATCCACTTATCAGGCCATTTCGAGTCAAGAACTTAATCTGCTTATCTGAATAGAAATACGACTGCTGCTTTACTAAGTGATATAGTTAGCAGCAAGACATTACAATACACACAGATTCACAAACGCATTATTTTAAGTTGGACCGTATAATAGTTAACAAGTTCCACGTGGTAACAGTGTGCTGCGAACATCCCCCTATATGCAGTGAAAACTTAACAAGTACAATTAGAATTATCTTAGAGTTTTTAAGATGACTATTTAGAGTAAAAAGAAAGAAATACGAGGGGCAAATCGATAATTTATTAATGTCACCCGAAACAGCTTATGTGTGATGCATTCAGAGTTATATAATCATTTCGCAGCTTCACAGCATCACCATGAACACCATTATAGGGTAGCGCGATCTGCTACTGCCAATAATGAGTCAGGTGCTCATTGGCTGTCAGCAAAAACATTTCACCCTGTGAGTCCTAGCACATATAGTCACCAAAAAAGCGGAAAAAACGTTCGTAAGGAACTGGTGGGTCGTTTTCCTACACAGAAATACGGAAGCATGTACATGTAGGAAGCATGTAGGATAAAATAAAAAAAAAAAAACTGCTCTTACACTTTTAAAACGGTATTACGATATTATATTTAGGAGACAAATGTTCGTAGCTATGGAAGGTCCAGCAATCTGTCGGGCGAAGCTCGTGGTCGCTTTTCTTCTTCTGTCTTACATTCCCTCAGTAGTATCCATATTGCTTTGTGACATCTGCAGGCGATCTTCTCATCTCACAACAAATGACTAGCTCGATCCAAAATGATATATTCTGCCCCTTTTCAGGGTAAACATTCGCAGATTCTGTTTTGACAAAACGGGGCCTACTAGCGGATAGCGGAAAGCCAGTATGATACAACTGATGAGAGAGGGATTTCGCGCCTAAACAGAGCGTACAAGAACACGCACTACAGAAACAAAAGTCGTAGTTGAGTAAATGTATTCGTAGCCATATGCACCTGCTTTGCGATACGAACGGCACTCGTGGATAACATACTCGGTGTTTTATACTGGCGAAACACAATGTTCACGAGAAAAAACGGGAGTTGAAAAACTAAAATAGCCGTTATTTTGGTGCTTGTTAACGAATGCGGAGAGAACAACGAAGGCTGAACAGTGGTGCCTCTTTCATGGTCCTGCAATTATCCATCACCCTTTTTCCTTGCCCTGCTAGTGTGAAAGTTCTAACACGCGTATGTGCATTATTGATACTTCCACAAACATTCGATTACTTTACATCTTCTAGCCGGTTGTTTGTGCTCTCATATTCTAGTTCATTGTTCTTTGTGATTCACTGTTCATATATCTTCTTGAGCGAATCAATTCAAACGATTGCTAAAACCATAAGCTTAGTAAATGTTGCAAGTATGTAACTTCGGTACATTCAATCATGACCCGTAGTCGACGGCACCAGCGACGACAAACCTATGCTGTGCATATATAATCTTATGCATCTGAGACGGACTGTCCAATCTAACCAAAAGAATTTGCCCGAACTAAACATGCTGTTCCTACTTATTATATTGCCGCGGCGGTTCTTCAGCAGTCGTCCGGTTCTATAGGAAGATCAGGGTTTGTTTGATGCATGAGGATTGGGTCAGGGAAAGGGCTTTGGAAAAAGGGGCCTCTGTCTGAAAGCATGGCAATCGGTTGCCAACATTGGATGCGACTAGTAAGTAGGCCTATTTGGAATGGAGCGCAGAAGATGGATTGGGACCAGTCCAGGCTGAAAAAAGTTAACGAAATTGCCATAGTTATTATTTGTAAAGTAGCTGTTGGAACAAACTTGAAACCAATAGAAGGAACAGAAATTTGTATCGTCGAAAAGCTGAATTTTACGTTATTATACTGGATAGTTTAAAAGCGCAATTGAAATGAAGCCAGTGTTTTGTTAACACGAAGCTAAATAGTCCATAAACGCCATTAGCGAAAGTGATAGGCGGATATTTTAATCGAAACATAGTACTCCCTAGCTTTTTCAGTTGAATACTCACAAAACCCATGAAACCAAAGTGAGGAAGCTAAGCATACTCGAAATACTTCATGTGGTACCTCTCAGAATCATTGACACATTACCTTAAAAGTGAGACACTGCAAGGCTGCTTTTCATTCGGTGCTTTACAGATTTCTTCTAAGTACAAAATGGATAGATTGGTAAATCCAACGATGATAGAAGGTTACCAATTCTCAAACATCCGATTCAAATCACTTCATATGCCACCTATGTGGAGTTGTATCCTTATAACTGCCCAGCAAATTGTGAACAGATACAGTTCTAAAAAAAACTTCATTTCGTCCACAAAATGCGGACAGTTAATTTTTATCGCTTAATATCCTTTTTTTTTTTGCAACGCCAGACGTGAATTGTTGTGATCAATTACTAACAAAAAAAAAAAAAAATATTCTTATCGGTGGCTTTTATTGGTTAGTAACACAATTTGAAGAAGGTATACGTTAAGTAATGACAGAGCTCCAGGGTAGGTTTCCAAATCACATGCCGGTGGACTTCGAATCAAGCCGAACTCGAAGTGTATTACTTTTAAAATGTACTTTCTAATAACTTGGGCTTACTTAAATCGTGATGTACACGAGCTAAACCTGCACCATTCTATTAAAATGTGAGAGGGAGTGGGTCGTTCTAGAGGTTCATCGTTGGCGGCTATGGCATGTGGGCCGAGGATTTGCCATTATCCATACGGGTGAAAGAGTTGTCATTAGTCGGAGGGTACAATTTGCATCACAGCTATGTCTGCCGAAAGGTGACAGCTTCTGAAGCTGAAAACGCCCTTAAATTAATCAAATTTGCCATGTGGACTCAAACTATGGCAGGTTATATTGCGTGTCCTATGTTCTATACCTGTCTGACAAACGTATTAATGCATCTGTTAACGTTACGTTCCCGTTAAATGCGTATTAAATTCATAATCATATCACAAACACTATGTTCTACGTCAAACAGCCTGCACAAATTATTTGTACGGAAGCGTTAGAGTATCTATCCTCTGCTACCCCTCAGCTCCGTTCAAACATGTAGTATCTAAACGAATAAACCCTGTTCATAAAAGCTGGCATAGCATCTCAGCGAATCGTTTTCGTCGTTAGTCCGTCGTCCTGGTCAGAATCCTCGAGCCTATGCGGAAGGCACTGGACGTTCTATTAAATATATAATGTCCGACACAGTATTACCCACCTCTGTCTTTCCTGCCGCTTGTTGCTCTCTGGCTTCTTCTCTCTCAGGCATTTCGTATCCAATCACTTTTTCTATAAAATAGGACAAAATAACAATACTCGATTACACAATTACGCCCGTTATTTCTATACGATAATAGCATTACTCAGTATACGTTTTCCAGCGTTTACTGTATTAGATTCCTACTTCTACATACATACTTGCGTATGCATAGGATTATTTCGATGAAAAAGCGACATCTACTGGACGATTACTTACCGTATGGATTATAGCAAACGTCATGTTTTTGGTACAAGTAATTGTCGCGTTAGTTGATACCACCCTCTGCCTACTGCGTCTACATCATTCAGGAGATAATTGCAGCGCAAGGATGACCAGTATGGGAAGAAAGGAAAACTATCCGCCGACCTCGTACCTGTCTACATCTGATGGGTATAACGCAGCAGGGTTCCCGTTAGAGCGCCTAGGCAACGGCGACGACGACGACCTAGCACCACGGATAATAGCTTCGATGTCGCAGTAGCGGGGTGACAAACGCGCCATAGGACCAGGAGATTTGGCATAGAAATTGGGCAGACCGATGCTTCGAAAAAGAAAAGAGAATATGGGCGACTGTTCTGGGGAATGGCGTCGACGCTGGTTGTTCGGTGTCATTGCAGTGTTGCAGACAATTGTAGCATTGCATCTTCACGCCTCCAAGTTGATGCTGCTGTTACTATTGCCATTGTCTTCGTCGTCGTCGTTACCACCGGCAGTGAGTCATACCTCTGCTAGGCATTGGGCGTCAGTTGGGTCCCTAACGATGATGCTTTATCGCGCTATTAATAATGGCCATCACTAAGCCGACAGGCCCTTGGCAATACAACAGTTGCTTGTCTGTTGCTGTTCGTGTGATAAGCTAATTATGGCCCCGCTTGTTTTTATGTTATGGTATTTATTTACACTATTGCATAATATGCTTTTATGGATTTTTATTGCTGGCCTTGTAACGCCATCTTTTATGCACACTATTGGTCATTTCAGCGCCTACTCTAGCAGTAATGGAAGGAGTACTTGTTCGAGGGGTCGTCTCAACCGTTGCAGTGGACTAAGCAGCAGCAGCAGCAGCAGTCTTTCGTAATCGTTGTTATCGTGACCCTGCCAGTCAATAGTCGAAACAGAATCCGGTGGCAGCAGTGATGGCACCCCCAGTGGGTCGTAAGTGTCCCTTGGGCTTGATTCAGGTGAGCGCCTGATCCTACCCAGCCCTGCGCAGTCCCATACTATCTGACCAGTAGAGCTCACACTGCTAGTGCCAATGTGCCCTCCCTCATCTGCAAGCAGCAGCCTCCATCCGGCAGGCAGCCAGGCAGGCAGGCAGGCAGGCACCGCTCTTCGGCCTTCCACCAGCGCGAACATCACCACCACGGCCGTCTGTCTATCCGCTCTCGCGTCCCAACGATCGCAGCGACCCCTACGACACAGCACAGCGCCTAGCGGGGCTCGCCAGCTTAGCGTTCTGACAGCGAGCCGTGTCGAACAACAGCCAGCAAAGAGCGTGCCAACCGAACCCAACAGCAGCAGCAGCAGCAGCAGCAGCAGCAGCAGCAGCAGCCGCCTGCAGTCAAAGCGAGAGACCCCGAAAGCCGCTCGGTTCTTTCCTTCTGTTGCCTGGAATAACCTGGGAACTAATAACAGCGGCGCTGTTGCCGAATTACAGCGACCGACAAATCTGAAGTACACAAACTCTCGTATCCGTAGTAACGTAACAGTGATCACGAAGAAAACAAGCAACGGATAAGCGTTACCGGAAAAAAACGAACGGGACAAAGAAAAGCGGAAAGAATAAGCCCTCGTGCCTCCGAACTGTTACAGCTAACTGAAGTAACGAAAAATTGCCTAGCGAGGTGCATTAGTACGAGGATGAGAGAGACTGCAAGCCAGTGATAGCCAGTCTGTGAGTGTGAATGTCTGCGTCAGTGAGTTCACGTAGTGTCGGTGAGTTCCTCCGTAAGAGGAAACAGGGTGCACAAGACTTCCAGCCACGTCGAAAAACTGACGTTCAGTGGAAGGCAACAGGGGTCGAGCAGAAGCCCAGGGGAAACAAAGAACTCAACCGCGGTAAGTATCTGAGTGAACACGTCGTCTCTGCTCGGCCGTTTGGCATCAGTATATGTATGTGTGTGCGCGTGTTCTGTGTTACGGGTCTAATAGTCTGATCTGCTCTTATGCTGTATCATGTGATGAGCTGCGTGTCATATCCTCTATTGTCGTCGGCTCGGTCTTACGTGGATTCGTGTGATTCTGTTAGTGAGAGTGTTATATGTGTATGGTGCGCTGTGTTTGTACGGGCGATCTTCATAAGGTGACGAAAAATCAGAACGAAAAGAAGTAGAGCACGTGAGCACGAGGTGACCAATTTGAAAAAGCAAATAGGCTAGACCGGAGAGAACACAAGTTTCCATAACTAGAACAGGTTCATCCCCTAAGGGTGCGCACGGTCTCCACCTTTTTTGTGTCTTCTTTCCCTGTACCACGCACAACGACAAACAACAAATGCGAAAGAGGTAATCAGATAGCGACGTTTATGTCAACGTATAACGAACGCGAAGCAGCGTTCGATCAGTGACCAACAGCAGTAGCAGCATCAGGCTGGCGGCTCCGGGTAGAACAGGCTCACCGTAACGGAAAGCGGGTGCCCATTTCGTATCTTATGTCAGAAAATTCTATCTGTCCACGACCAAAGGTAATAGATGAAAAGAAAAAAGAGTCAACCACGGACCAGGGAGTGGTGCTATATTAATATGACTCAAGAGGGCAGAGAAAAGATTTTTATTATTCCCGTGTAATCCCCTATTACAATACGTGTCGACAGTCGTGCCGCTGTTGATGCTGAGGACAGCAGCTGTGTCAGTACGATGAAGCCGAGTTGCATTGTCATCTCACACTCCGACGGTGATTCTGTTTTTACCTGCCTGCCCTCGTACGGCAAAGCGTAGTAAGGAGACAGAAGGAGCCAGCTGGGCGATTACCGATTACAGAGTCCAACTATGCGTAAACTTGCTCGCAGAGCGGAAACCAGCCAGTCAGCCAGATGCTGGAATGGAATTCCGGTTGATTTCGTCACCTGCTCGTGATTATGTTAGCCTTACCATCACTGTCTAATCATACGATCTAAATGGCCTAATTATATACAGGCCTGCTGCTACTTCGCTTTCTGTCTGTGTACGTCATCGAACAAACAGCCATCAGGGGATCTACAAAAACGGACCAGTAGAATAGAATACACTACCATCAACACCATCTTTCATATACCATTCAGATGCAGATGTTATCGTCGATGTCGCCGTTTACCGCGTTGCTGATCGGGCGGCTTTGTCGATCGGTGCTTCCGTACTGGAATTGTATCTGAGCGTGAACAGAGTGAGGAAGTGATAGCGTGTCTCACTTGTCATTTCGCTCCATTTAGAAATTGATTATGGCCTAAATTAGCGGTCCTATATTTAAGCACGGAAAAGATGGAGAGGGCGGTAGACGCTTTAGCGTGAGGGATAAAAGTGCGACAAAACAGAGAGAAGGCGACGGCACAGCAAGCAAGCAGGGGAAGACGCGTACGCTCTAATCGTCTGAGCGCCACAGAACAACAAAAAAAGTAAGTAAAGTGAAGTGCGGTAATCGAGTGTAACCAGTCGGAGTATGGCCACTGTCAGTGAATTTTATGTCCGTGTCGTTACTGAATGCATCAGCGGCACGCTTATGTCGCAGTGCTTATATTAGAAAGAGTGGTGTTAACCTGTTTCGACAGTAAGCATCACCAATGCCGGATTTAATTCTGTACAACGGCAGCAGTGGATAGAACCGTAGTAGTTCAAGGTAAGCGTGACGATGAACCTTAACGAATCAGACAATAGGACCGAAACTATGGTCGCAGCATCCTAGGCCCGAGGGGAGAAGATGAACTAGATGAGCATGATGGTTCGCCAGGGAACACTAGATTCCTAAAAAGAAACTCAGTGAGAATAGGCCTACTTGTAAACAGTAATCTGTTAACGTTTTATTTAGCTCGGGAGGCGGTTTACCTATGTGACATCATCATCTTCAGCCGCTCTTTGTACGACCAGATTCATGCGTATTTTTCAGTAACTGCTGTTGTTGGTATCTGTCTATAGACCGACTGAATTATCAGTCGAAAGACGCAAAATTATACAATAGGCTTTACAGGTCAGCGAATCGCAATATTAATTAATTAATTAATTAATTAAATGAAATAGATACGTTACATAAACAAAGATGCTGATGTACATTGAGAACGTTTCTGCTTCAGTTAAGCGTTCGGTGATTCTATAATATTGGACATTTGAAAATGGGGAGAGCACAGACCGTATTTACATTATGCGATGAAACCGAGGATACGCTACAAGATTCAGTAATGGCGTGCTATTGAACAAATGCCACGCGTCTGATCAGATTCGTCTGAAGTACCTATCATTCTAACAGAAAATGACATCAACTACTTAATAAGTGCGTAAGTTAAATATTAGATTGTAAGTTAGTTTCTGCATCGGAACGGGTTAGTGCAATATTATGTTGTTTATTACGTTTACCTCTACTTCTGTCCATAACAGATAGTGAACTAGGTCATTAAAATAAACAAACTTATCATATATACAATACTTTTAAATGCTATCAAATTAACATTGGGTTCAAGCTAGACGCCTATTTATTTTTAGATTCATGTGAGAGTTGTTAGGCATCCTAAGTGCTGTTAGAGTGTGCCTTAATAACAAGCTACTTTAGTTCGGTTCTTCTCCCTTAGCCGTAAAAAGGGATTTATTGGAAAATCTACGGACAACAAATTTATCTAGTTCTAAAAATGTCTGAAAGTTCCGCTTAGGCAACAAGTACAGCTGCCGCGCCGTCTAGCAGCCATTTGATTATTGCAGCGTATTTGAGCGAGAACGCACGCATGCAGGGACGAGATCTCTGGATATTTTGAAGATTCTATAAACCTGATAGTCTCCGGACGCAGTTCAGGCGCGTACTCTATATAATGAAGAACTACCCTATTCTATGAGGCCAAATAACCTTCTGCACCCTTTCTAGGATCGCGCTAGGCATGCCGTACGAAGCATCTACTAATGTAAATGTATATCACATATTCAGACGCACTGCCGCCACCGTAATCGAATAACGGGGTCGTTCCTTTATCACGTTGGGACTGTCGCTCAAAATATGACCATAGAATAATTCTACGGGCTTCAGCCAATATTTAACGTAATCTACAGTTTAGTTGAAATTCCACCTATAGAACAACAACAACAATTTACATGTTGCAAAACGAGCGTAAGTGCTACATATTGTCCAGAAACGGTTTTTAATTTGAGATTGAGAAAATGCTAAATTATTAAGCACAATGGTGACTGTATTTCAAAACAGAAGTCTTAGGTAAATTTTTACAATAGGATTTGTGTTGGCGTATTGAATGTTGCATACTGAATAATAATTAATAATGTCAGAAATAATAACAATATTCATCTTCTGAATTCGTCACCTCTCCAAGTGTACCTTGTAATTACAAACAGGCTCCATTGAGCCTATGCAAAATGAGTCATTCTACATGTCTTGACCTCCTAGTGACTGGACCCGCTTCCACAGTCACAAAATCCTCGCATGCTCTCTAGTGAGCCTAGACGTGTTCGGGTAAAATAGTGGAAGTTTGTCCGCAAACGTGCGCGATTGACCCCCCCCCCCCCCAGTGCAGTGCAACAAGAACCGTTTCGTTCATCAGAGAGGTGTCCGTTCGCTGCTGAAGGTAGACGCAATTAGGGTGCCGAAAGTGTAGCGCCCTTCCCTGTTTTGACTGCAAGGGACCTCGTAATGCCACAGCAAATCGAAAGTTACAATGTTACACAGACAATGCAGCGAATTAAACAAATGCGAGCGATATAAATGCAAAATTTAGATTGGATGCCTATTACTCTTTCCTACATGCTATTTAAAAAAAAAAAAAACAAAACAAGATGACGAAGTTGAGCAGTACTGGCAGTAACGGTTCAATGCCCAATGCTGTTGAATACAGTTCATTACCAAATGATGCATTCCACTTGGAGAATCAGTTAAGAAAATGTTCACATGAACACGAAACGCCCCAGGCCCTTACAAGATCTAACGAAAAGTAAGAACACTACGTACATTCCAACCATCCTCTGATAGCTCGCTGTCAAATCTCTAAATAACTCATGAGCCTATGGGGCTTCCTTCTGTTAGTAAGCTACAGTAACATCAAATAGAGATTATCGTCATCTAATGCGCTCGTACAAATAGATTTTGCGAAGACAAGATATTGAAAGGGTTAGAAGACGGATGTCCTCATTTATCCACACATATTGACGTATAAGAACATACACATGTGTAAACATCGATACACATATATATTGTTCTTTCACCTGTTCAGCCTCGTTTTTTCTGTCTTGACTCTCAGCAGAGGAAGGAATAGTGGCATCTGTAGGAACAGTCTCAGTAGCTGCGCCAACAGCGTGTGATTATGGCCAAAGTTGTGGATGTGCGCGTGTGTTACATTAGTGTATCGCGCACGCGCACGAGGTCTTGATGAGCGCAATTAGTAGACACGACCAGTAGGACGGCGAGATCGTAAGTGTTTATGACGCGTGATGGGGCCTAGAACCCGTTAGGACCACCGGATGGTGAGTGAAGTCATTCGAAGTGCGATAACGAAAGAAAGAACGAGAGAAAAGTGAGTGTAAGGGGGGGGGGGGGGACAAAGGGGCCGAGTTGGCTTGCCAATGCTGTCCGCTTGCACTAACCTGGCGTTGTTGACAGACGTAATTCCCCCTTCCGAAGCCTACTCTTATGTGTATTGGGACAGCATAGCCGGCGAGTTGGTTAGGAGAACACATTTGGTTGCTGCGTCGTCGCTTGTAGGACCGCTGTGAGCACGTCATCAGTTCCCTATTCTGCCCCTTATTCGATGCAAAGCTTTTGACTGCCGCGTTAGAGGACTATGTATTTCTGTGTGTGTGAAAGGCTGCAAGTGTGAATATGACTGTCGTGGATTGCAGACCGTACGCCGTGTTGTTCTATGCTATCCAGAAAGCATGTACAATATACCCTCGATGCGGGGTAATGACACAAAATGTTGCTTTAGCGAGGACCGCAGCCTCCGTGCTGTAACGCTGCGAGAAGGGGGAGTGCGAGTTGGACACTGAACCCCCTCTTCAAGCAAAGTATACCATTCTCATGCTTTCGAATGCTACCGCGCAAAACTCTTTCCGCGTGCGTGTTAGCTGTGGGATGCCATACGTCTGCGGTAGTGGTAATGGCAGCGTGTTTAGGCCCCGTCCGATTTTCGTACTGCTAGTAGAGGAGATTAGAGGGGCTGCAGTACACCACTCGCGGCAGTGCCTGCCGAAGCGTAATTCCGGCACACTTATTCACATATATATACAGTTAAGGATGTCGGGTTAGGTTCAGCTTGGCTTCATCGGCGGCGCCGGTGCATTGCCATTAAACGAGAGGAGACCGCGCTTAGCAGCTCACAGGCGCCAACTAAGCGACAGCACACTAAAAATTACTTGACTAAAAACGCTTGTCCTAAAGTCGAGGGGACTTAAGGCTGTTAGTTGAGAAACCACACAAGAGTATTACTTACGCAACGCACATACCAGTGGATAGATATACCTATGTACTTATGCAGTCATCAACCTGCACAATTCGAAGACGCATGCTTGCCCACATGCGCATAGTACATGCACGCATTCCCCATTGATGAAAGGCGTTAACGTATGCGTACGTTCGCCTAAAACGGTTGTGGTTTGTGTGATACAACACACCGAGGATAGCTCAGCTTCCCCTACAGGAGCCGTCTGACGAGATGTAATGCATAGCGGTGCAAGGCAGTACCTATATGCAAGGCGCCGGCTATTGGCTGCCGGCTATAGATAGGTGGCAACGTATAGAGAAAGGTAGAGGAGCGAGAAAACTATGCAAGGTTCGTAAATTCTTGGGAAACTCGACTGCCTTTTTATCTCTTTCATCACTTCCTTAAACCTGCAGACGGCCTCAAGTCGGGACATTACTTCATAGCTAAGGGGACATGGTTACAAGGAAAAGCGAGTGCAGAGATCAATTGCAAAGATAGAGGAAAAGTTGCCTCGCCTTTTTTGCTGGTTCCCATTCCTGACTGCTTGATTGATCTGTCGTTTATTCGACCGGTTGGTTGGCCTTGCAAGTCAAACACTGAATGAGATTCACTCACTCTTCGAATGCGTCAGACTGCGTAAGTAGACCCGGTTTCGAAGAGGTTCAACCCAGCTTGGCACTGCCACTACCGCCATTACGACCATCGTTGCCGCCGTCACGAAGCGAAGAATTCTTTTTGGTTGACCTTACAGAATCATGACGTACGGCGAACTGCTTCGTGCGCTTTTCTTGATCTGAGACTTGGTGATTGGCACGCCGTCTTCTCTTTCTCCTTACTGCCTATAATCGCCGCCAGTCGTTTCAGCTTGATGTGTGCATGCGTATTCGCACTCATGAACGGACGAACGGACGGAGAGAGTGAGGTCGACGACGAAAATGAGCCAGGTGGCACCGACCGATTTAGATTCAAAACAGAGTCGTTAAAGTGATCATTGAGACAGACCCTATTAGGTCGCACTTCTTAGACTGGATAGACACCTGCCCAGCTATTCACCGGCATGACTCAAAGGCACTAAGGTAGTGCCCGCATTGGCGTGCTGTATGCCTAGAAGAAGCTCTGTCAAAGTGTGTTAGATATCTTAGCCACGATGATGGAGATGCCGATGCAGGTCGCCAGGTAGGTAGTGTTAGTAAGTAAAAGGCAGGTGAGACGGATGCTGAGAAAAATACCGCTTTCGCTTGCTTGTTTCTATTCATTCAGAAAAAGAAGAAAAGGTATTGCCCAAACTTGCAGCGGTGCTGGGACATAAGGCCTTAAAAAGAATGAGTTACTCTCCTTAAAGCCGTAACTGAGTCCGAACAGGAGAAAAAGCCTACCAAAATTTTTCTTGGGTTACAGCGGGTCATAGTAGTAATGGCCAATCGATGCGTCGCCGAATACACTCGGCGCCTCTCGTGGGCAATACAGACGAACCTCCGGTCGACCGGCCGCAATCACAAAGAAGCCTTTTTTTTTTTATCTGTGAACATAATACATCCCGAGGGGAGATCGACGGGTTTGGTGAACAGAAATTAGTTTTTTGCTTTTTTCTCTTTCGGCGATCGTACATTATCCTTCGCCAGAAAGGTAATCTACATGCAAGCTGAGCAGAAATCGGCTTGAAGAAGGCGCAGAACCGTATAAAATGCGCTGAACCCAGATTGTTTTATTAAGAAAATACTCGGGAATTTTATTCAGTGCAAGGTCTCCATTATTACTCAGTCTTCACAAGTACTTCTTTACTGTATTACCTACTAAGTAAGCATATTTGTTGACGAGTATTCACTGAGTTATGTGATGTCTGTGTATGACCTCGAAACTCTGTTGTTAAAGTTTATTGAAAAGTGCACAATAGAGTTCGTGGTAGTAGCTGTTAACTTCAGATCTGAAAGGCCTATGTTCTGGTTACATACATTTAAGGGCCGCTACTCGTGTCTTTGCAGTATCCTATGTTGCTTTCCAATCGAGCAGCACTGGTACAAAACACGCTACAACATATCATTCATAATCTCAAGAGCGAGAGTTTTGCGAGAACGTAACGTCTTCCTTTTAGTTGGCATCCGAACGCTTGGTCTGCAGATTAATATACCGTTCGTTCACGCTGACGATCCCTGAATATGATGGATCGCTATCTACAGTAGGTACATTGAATGAATGGGAATCTCTAGCGATCCTCAGCTTCCTTTGGGACTTCCTAGCGATAATATCCATCGAGTTTTATCTAGCCTGAGACAGGCAGCCGCGTCGTTTTGTGTATGCCTTAAAGACACTGCTTTACGTTACACTTGACGCAAATCGCACAGAAGGATCTCAGAGTGCTCCAAGAGGTACATACATATGATAATTCCTATAAAATATAATGTTACAGCGACGAAAACTTGGTCTAGATGAGGCTAATGAGGCTAATCTGACGGCGATGGTAAAGCCTTATGCATAGATATGCAAATATAGTATTTCGCACTTGACCCAGCTTCCGAAATAGAATTTGCTCGTATGGAGCGTAGCACGCCAGCGAAAAGGAGGCGCCTACCTACCATATGTCGCTTTAGTTCATTCGGAATTCCGACAGAATTTTACGTTTAAGCGAGGGAATATATGAGAGACTCGTATATATCGTATGGAAAGGGAAAATCCCGAGTGGTTAGGGAGAGCGGCGACTAATTCAATTTTTTTAAAAAATTTTCCATGTTTATAGCGGTAGGTGGGCCAGAGCCAGTTTGTTCGATGCTTTAAATACGACGGTTTGTAAATATTCAGTAACCGCTACGATAATTTCTAATGGAAAGAAGATAGCTACAATTTGCTATTTAGTTTACTGAACGGAAAGATTAGGTAGATTTTTATTTGGAGGTTGACTGTGCAACTTAAAAAGGACTGCATGAATTTCTTACATTTAGTTTGTCGGAGATAATTTCCACAAAATATATCTAACAAGCTTACGATATAGAATCGTCAAACCGATGTATAATTTGTGTTGGCGGGCTAAACTGTCATAAATTTGTCATTTATAGTTAATGGAAAAGGATTTTTGTCATAAACGTATTTTAACTTATAGAAAAATAAGTTATATATAGAATAGTTTACATATTATATATATTATTATATGTATATTATGTATTGGCTGCAGATTCGAAGGTGGTATTGTTAAGTTGTCGATTCTGTCTCGAAGAAATTACCGTGCTGAAGTTTATAACTTGTACTGCTGTTGACCCTGAGAGATATAGTCTTACGCTTAGAGGCCTCTGGCATTTTAAAACTAGCCCGAACTACGGTAGAGCCGATCGCCCTTTTCGAGAATATTAGACCGATCCGTATCTCAATAGGTATGTATGTCAGCTATTGCAGCTCCACAGTGCTTACCAATCTGTGCTTACCTGGAAACTAAATGTCTTTCTTCCTATTTGAATTTGTATAGAGTATCGAGTTCCTAAGTATATAAGGTAATAAGTATGATCCATACCGTCAGACAGCTTCACCATATATCACCATACTCATTCAGAGCTAAAAGGAAGATCTTGTTATGACGTTATGCGATTCCATAATTATTATTTGCGTAATGAAACATACTGATCTCTAATTCCACGATGGTGTTTATACCGAAAAAGAGAATTTGAGCGGTAAATGTTAGCCGTAAATCTGTTTACATCGACATACCCTTTAGGTCCTGCGCAACCGGCGCTTACAATGGCACTGCACAAAATCAATGTTGCATCCAAAAAATCTGCCAAATGAGACTCTGTCTGCATATCCGTAAAGGGCACGAACAAAAAAAAAACAGCAAAGTATTTGATTGTTCCCACTCGCCCTTAGAATAACGTTCGTTCGACCATAATAGACATAGGTTATTCTCTAAAAAATCCTTTAAAGGAATCTGCATAGATGTCTGAGCAGTGAAGGCTTGTTACAACTAGAAAGAGGTAGGAAAGTGACTTGGAAAAACTGGGGAAGCTGGAAAATATAAGCGAAGTAAAGGGAGACCCGTGCGATCAAAGGATTTAAATGTTTAGTTAGTTTATCGGCTCTACTTGTATTTAAACTGCATTCATAGAAACAGAGAAAGAGTCAAGGAGCTGGAAAAGGTGGGATAGTAGAGTAGGCCGAATGTAGACGGCGGTCAAATTGAACTAAACAAAGCACCACCGCTACAGCTGCCTGACAAAAAACGATATTTCCTCAAAATGTTTCAATATGCTAAGTTCGATATAATATTTAGTCAGCTTGCTAAATTTAGGCCATTCAGGTCCAAAGAAGTCAACTGCAATGTAAGCGTACATACGCATCGCAATATCGATTAGACAACCTTAGTTTTTGAAGATATGATGATCTATGCAGTTATGTAGGCGCTTGGCTGTAAGCCATTATTTCTCACTCCGGTGCGTCTAGAATATCAAGTAGGTATATGAAGATAAGTAACAATGTCACGTTCTCGTTTTGAATAGAAAATGTGGCTTGTTCTAATTTAATTGTATATGATATGGCTGGATACGTCAGTTGTTCAGCCGTACGTCTACAGAGGGCGCACCTATTGAGTTACGTGTCTAGCGGCTGTAGATTGAAATGTATCGATTCGGACGGGTCGGCTATCGTTTTCTAGAGCTGCTTATAAAAAAACAGCTTGCTGTGAATCGGCTAGAAGTGATTTATATTATATACCTATGCGGGTATGTACAGTATTATTATCGCTGGATATATATTTTTAATTTATGATAATATAGATGCGAAATATACTGGCCATGTGAATTATCAAAATGCCCCAGTGCTTTGGAGCTATGTTCGGTAGTGTTTTTTTTTTCTGCATTCAAATATTTACTGAAACCATACGAGCATAATATCCTCTGTCGTGCCAGATTTTCGCGATGATGATCTCGCCGAAGGCGTATTTCTCTTAGCATTTCCTTGTTGAAAAAGATATTCCAGATAGTGTTTGAACTATCGTCTAGCACAGGGCCCTTCAACGCTGGCTCAACTTGTACTGTTAACCAATCTAAAATTCTATCAATAATATGTTATTTATTCATATTCATTCGTAGTAGTCAAAAACTTGATAAGTACAAATTAACAGTACAATATTTCAATATCAAAAGAAGTATATAGAATTATTTGAACTTCTCTGTGTCATATGGGTTACGAAAACCTTGCGGAGTTCATAATGAGATTTGCCATATATACCAAAGCGGTACCCAGGGGGCAACAAGCGGCGTGATATCGATCCGAATTTTTTCTGCATCTGGAGTATTAACATGTTTCGTCAGGCTTGTGAAAGTCTGCTTTCTTGCAGAATCTATGGTAAAACTTATGCACGAGAAAGCGAGTAACAACATATCCGCTTAACCGGTTCGTTCCTTTCTACCCATTGTTCTTCATCGCACCCGACGCGCAAGGATGCCCATCAGTTGCCTCCAATCTTTACTGCTAAAATTAATCTTAAAGGCTTCCACTGTTGGCAGCTTAAAGTGACAGCGTACATCCTTAAACAGCAGCGGCAAATCGGCTTGGAGGTACGCGAGGCGAACTAACTTTACGCTCTCTGGATTGAGATTTTAACATGATTTAGTTTATTCAGGATTCTCTACTGCAAGTGCCACTTCGAAATCGAACTAGTTAAGGGTGGTTGCGTAGGACAAGCGACGAGGTAATTTGGCCGCCCATGCGGCTAACACTGCCCTTTTGCATTTTTCGAAGACGTGGATACTGAAACTTCTCACGTTCGCTGAGACCAATCGCAACCTAAAGTACGAAAATCGGTTCACATAAGCAAGAAGCAACCCGGCGAGGTATAAGGCCATTGTTTCGCCTCGCCTCCCCTTCTAAACTTTGTTACCTCCGTCTTGGTTAGGTTCTGGGAAGGTTATCTTGTTCTCCTATCGAATCGCGGCGAAGAAATTGGGTACGTTCATAGACATACCAGTTTTCGCCACCGTGAGCATAAACAGGACTCTGGGTGCTGAGTCTATGTTTACCCTGAAGTCGACGAATACCTCGTACAGCAAACTATGCAGCATGACCAATTCTCTTTTAACGTCGACCGTCAAGATCCCGCATGTCCTTTCTCGGGTGCGTTTTTTTGACAAGCCATGTCGCTTCTGGGGATGGCGTTCAAAGTAGCTATGCAGCCTCTATGCAAGCTAAGAGCAGCTTATAATAAACACCTGGGTTCGTTATTCCTCGCCATGATGACGGCGGGGTTGGATCACTTTTCCCTTGAGGGATTACTATTGCCATTTTGTAAATATTTATTAAACGTTGCTGTCCAGTATGGGCCATAACAACAGCGCATTTGAAGTGCTCGTTACTTTAGAGTTTACCCGGCAATTTCCTTATTACCTAAGATCCCAAAATATTGCATTAGTTCCCGCATTGTGAAGTTTTGCTGAAAAATATCGCGTTGTATTGAGATTCACCACTCCTACGCTGCGACAAAAAAGGCATCGTCGGTGGTATCGTATCTCTTGACATAAACATCGCGAGAAGTGATTTATGAGGGACGGGGGATTAATCAAGCAAGTCATCGAGCTGCCATAAAGCATTAGCCACTGGTGCGGTTGACGTCTTGCATTGGCGATCAAACGGTTCAAAATACTGTTGCCTTTGTGGTGCCTATATGCTCCAACAAACCGTCTAAAAAACTGAAACTAGAGGATAGAACTCGGCTTGTACCTCAGCTATAGGTTTGAAGGCCATTTGTCCAAACCAGGCTACAAATATACATGAACCACGGCCCTTGCTTCCGGGGAAAACGGAAAGGCTGTGGACTGAATTTCAACCAGACCTTAAAATAAGTTTCAGCATTCATCGAGTCAGGTACAGAAACAACTTCATGGGTATATTCCATGAGTTTGTGTAGCGTGTCTATAAAAAGTCGTACTGTGGCTTGAATTCAGTTAGTCGACGTTAAAGTTGTCGGCAATGACCGAAAGAAGGGCAGAATTACGAGACAGCGCTTCCAGTGTACTAACCCAGTGCGTTCCAAATTAGCTGGGCGAACATAGACTGCTATTAAACTTAGTCGCTGGTCACGTGAGGCAATGACGTTATCCTTCGCTAAGCACGGCGTAAGGTTGTCTATTTTATGATCGTCGAGATGCCTCTTTACCGTAAAATAGTGCATAGAATGAAAACGCAGTCTGTTCAAAGCGTTAGTTACTTAAGTTTTTGTTATCACGAGGATGGCTATACTGTTTAGGGCTTCCGGAAAAAGAGACGCCAGCGTTGTAGCCTCTTCATAGTTCCTCTGTATAATTCTTAGCGTCTCCTCAAGGTCCGGCCTCAGTACAAGCTCAATGGTCGACCTAGTCAGTAGCTGTGGTTTCTCAAGGTGTTGCGTACTGAAGCTGGCGCTCTAGTCGCCAACACTACTGGAATCTGTTTCACCGAAGTTCTCGACGTTCAGGCGGGCAAGACTCGTTGGCCGTAGTCCAACTCTTCGGCTAGGTGCTACCTTTTGACGGTTCGTTAACGGCGGTTTTACTTAGCCGGAGTCTTTTCAAACTCAACCGGCTGCTAGAACGTTTGGGTCGGAGAATCCGGTTGTGCTGGTTGGGTTTGCTGTTCAAGCCCCTTGGTGTTGTTGTCATCGATGGCCCTTCGCTAAATATCTTCTGGCTCTTAGCCCTCTAGATTGTCCGGATTCGCACCCCCTAAAGGGCTTCATCCTCTTGGTATTGCTGTCTTTCCAGCCATCTCACTTTTATAGGCATACTGTTCACTCTTGACGACCGGACGCTGTGATATGCAGAATGGAAGAGCCGAGAATTTTCTTGACCTGCTTTTTTTGCTTCTTGGTGATCCTAGCGGAAGAGGCGAATGAAGAGCATATGTACCTCCAACCCACGTCGCGGGGTGGTTAGTGTCTCCGGGAAATTCTCCACCTTGCTGATGAATACCTCCCTTCCGAATTGTATGGATCCATAGTAACCAGCCTGTAAACATATCGCAACTAATTCATCGGTTCTGTTGTTATACTTCTACACTTCACACACGGTGTTGTCGATATTTATTTTAGGCGCTGCACGAGTAGTCGCGGATGTTTCACGGCGCGGAGCCAAGGGGTACAAAATGCTGTCATCCATTATAAGCCGCTTTTCGTGGCGGAGGAAGGGTCGGACCATTTGAAGGCCCATGGGTATGCATGGGTATTTTTACTGATATCATTATCGTTAAGTGAGCGACCCGTTAACATTAAAGTACGTTTTTGTACAGTTCTACATGAAGTTAAACTTCCTTAGCAACGCAACAAAAGGAAGATTATGTCACAAGTAGAGTCTATCGCCCGGACCACCTCAGCCAATACTCAAAAAAGGTCTTACAATAATGCCCAAATCACGAATTGTTCACGTTGTAGGAATAGGAGGCTTTCAAAATGTCTGTTAAGTAACCTTGGTTATGTTTAACGGACTTTGCTTAGAAACTCTTCTTTGGACTTAACAATCCTTAAGAGTTTGTTTCATGGGCTACCATCTAAACCAGATTTCACAACGAAATTAGTTTTTTGCCCCTAAGACGACCTCTTTGTACCGCAAAACAGTCGGCAGTTCTCACCGCACAAACTAATTTAACTCAAGTCGTACCATTTTAGTGCGAGTGCGCAATGTCGCCATCCGGCGTCTACGGTGGGCAGACGATGCAGCCGTAAGTAGTCGACTGTATAGCGCCGTTGACGATCAACAAAATGGCTCTCTATGCAATTGAACACTGAAATCTTCGATCGATTGTAGCGTCCACAGCTATCGGCTGTCATTACCTATCCTGTTATAAATGTAAGGAAAACTTCAATACGCAGATTAGAAACTCAATGTGCTAACAAAAATTGTATTTGGACCAGTTAAATGTGTAGACTCATATAGCCACACTGCAGAATTACCAGGACGACGGGACGTCTGTCGAATCAATACCCTGCTAGGCCGAAACGGACGGATTCAGGCTCTAACACCTGCATGTGAACAATACGCAATACCTCACCGCCAAGCACTATACTGATGCTATCAGGCAATGCCATTCTGAAGATGTTTCCGATAGTGAAACAGTAAAAAATGATCCACAGTGGATTCGTTATAAGCGTATTGAGGTAGACTAACAGAACCTCACTGAGAAAATCGACTTTTAAGGACAACCATAAGGTTGATATTATGACCGTATCTTGCTAAAACGTGGGGATGAAATACAGCTAGAAAGTATGGTGGCCAAGTACTTGTATATGTGCGATATCTATGTGTGTACAGATACGATTTGAGTCTTTAAATCGATTGCCTTAGCCACTACTAGAAAAGTTTAAACGAAAGCGTCCGTTTACAGAGGAGTTTGATGTTAGTTCACATTAATGGGAAACGATTTGCAGTACTTCCATAATGCAATATTGTAGTAACGTCTCAAAGTCTTAGGCTGTATCCGCGTTGGAATACAAAGCCTAATTTTTGACTATGCTATCTGTTTGAAACTATAAGTTAACTTTAATTCGTTAGAACGTCCTTCAGGATGTAAAATGCCGCAGGCTGCAAATCGTCCGTTAGTGCGTATATCGGTTTTCATCGGTATTGTTTTTAGCATACTTTTTACAATTTGACTACGGATTGAATAAATAAAGTAGAAACAAAAAAAAAAAAAGCAATTCTTTCACTGGGGAGTAATTTGTCAGTGACTATATCTACACGTTTCTGCAAAAGACTGTTGGCGACTAATGTAAATGTAAACTTTATATACCACACTAACAGAGGCGTAATTGCTGGCTCTCAAATATGTAGATGCTCGAACGTGTGTGGTCATATATAATATTCATGATTCACTATTATTTATAGCAACATAAATACATTCAAATCGATAGCTTTCTTAGCTACTGGTCATCAGTGGGGATTTGTTTGGCAGATGTATGTGAAGTCCGGCAGTATCTTTACAGTGGTAATAAGGGTGGATGATGGGTGGATCCTGCTGATTCCAGTGTGAAGGTGGAAATAGAGACGCCGCCAGGGGAACGGCGGAGGACAGTCGCAGCAGTCATGTCCATCACACTTTTCGGCAGTACATCGTTGTTTTTTTTTATCTACCTTACTGGACAATCCATCCGCCCACTTGTTTGTCATGGAAAACCTCATTAGATAGAAACGAAAAATCGTAAGCTTTACTCGACGAATGGACGCTGTAAGGCGTGGCCAGCTGGCCGAGCAAACGTCGTCGTCCTTAAGGTTCGGCCTTCCCATCGAGCCGTAAAAGCAAGCGCGACTTTTCTTTTTACGTTGCGTGGAGTTCTTTGCTGTGCTCTCACGTCCCTCTCTCCATACAGATCCGCATTCTACGGCACCATAGCCATTACCTTCGCGTCACGTTCAATAACAGAACACGCCTTGGGCCCCTTAAAATACTTAACCACGAGGGATACGTTCGACACACTCAGGCCGCTCATAGTTCTGCGTCTTTTCCCTTTTTCCCTATGCGGCATTGGGCGCTTAATGGATTCTGACACTGTTCACATCTATAACAGTACCGTACAGCTTATACCACGAACATATACATGCGGTCGGATGAATTAGCCACGGTAGACGCAGTTAGAATATGTCTATGCGAGCAGGGCAACTCGAGAGATAAATGTATTAACCTTATCATTCCTTCTCTTGGCAAACAGAGAAGCACTGATAATCATATTTGCCTGTTTGTGCAGAATCGTCGGTATTTTTTCCTTTTTAAGAATCATCTCTTGTTTTCGTGACAACAAGACAAAGAATGAACTGGTTTAATTGACGCCACCAGCATGGCTATGGCTCAGCATGGCATGCGCGCAAATCATGGGGCTGCACGAGACACAGAGCTCAGCTGATAGTGGGACGAAGTGGCAGAGAAGGGGCAGAATAAATTGCTTCATGTGACCCTTCCACTTATTTAGTCGAGATCAAGATGCTGATGCTGATGACCATGACGATGAAGACGAATAGAACCCGGGAGGAAGGGGGTAGCCAGCATGGACTTTCAGCGATGCTGCAACAAGCAGTCAGTCAATGAAGTGCTCGGCTAGCTGCTACTGCTGGCCACTGGCTGAAGGCAACTCAGTCAGTCTGGTAATAGTAATACCATGAAGGTGACGGACAACACCGGCTTCCCACAAATCGGCCCCAAACGAAGAAGGCAGCTCCCTCAGGGGGTAAAAGAGATGACGCTATCACGGCAGAACCCGTGCAAGCGGTCGTAATATTTGCAGCAATTGAGGCACTGCCTTCTGCCGATAGTACTGCCTCTGTGGTAATGGAACTATTGGGGCTAGCAGTAAAACACCAGGATCCCGGACCTGCGTTCGCGTTCAGCTCATCGCCAACAGTTCTCCGCTGTTCACTACAACGGCTCTGTGCGTGCACATTTGTATATGTGGTGCAGCCAATCATTGAACACGTCGGACTCTAATGGCTTCGGAATTTGGAGTAGTTGGTTCTGAGCAGTTGCACACCTTCTCCCTCAAAGCCATCGCACCATATCGCCGACAGCTAGCAGCCATGAAACCTCACTAATTCCGTCCGTCCAACTTTATCGAAGCCAAAGCTACAGTGCTTATAAAAGAGGGAGATCAGGAAAGCTTATAATGCGGACTCATGCTCTGCGTTCCTCCTTCCACGCTAATGATAACTTCATTTCTATCGCCACCGCTTCTTCCTTTTACTCTTCCTTTTCGTTAAATTTATCCTGCCAGCCTGCTACTCGCTCAATCAGCCAGTCCCTGAAGCTGACCGTTCGCTATTCCGTTCCCGCCGTTATTTCGTACATTTATATGAGCGTCCGTTGCTATACGTGTATGGCAACCGGATATTAGACCCCCGTCTTTAATAACAACGGCAACCTTTTACTCCTTTTCGTCCAATTCCTTTTTCTCTGACGAAAAGAAAGCCGGCAGGCACCAGCCCGCAAAGCGAAAAACAGCGAAACAGACCTCTCAACAATTGCCGTTCACGCTTCTTTTTTTTTTGGCAGTAGCAGCAGCGACAGCTGACCGGGCCTGTTACAGCTACTAGTTGGGGCAGAGACGTCGACCAGCGATCAGCGAACGGTGGCTAGGCATCTCTAACAAACGGCACCGCCTGACTACGTTCACTCCTGCTGCTACCCTTGCAACCGCTAGTTGCTGTTGCTTTTGCCCGCATAACTGGTGGCCCATTTTTGTCAACAACAACAACAACACCAACGCTTCAAGACAGACAGATCCCGGTACCCTAGCACTTGTCCGTAGAAAGCCAAATGCATCTCCACCTTTTGCCCTTCCTGCTGTTTGTTCGCTATCACTTTTTCCTCCTTCCCTAAACGTATCGCCACTGGCGTGAACTTCATGGCCATCAGGACTGCCCCAGTCACTCGCTGAGTGCTGTAATGGTTACCCGGAATATTCTAAGATAGGGAGTCCGCAATGGCCAATACGGCGGCCGCTGCAGCGGGCGACCACTGGCTTGCCCATTGAGTTCATGCTAGTTGTCCTAATCGTAATGGCGATAAATGGAGCAAAGAAGCAGAAGATAGAGTCGGCCTGCTGCGCTAACCGGAAACATCAGCATAGCGGCACCATTAGGAGCGACAGGGAGAAAAAATTGTCCAAAAGGACGAGAGAGAGAGAGAAAGGCGAAGAAAACAAAAGAAAGCCTTGACAAAAGGCGCAGGTAGCAGGTACCACTGCATTGCCGTTGCTGCATAACAAAATATTTTGGCTCCCCACAGGCGTGATGGCGGTCCACAAGCCCTGGCAGTGCCTCGCGTACCCCCTTTTTGCTGTCGGGGAACTGCTCTAACTGCTGTAGGGGTCTCCTGGGAAACGCTAAGTCAGTGAATCGGGAAGCAGGAGCAGCAGCCCCTGCCGCACACCTATTCAGGTTGAGCAGCATCGACAGGACGGGACGATGAAAACGAAGAGACAAAGTGCGGAGCGATACGCGCGGGCTTTAGTCGTCGTCATCATTGTCGACCGTTGTAATGGTGTTATACGCGAAATATTGGGAAACAGAGTCTGTCCGTGGCCTCCCAGGCTATACCATAGTACAGCAACAAGGCCACGCTGGTGAACAGAATGGCCGAACTTCATATTTTTCATCTCACCTGGACGAGCTCATCAGTGGTAGGTTGACGGCACTGAGCGTGATAAAAGGTTCCTGTCTGGGCATATTGAAATATAATTATCCTATCAGTTAGAATAGGAAAAATTTTTTTTATTATGATCGGCCAATGGTCACCTCAGGACGGTGAAAGCTCCAGGAGAACTAATCGTCGTGTTGCATAAACGGGCACACAAATACACATACACACGTGTCAGTGAGATAATGCAATTTTTCATTATACTAATTTCTTTTTCAGCCTAAATTTCGACATGGGTCGTTCTACAAGCATTAGACGCTTAAATTATTAATGTCATTTAGAGTTAAACTATTTTTTTTTATTTGCGTCGTGTCAGGGAATCTGAATACTTATGGATATATTTTTTATATAGCACTAACTCTGAACTTCACGCTTTTCTCTTCACTCGTTCTTTTTCTTTTCACGCGAAAAGCGAGAAGTTGTCTCCTTACTAGGAAAGGCCACACTATAATTTGTCATTTTTCCTGGCCTGAGCCCCGTTTGCCGTATTTGTCAGACGTGACCGTGGTCACAACCGGTCATCGGATGGCCGTTTGTTCCCGCCACTGCTAGGAGGACAATTCGTCGTTACTGAAGTTTGTAACACGGACCGAGCAGGCAGTCTTGCTGCTACAGCAACACTTATCGTTCCCACTCATCATCAAGAATCTTGCGCCCCTTGGCTCTTCTAGCGCTTGCCGCCCAATGCCGCCTCTGCATTTCTTGCTCTATTGATGCCTTATTCGCGCCCACTAAGACTCATTTAACGTGCTGCATCCGGCCAGGCTTCATTCAGGCAACGGCAGAAGCAATAGGAGACACATTTGAAGATCGGACATCTGCCCGCCCGTCTTCGGCGTCACCGCGACGACGTTGACAGTTAGCATCACACGAAATGATACATGCTGCCGCAGCTGTCTATGAGTAAACAAAAATACAACGGAATAAATGAAACTACAATATGCTGTTTGTGACCCACTCATTTAGTCCCATTCATTGAAATATAAATTGCGCTGCAGTGCATGGTGCTTCGGACGCCTTGCGCGAAGCGAAGCCCGATAACATGCCGTAGCTGTTCACTCTATGACTTTTTACCGTCCCTCTGATGCACGGCTCTACGCGTTGCAGGCAAACGAATATTTATGAACGGACGGGAATAACTACGTCTGGATTGCTGCGCGCGCCCTCGATGAATGTTTTCGTTGGTTTGTCGTCTACTGGTTCGTTAGTTCGGCGATTGTCGCCTAGCCGGATGAGTGGCCTGCTTGCTGACCGGTTTCTGCTTTCACAATGAAAGAAATATCTCACAATAGTACGCTGACAATGAAGGCAGGTCATGCTTTTCTTCTTTGTCAGTAGCATTGCCCTTTTCCGGTTACAGCCGTTGTGTCTTGGCCATCGGCGGCGGAGTTGTGTTGAGGGAATGGGCGTAAGCTCCGGGCTAAGCTTGATCGGGATGGAACCACATGGAGTGCCCGTGTGACAGGAATGCCGAATTCCCTCTACCGACACTGCAGCTATCGTCAACACCTCATTCATGGGAGCATCGCCGTTTCCACCCTTGCCGCGATTGCCGCCGCCTCCCTCTCCTGCTGCTCCTGTTTTTCTATCCTCAGTTGATTGTCTCCTTTATCCTCTCGATCTGACTGGCACTAGCGCTTTTTTCCCTGTCTTTTGTTGCCGTTCGTGCGGCGGCTGGTGTATGAACATCATTTCTTCTAACCCAGCCTCGACTACCCCGTTTGCCCTATATTGTTGAGCATTGCCTTGAAAGCACGGTACTTGACTTCGACTACTTCATGAAGATGACGAAGGCGGTGGCGGGACCGGATCCCTCTTGTGGCCGTATTGGCCATTCTTCGGTACAGGCCCTATAAATATTAATTATAGAAATCTCATTAAACTTTGCCTCGTTTTCCACTATCAGCGAGAGGGCTATGCCTGGTTAGGATAAGCGACGAACTGCAGCCAGACGTTTATCGCACATTTGCTGATTTTGTATTGCTTATATAACAAGCCGACACTTCAAGTGTACCGCAGCTGCACACATGCTCCTAGCATACGAGGTAAGCCATGCTGTACATATTTTATGTTAGAATAGCCAGTATCACCATAATGCTAATTATCCATCTGTCGCTGTATATCGTCACCACATATATAACTCACACCATAAACCTGGCTCTGCCAAATGAGAAAATTTTCTCTCTTAGTTCCACTAAGGCCATAGTATCTATAGAAAACGAGTGATGACTAGCATAATAGAACAATACCAAGCTGGATGAGGTCTCATGTGAAGACAAAGAACTGGGCATTTTTTGCTCTCCCCTTACCTCTCTTTAGACGCCTTTCTCATCGAGGCTCTTCGAGGGTTTGAGGATGTGGGCTGTGGGGAACGCGACGAAATCAAGTCACGTCGTCTGACATACATGTTGGCCGCGATGGAAGGCTTTCAGACAATGGCGGACTGACTGCGGATGAAGAAGGTCAGACACGGGCAGTACAGAGAAGATTTTTTCATACGTTCAACTGGCTTTCTCGGTATGGGCGTTGCCCATCCTGCGTGGGACAGCACCGGGCCAAGCGGCTCATTTACTTTGGAGGGCGACAGTAATGTGTGATTTGAGAGGAACAGCTTCCATTGTGCATAAGACACCCACTGACAGGCATTTCTTAGGAAAACCGTTCGCTGGATCTCGCCTTCAAGAAGTGACTGACCTGTTTGGAACTACACGCTCAGGCAAAAGCAGAGTCAACCAACTTTCTCTTCTATCTCAGCACTCCGTCTCAAGGAAGCAAAGCGGTTCTTAAGATACGGTTAGGGGCCAGTGATGGAAGGTAGCGCTCAGGTTCAGGATCAGTTCGGACGGGGAACGACTAGGAAAAGGATATAGTCGTTGTGGGGATTGTACATTGTCTTCTGCCTGCAGATGTCACCCTTTCTGCTCATCGCCGCAGCTGGTTGTCACCTCACTTCTGCCGTCGGTCACAGCTCGCCTGATGCATACCCAGATTACGTCAAGGCAGGGAAGGCGGCAAGCCGGTAAATTGGAAGCAGGTAAATTATCTCTACGAATAAGCACGTTGCTATACCTATCAGTAAGTTCAGAAAGTGCGCGAAGACACGGCGCACCATAGTTTGATAATATTGTTCTGACAAGCCGACAAGCATTAGCACTTCGGCTGTTGGGTTGTTTTTTTCCTCTTACGACAGCATTCGTGGATACGCTCCTCTGTACCGTTTAGTCTATATTTTTTTATAATAACAAATAATTCATGCTGACTTGTCTGAACCCGGATGTGCTTCCTTACCTCATATGTCATCTCTGCCGTTGCGGTAATTTTATCTAACAACGTTTGCATCCTTGGTCACAAATCTGCCGTGTTATATACACTGGCGTCAATACGCCAACCACGGCTGCGACTAGGAATGTGGCTGACGACGACATATGGCAGCGTGAAACTAAATTGCTAGCCGCTGTCCTATCCTGTCTTCAGTCCAAGGACATATTTCCATGTGGGCAAGCCGGGGCTACACGCTCACATCCGTTTACGCGACCGTCCCCTCATTGTCCGTTCCTGTCACCCAGCAATCACTAAGCCCCCTGCTGGTAACCAATGGCAGCAGCAAACGCAACATTGGCAGTATACCGACCACCAACAAGCTCTGCGCGTCTGTTTGTCCGTTGCTGTCTGCCGAAACAGGTCGGTCTCCTCTTCGTCTATATATGGTTAGTGGTTGTAGAGCCACAGCAGCGGCAGGACAGAAGCAATAGCTGTGTTCGCCTGAGGCAATTTGCAAGGAGCAGGACCTGCTGAGTGGATGTGCCTGACTGTTCACCTCCTGTGCACATGTTTGTCCTGCTACTACCGCTGATGCTGCTTTTGCTACTGGCACAGTTGAACCGTTCATGGAGGTAAGGCAGTGGCGATAGAAACGGCGACCGCCTTCGCGACGCAGCTAGCTACGCTGAAGGTTTTGTTGGCTGTTTGGTAATATAGCCAAAGAAAAATACAGCCGGTAGCCAGAAGACGGTGGAGGTTTACACACGAATACTGAGGGTCAGATACGGGTCGGAAAGTGGCTATTTCGGCGAAGCTTTGGATATAGCATACGCCTCCGAAAAAAAAAAGTCATAGTAACAGCAGCAGGAAAAGCACACGACTAACTCTAACTCTGCCGCCTCATGCCGCTTCCCAGTTCCGATAGGCGAGAAGCAGTTCTGTTAGATGGCAGCGATGATTGTAGAAAAGCGTAGGCATTGCGACGGCAATGGCAGTGTCGACGTCAGTGGAAGCGGTTTCCTTAACCGAGAAGGAAATACTGTCCAATTGTCGTATGCCTCAGGCAACATCGACGCCTCGTAGACTCTTTGGACTTCCACCGCTTACCCAACTGCGCGCTTGCGCTCGTTCGCTGGTGTCCTTTGAAAACCTCACGGTAGTAGCAGAAGAAAAAAGAGTCAGCGAAAGCTAACACTGGCGACATTGCCAATGCCCACAGTATCACCAGGCCATCGCTTCTCTGGCCTTTCCGCTGTTTTTACTTTTTTAACAATTCACGCACTTTTTAGATGGACACAAGACATACCCGACGGAGCGTGGGTGGCAGACTGCACACTTCTTGGGCGTAGTCTCCCTATATAGGAAAAAGACGTACGTCGCGTTGATGAAGATGGTGTCGTTGACATAAATCAACTGCAAACCGGCGACAAAGAAAGGACGATGGGAAAGTCACATGATACTAACCTTCAACACAACGGGAGGCGCCGACGCCGTTATGTCGAGATCAGAAAAACTCTTTTCTTGCTCTAAAAGCGAGTGGACGAAATGAGTTGTATCTACAGACCATAGCGACTCGTTCCAAAACCCTGTGACCTGCTAGCTTCTTTGTATATAGCCATACCAGACTGTCTCAATCTAATGATAATAGTAGGTGTTTCATTTGCATAGCTACATTTTGTACTACTTATACTGTATAGCGCAGCGAGTGAAAACCTACACGGACAATTTCGGATAACTGAAATCCACCTAAGTTTATCACGCATACAAGGTAGATACACGTATTCGGACGAACTGTGTTAAATATAATCGAAGATGCGATGTAAAAACGTCTGGGTAAAAATTATCAAACGTATTAATTGTACAATGCTACCTGTCTCAGCGATTTCGAGGTCCATCAAAAACGCTAGACTCAGCATCGGTTCGGTGAATTTAAGTCTGCTATTGAACTAATTTTCCGTTGTAGCAGTTAGCAAATTGTACTGCTCGTGTTATGCCCCCTGATAAGTCAGTGATGTGCCCTGTTAAGCTATTTTGTACAGTATAATATATTATATCAATATAGACAAGTATAATAAACGCCTTCATATGATATTGCTTGAACAGAACCCTACATTATGTATTGGCTCCTGATATGCTGTGAGCTGAAGCGTATAAACGGAAATATATACTTGTGAATGATTGGCGTAGTTTGACATCCATCTGTAGTTACAACTGATCGTGCCCTACATCTGATTGTTTTAGTATTGAAATCCGCCTTAGACTACGCCAAAAAATCTTGGCGAAATGCAAAAGAGGCATTCTGTGGGTAAAATTTTAAGGTACCTTTCGTTTACGGCTGCAAGCTGCCTTTGTAGACTATCGTCCCCTATACATCAACTATCTTAATTATTAACAGCTCGCAGATCTTTTTACAGCTATTCAGTGATAATTAAGCCTATCGAATGCAAGGCATGTACTTATATAAAATTATTGTGGCCATTTCATCTGGTTAAGGTTATCAAAGGCTATATCCGCGCTTTTTGTTGGCCGTGGGTAGTTTACAGTAGGAGTAATAACTTGATGCAATTTCCTTTGGGAAGGGCGCCTGCTTACGGGTACGAAAAAGACGGCAGAGAGCTAGTGAAAATCAGCCCCTTAGTGGGACTGCCTGAACAGCGGGTCACAGAGGCAGAGAGAAATAGAATCACTAATGAGATCATAGCTGAGGAGGAAAACCACCGAAGAGCAGAAACGGGGGCAAGCTTTGATCCTAAATATTATAAATAATGCTGCCTTCACTGCCGTTTGCGTGCGCATCTTGGCTATTTACCGTGTTGTTGATTTCATTATTATGCTGTTATGGTTGTAGCTATAGTTGTCGTTTAACACAAAGCCGCTCTTCCGGGCCAAAACCATTACAGGAAGTAGCCTAATTTTTTCGGATCGATCTGTATGAATCAACGGTGAACCGTACCTCGACATTCCAATTAGGAAAAATAAGTGAATCGCTTCCTGAATCCAAACATCTTTCCTGCTACGTTTATGAAAATGCACGACGTAATTAGGTTTTGTATGTTTTCGAATGTGAGCGTTATGGTCCCGTCGTCAGTCCTTTACATTTAGGTACTAGGAAGACACTATTTAGTGCTCCAACAATACAATTTTAGGTGAGCCTCACTGGACCTATTTGACGCGATGCGATCACGGTAATCTACGGTAAAAGGCCATCGAAACGCATAATTCGTTTTGAAAATTATCAATTTTCAAGACATTCATTTGGTGGCATTCGGAGCCAATTTCGAAGATTTCTTTGGACGCCAAAGTACTGCTGTCATATAGTTTTTTTTTTATGTTGTATTGCTTCAACAGCTATTTAGGCGTTATTCAGGGTATGTGCTTCTAACTGTCCTCCTGTCTCTTCTATCAAAGCTCCCACATCGTCCATTCGACGTTTCAATATTACTGACTTTTTGTTCGTCGTAGGCCGCAACGCCAGCCCATAACCCAATTGGCGTTGCCGCTGCCATAGAAGAGGGCTAAGCTAAGTGCTGCAGCTAGACTCCTAATGTGAGTTCTTACTTTCGCTCCGTAGGAGTTGTTAGTTTTGCGAAGCCCTCGTTGAGTACCGGTGGATAGCAGGTCGAATTGTGTAAAAAATGCACACGTCGACATCAAAAGTTCTACCAACTTGAAGGCTTGCTTAACTGACTGGCTGGTTGGAAGCGGCACTGGGAGACCGGGACGAAGGTGAAGTAAACATGGCACGGACTGATTTTATGGAGCGAGCGTACAAACGAACGATTTGCTCGTTGCTGGTAGTTTCTGTGGCTGGTAGCCTACTTCGGCTAGCAACAGCAATGGTACCGATCCTTCGCCGTCTACTCTGATTGGTAGAAGCACACAGATAAATACTGCTTGGGCTGCCTAACAGATTTTGGGAATCCCATAGACGGCGTTACCTGATAAGAAATGAGAGGCCACAATATTCGCTCAAAAGGAACTTTACTTGGCTGTTTCGTTTGTTCCTGTTTCTAGTGTCGATATACATTAGTCAGAAGCACATACTAGTATGTTTTTCTTTTCCACGCAGTTTGGCAACGAATGGCACCCGTTGAGTAGGTAGCTTCCGACATCACTGGGACAAGACGGCGGGAGACGGCACTGATACGATCACTACTAGCACTGCTAATAGGGCTGGAAATGCTAAAGGTAGGTCTAGTCTAAAAATAGCCTGCATATAAAGTCGAAGGGAGTAGTGTAGTAGCAAAATCCCATTAAAACTGTAGCGCCTAGATGCTGTATTGATGCCGACAGGCAATTAGCCGTTCAGGCCATTATTGCCTGACTTTTGATTGATTTTGACAGTAGCATCGACAGACGCATACCAGCCGCCCTTGGATCATAGCCGACCTAATGCTTCGAATAAAGCGCTACCTCTAACACTAGTGATTTTACTTAAAACGCCTTATTCTGCCCTTCGTCGAGGTGAAGGTTCGAGCGGAACGAGGCAGCAGATGAGCGCCTGACAAACTGACTGAGTCGGACGAATGAACGCGTAGCCAGAACTGAAATGGAGACTAGGGAAAGCTGTACACGCACTTGATTCCAGCAGGGCGAACCTTCGTTGTCCGCCCGTCGACATTGTCAGCTCCCCTACCGGATTTAGAGAAATGGTGATTTAATGAAAATTCCATTTAGTCAGCGAATGAACGTACGAACGAGCTAGATTTCGTTTTTCACCTCCTCCTTTTTTTTTTTTTCGTACCAATAAAATTTTCACTAGAAAGCCCTGCTGCCATCACCAGCAGCGCCGACGTTGCACTGACACAACAGAGACTTATCCACCCACTGGAAAAGGAAAGAGGGCCAAGGGACTGTAATGGCGGGTGATGAGGGGGAGAGTCCGGAAGCCTGCAGCCGCCGCCACCACCACTGGCACCGCTACTCTAGATGACTTCAACGCTGTTGCCACTGGCCTTCACTCAATTGGCCATTCTATTGCCGCTCGTCTAGCCGTAGGTCTGCCACGTTTGCTTACCAGGTTGTCCGCTCGTTCACTAGAAGTGAAGCCAAAGCCGAATCTCTTCTGCGTCTCGGCACCGACCAACCGGCAGGCTGGAGCGACCAATACGAGGCCTTAGTATATATTTTGAAGCTTGTTCCAGTGAACAACTTGTAAACAAAAATTGCTCCAAGGCACATTCTCTTACGTAGGCGTTTGACGGGAAGCAAGTGCAATGTGATGCTGTGCGACGCTACTGGTACAGCTTCAAATGTAATTCCTTTTACCAACTTCAAGCCCTGTAGTAGTTGCAATTGCTAAACTTTACGCCTCCATGTCGGTGCGGGCACCACTGGGTGATTGCTCGGCCAGCTAGGCAAGTTAAATTGGGAGAAAAAAAGATGTAAGTTGATTTGCAGCTAGTGTACTCTTGTGAACGAGTGCGTACATTGAGATACGACGAGAACGATGGCAACGCTGTCAGAGCACTGGTTTCGGTTCCCGTCGTTGCTGAATGGGACTTAAGGGATCGTAGCATTGGAAGAAGACTATCGGACCCTCTGCTAAGCCTTTGATTCGAACTGTCCTAAAGGGTAAGAGGCAAACTGGGGAAAGTGGTGTATAAGAAAACATCTAGGAACCAGAGAGGTCCTCCAACTTGACACATCGTTAGAGGAAGGGCGTACACAAATGCTGTTCGTATCGGCCGACTTTTGAAGGCATCGTGTCTATAGTAACCACCAGGCCAATGCTAAACCAGCTGCCATACTGTTAGAAGTGATGGCAGCTGAAGACGACGTTGGCAGCAGTTCCACTACAACGAGCATTACAACCTTAGTTGGCTTCGTCATTTTGGCGCTTGGCTACCGGTTCTGTTGACTTGCTCGGTTGCCTATCGCTAGTTTGCACAAGCCCTCCAACTAATGTGGCTCACTGCCTGAATACAGCCGTCCAACGCAGAGCGCGCCTCGGACCCTGAAACATGGACAAGATTTTAAGGGCTATAATTACGCTGTGCACCGAAACCACCAGGCAGCTTCCTCTCTCACATAACATATAGATACAGGTGACAGAAGCGTTCAAAAAAGCAAAGTCATAGCCTGTAGGCTTATTTATTTGTCTGTCTGACTACATGCTTAGTGTTCCTCAGATATCGAAATTTCGATATTACACTCGATCGACCCTCTGTCGATATCACTCAATTGAGCAGCTTATGACGACGCATGTAGTAGTTTCTGTAGTATTTGGCACAGAACTTATTCGCGTCTTTTGATTTTCCTTTTCCAGGCTATAAGGTACCATAGGCGACGACTTAATGCGTAGGTTTTGAAGTATACGCAGTTTAAATACAAGGGCAGTACGAGATAACAAGTAGTAAGAAAAAAAAATAGAAAAGAGAAAAGAATGGCAAGGGAAAAACAACAGTAGAAAGGGTCGCCTAGAATGGTCGAATATCTTTACTTTTTTTCGCCCATATTGTCTTCCTGTAAGTTGCGTTTTTGCTCTATACGTGTTCATGTGGAAGCGCGACTGCACGTGTTGGTATATGCACCTGCTTAATGTATAGCTAGTAAAGTTCTAAGTTATCACGAGGTTAGACAAGAAGCTGTCCGCAGCTTTCCGTTCTGCCCTCCGGGAACAAAAGTATTCCCTTATGCGCATAGGCGTGGTGCTATCCTGCTGCGACACGCCAAACTGCGCTGCTGGCTCGAGACTGTATCAGTTGTAGAACCATTACCTATGACGGCCTGTTCGAGAAGAATGCATGAGTCTTTTGAGGCTACGAGCTATGTCTGCCTGAGAAGTTTAAGACTGCCCCGTCCGCAAGCTATAGAGACTTGCTGTGCCTTCAAGGATATAGATGACGAAGAACTTGGAGGCGGTTGTGCGCTGTGTGCGTACGTTCTGTGTATGGAAGCCTTCAGAGCTTGCAATGACAAGTAAATGATGGAGGGCTTAGCCGGCGTCGCATGGCAAAGTACGCGGCCAGCGGACACCGCGTCGCGGCGGTTGGAAAAGGCCTGACCAAGGATGATGCACAGAGAGTGAACGGAAAAGAGACAAGCCCGCTACCAAGAAGCAGAGTAACGGTGAATGAGATGCAACGGCGTTTGTAATGGACGACGGCCAAACATGGCACGTGTTACGATTTTCAGGCTCAGCCGTATCTATAACAGACGCAGTAGCATCTCCAAGGCGCTCCCTTCACTTTTCATGCTCATTCCCTGTAGAAAATAATCATACACACTTCGTAAAGCCTATACTACCATATGTTCTATAGACTGAGAAACAGTCCCGAGTTCTAATGTCAGAATCCTTTGCGTCGAATTTGCGTTTTCTTGCGTTATTTTCCGTCGCTCTAGCAAATGGTTACATCCTGTGATTCACATAATTTCACAAGCTACTGAAAGATAGTATGTTTATGCTGATACCCATTAAGCCAAACGGTATTCACGTGGCTGATCCGACCTATTGAACAATTAAATGACACTAACGGCTATTTAAGCCATAGCTTTATATAAAAGATTAAGGTATATATAAAGTGTAATTTCCTAGCAAAACGCTGTTGGTCGTCGGCAGTCGAACTATGACCGGGTACGTGCTAAGCCGTTTCCAATATATGGAAATTCATTTTATCACAAGCTGCCCTTCTCGAGTTAACTCTTCCACAGTGCACGCCCGGCCCCACTCCTGTAGCCAGTCAGAGCGACGAGCGCATTCTTTGAAAGGTATTCGCTTAGGCTTTTTGAGAGAACTCCGTTGGCCTACGAAATTGGCGACCGGTCGTCGCTGCTTGCGAAATCCATTCGAGAGCTGACGGGAAAACTCAACACGGTCGGCGATGGTTTGAGCTTGGCCTACGAAGCTGTCGTTTGGGAGGAACCGAAACGAGACGCCAGACCTCAAAGTGTGGGCGACATTAGTGTTTGGTTAGGCAACATGGTTCTAAAAGACTAGCGTCTTAGGCGTCGACCAACGCAGGTAGTGATATTGTGCTGTCCATGAGTTTATTGAGCTTTCGTCCGTCAATTTCCACCTCTTAAACCTCTACCCTTCATGTGAATGATGCGGCTAGACTCGTCTCAAAATATTAGCCTCGTTAAATTTGTTATATCACATCTCTATGAAATGGGAACGCAACGGAAAACGTGACTGGGAAAAGTACAGTAAGTAAAACGATTTAGCAAGTACTAAAATTAAAAAGGGGGAAGCTATTGAATGTCCTGTCTTTAGAGAGCAGTGCATGTATGTGTGTGCTTAACTCTATACGTGCTTGTATCTGGGTAAAGAAACCACATAATTGCAAAAATCTCCTATTCACCTCTTCTTGAAACTAATGCATCGAGAGTAGAGTTGGAACCATCTCTCTGCAAGTTTTGGTCTCTGCTCTCACGCTTCCTGCCTTCCCTCTGAAGAAAGACTGTCCCAATAGACGGACCTTTTTAAGTTGTGGGTGAAAAGATCCATTGAATTGAAGAAGCGTGCTGAGACTAGTAGAACGGAAGGCGTAGCGGGCGGTGCGAGAGCAATGGGACCAACAAACGCTGAGATTTTTATGAAAAAAATGCGTGAACAAGAGCACAAGCACTATCGTCCTACCTTGAACGACTTTTAGATGCCAATATGTCACATATATACGATAGAAAGTCAGTAGAAAAATGAATAAACGATGTATCTCCTTCTTCAATTTTGTTGTTCCCTCAATTTGTGCACTTCTTATTGGTAATGGGTAACCTACGAGTACCACTTGATGACTGGCCACTGATAAGACATCTCTTTTGTTGGAAGTAACACTGGTAAACAAAGCGGTTTAATTTAATTATGATAGATTTTTACTAATGGCCCGCTTAGGTTCTCGCTTTCCGTAGCAAGGCAATGAATGTTGCTATTTTTACGAAGAGCCTTTTAGCTTTTTGTGATCTTGCTCTGACTATTATACAGGCTACCTGATATAAGTAACCTTTACCTTAGTGTTCCTTTACTAATTCCACTTGGAACCGCTGCCTGTTTCGTGCGTCGAATACGGTTTGTGAACTTACATTATATATATATTTTGCATGCACTATTCAACGGGTATTTAACATTACACAACTAGATTACCTACACTTTGGCAAGATTGCGCAGAGGCCTATCAGGGGGTAATTGAAGCCACGAAAGCTGTTGCTGCCAATAAATAGCTGGTACTTCCGAGACCTGCTGTATTATTGTAAGGCGTCGCCGTAGTTAAAGGTTGTCGTGTGTGGACTGGCAGCAGGTACCATTAGGAACCTTTGTTATTTTGACCGATTGACATTGCTCCTGGACTCGAAAAGCACAATTAGGATCACGGAATTGGGGACGCAAAAAACACTCCACTCAACAAACGTACCTGCCCGCACATACGCTTCTAATAAGAAACACAAAGAGATAGTAAGAATGAAATTGCGCAATGTATTGGTCATCAGAGCTAGTACTTTGAGCTTTAATCACCATTATGCTATTTTCTCGTATAGTATGTTTAACTCCTATGTCTTCTAACGTCTAGCTTTGATTTTGAATTCTTTTTGTTTTCTAGATGCGCGGCTGAATCGCATCATAGGCGGGGTGGCAGACAACTGTGTTCGGGCAGATGGACCTAAACGACCAAGTTCTTCGAGCAATTGCCCACCTGAGGAGCTGCTGCGCTCGCAGCGGCCGCTTTGTCGACCATCCTCAGCCCAGGCGCCAGCATCGAGTGTTGTAACGACGGCAAGATGTCGGTCCCTGACGTCGTTGGCGGGGTAGACCAAGCGAACAATAAGGCTAGTACTCACATGACGATGTTGCATTAGCCAACGAGTGTATTTACCGTGTTATTATTTCGTCTAATTAAGTACATGGTGCTTACGTAACACCTGTCCTTTATTAAATGAACACAAAGTAAGAAGGAGGTCTACCTGTGCTATCAAACGTACAGTTAACGATGTTGAAGGAAAAATCGATATATTCCATATATTATCTAGTAATAGCCAAAGTCAGCGAGATATATTAACCAAGATGCACATTAGGATAACAAACGGAAATACAACGCCTTTGAGTATACCAATATTCAATTTAATTTTTTCAAGGTCGTCTTTTATGTTAAAAAAAAAAAGTAGTACTATTGCATTTACAATATTTTAGAAGTTTACAAAATTGTTGCGCTTGTTGTAGTAACACGTTCATACACTTGCTAATAACCAGATTCATTCATGTTTCCAAATGTTCAAGTCTTACTAAAGTTAAAAATGATTTTTACTGAAATATACTAAATTTACCCTTTATATGTCATACACGGAATAAACAATGTTAACTAATAAAAAAAAATTATTTACAGTAGTTCTGTGTCTTTGTGATTGTATTCTGTCCATACATTAACGCTCAGTACTTCTAAACGCTTACGGTAGAACCTACGAAACTAAAAAAAAAAACAAATTGAGTGCATTGCAATAAGCAAAACATACAAAATATTTACCATATCTCTGAACTACGCTGTACTGAATTGTTCTTAGCTTACAAGTTCCTAGCAGTCGGAAGTTAAGCTGTATGTTCGGCGTATGTCCCCGAACACAAGTTATCTGATTTAAATGTTAGTCTACATTTCTTTTTATTTACTTCAGTATCTTTTGTTAAAAAGTCTATTTATTAATTGGATTTCAGTTTCAAATGAAAAATATATTACAAAATGAACCAACATTTCTCTGCTAGAGTACTTGTATGTGCGTCAGGGAAAGTTCCTCGGCCTGCAGCTGCACACTCGCCTTGCCTTAAAAAATATCACGCAACTTTCATGTTCCCAGTGCCACAAATGTTTAGCGCGTTGACGTTAGTATAAAAGAAATTCTATTTTTGACATCCTGCTAGGTGTTTTATTCTTCATTAAGTAAGTAAGACAGGTTAGAATCAACTGAAGGCGCCGAGTAGTGCTAGAAAGAATCTTCGCCGAACACGGTTGGAAGGTAAGTGGGGTCGTTGACAGCACGACGGGGTAAGCATAATATAAGGTACTTTGGTACCGCAGCAGGCAGCTGTTGTTGAAGGCTACCTGGCCTAGATATCGTTTGCACGAAGAACAAAAAGAGAACGATGCCGGTACCATGTCTAAAGCCGCGAATTCTTTGATTCAGCTTTGTGCAAGAAGAGGTCGGAGTGAGGGAGATCGAGAGCTCGAACGACGACTTGCGGCCTAAAAAAGCGTAAAACCAGAAGAATGGCCCCGTCACAGAACAAAAAGGAGCTGTGTACGGCCGATCCTGGACTCAAGGCCTTGAATGGAAGGGAACGAACTTCTGTAAATCTAGGACAGGAGCAGCGACGGTTGCAGCAGCAGGTGAAAGTCGATGTCTCATACCCTGAAGCAAAATGGCCAACTCCGATGTGAGGGTCGCTCGTTTGGAGCTTTCAACCAAAAATGGCAGTTTCCCGCCATTCTACATACACTCAGTTCTTCCGTCCTTTTCTCGCTCACCGGCCCGACTTCACAACCTGGACAATTGCCCTTTTCCTTCTCTGTTTTCTCTATCCCTCGCCTAACAGGGGCAGGCATCGTTCTTGTCCTATAGTTTACAACTGCACGACGACCGCACCAACGAGGTGGCGGCTTTTCTGCGCACGCCTGGTCAAAGAATGGGACTCGTTGGGGAGACAGACGATAAAGAAGGAGCAAAAGGACAAAAAAAATGGCCCGAAAGCTGGACGAATCCTGAATCATGAAGGTGAAACACAGTGGAAGCTTATGAGGGAGAAAGGACAGGGGACCACGAACGAGAGAATGCGCATCCGTCGTCGTCCACCACCAGTCACTGGGCCGGTCAGCCAGTCAACGAATCCCCATTTGACTGTGCTGCTAGGAAAAGCGAACCAAAAGAAAGGGCCGCTGCGTCGGTGCGATGCGATAAAGTGGTACGTTGTAGTAATTACCTCGCCGACTGTCTGGGCGACGGACTACTACCCAACGCAGCCGGACCCAGTCGGCGCACCAGTGCGAACAGACCACCGTTCGTAGACTAACCAACTAAACGTCGAACCGCTTATCCGTTCACCTTCGTTGAGTGAGACAGCAGCTGAAGGCGGCAGATTCGCCTTTTCCTCCTTCTGCGCCTATTCCTTCCGAGCGTTGATAAGTTCCGTCAGCGTGTGACGACGGAAAGCCATCCTGCAAGCTGCTTAGCCAGTCAGAAACGACCGATACTCTGCCGCCCTGTGTGTAGTTGGCAGAAAGGAAGTCACTTACAACCAAACGGTAACCGGAGAGAAGTAGAGATTGGCTGGTTGAGGCTTGCCGAGCCCGATTGACTGGATCCTCGCAAAAGCCTGGCAGTGCAGTCCTCCGGGAGTGCAATAGGCCAAGGCAGCTGTATTGCCTTGTCACCTTGGCAACACGCATTGGGAACGCTACCCTTGAATGCAGAAGGCCAGACCGATACCCGTTGGTCCCACACCAAATGAGACCCCAACAGAGTCCGCCTTACTGGGGTTGCCGATAAAGGCACGAAAAGTCGGCTACAGCAATGTTGCTTCACAAACCGAGAAAGAGGCAACCATTGAGCTAACTACGTACCATTGCTGCGGACAAAGAGGGACGGGCGATATCCCTTTCATATAATCTCCAGCATATGCAGCAGTAGCAGCAACAACCCGGTCAAGCTTTCTTTTATCATTATTTCTTTTCCTTATCTCTTAGTCACCGTGAGTTTCAAAGGTTAAAGCCATCGTCGCTATGCTTTCATACGAACTCTTGGTGATTAGAATTGCATCAAAAGAGGGCGACGGTACACGATTGCTAGAAGGTTGCTGCTGTTAAATGCAGTTGTACACTGTGAGCTCACTAAATTCAGTTGACGTTAAGGGATTCATGTACATAACATGCAACTGGGTAAAAGCATTATCGAGTAACTTTATGGCAACAGTCCGTTTGTAACAATAATAAAATTAGTACCTGCTAATCTTAAAGTTAGCTCAGGTTTTTTTCCGAATTGACAGCCACATTCTCACAAATGAAAGAAACACGTTACGTGCTAGAACAGAACTATACAGAGACGGTAAAGTAATTGATACATCTCAAGCATTGTCCGCTTTTCATTTGCAGGTCGAGCAAACTCCGGAAAAGGATGCGGGAGGCGATGCCGCCGGCAAGGAGGGCGTACCACAGACGCCATCGCACTTCCCACAACCGTCCAACGCCACTCCGCCCCCCGGTAGGTTTCCAGCAACAAACAAACTGTAAGATCTAGGACCGTCTCGTTCAAGGAATACACACTGCCACTAACAGAACTTTTGCAGATACATCAGTTTTTATAGTAACATACGCATGGTCAGTCTATTTGTGCATACCTAGCCCACCACAGTTTGTTGATATTGCCTCTGGATCCAAGTGCTATGTATCGACAAAACATATATTTGCTTATAAAATCGTACAATACTAAGTTAGTGTTAATAAACACAGATGGGTGCATACATCTATACTCGAAAAACACTAGGAATGGGATTTGTACGCCAGACGGTAACGGTTGTAATGAAGCCGATGACTGAATGCTGGGGCCATAACGTGGCTCATGCCGCAGCGATGACCGTGCTGGTCGCTGTGATTGTTAGAAGAAATACGTCTTCAGTTGCCAAAAGAAGGCTGCTACTGCTGCGAGCCGGCCGGCTCGCGTTTCCCTATGTTCATTATTTGTTTTACCCTATTCCTCTGCCTGTTCGATGGCGGGAAAGGGCTCAGGTCTTCAGCACACCCATTCAATGCAGCCCGGTCTTACAAACCCAGCAGCTGCCGCTGAACATTCCTGCACGTGCTAAAGACTACGAGACAGTACAGTTTTCTGTGCAAATGTATGCACGTACGTGTGTATATGTATGTATGCGCATTGTGCTAGTAGCATTAAAGGTAGCGATCGGAAAAGCTCTGTGGCGTTCATATATCAATTGGAAGCTTGCTGGGGAACGGCTCGTCTAAAAGTTTTGGGCAAGCATTCTTCGAAACAATCTCTTTTTCAGTTTTTTTGATTCATTTACTTCTTACGAGGTGTGAATCTGTTTTGACCAAGACAACAATAAGACGAAATGGGCAGAGAGACAGGAAAAGAAAGAAAGATGGAAAAAGAAATAGCGCGTAAAAAATCGTGCATGCAAATAGTAAACGATCGATTTATTTCTCTAGTTCTCAACAGCATTCACCTCACCGTACTGTATTTGGCCATACTTCAGAGCTACACGCGTCGTATCGTTTACTCTATGTACTACGGCAGACAGGTTAAATAAGTTTATGAAAAGCCTTAACGTTTAAAGTACTATGTTTAGAGGAACAGGTGGAGGAAATAGCTTGCAAGCGACATCTATTTTATGTTAGGAATATAGCAGTTGCACTGCGAAATACTAGAAACGTAGTACAACAACGATCGAGGATACGAAATCGCACGGGACGAGTCAGCAGCTATTAAAATTGTTCTGTTACAATAACGTAGCTCTTCCGCTCCGTTCCTATCAGTTTAGATCGTGACGTCCGCTGACGCATGTAGCCGATCTCGGTTAGGCCGTTCATTGGTCGGTAGGTTGATCCTATTTCAAAAATGCTCGTTGGTATAGCTGTCTGTCGAATTTCTCTCTCTTTTTTTTTGTTATCATTGCATCTCAAAGTCCGATCTTCGAGGCTTTTAGAAGTTGTTGACTACTGCACCTCCGAGAGCCATTTGCGTGAGCCGTGGTCAGTGCAGCAACAGAACCAGTGCGTTTGCAACGTCAACAGAGGTAGTAAACTGCGCCGGCCGAAAGCTTCCCCGCTAGCTCCGCTTGCTAGTTTGCTTCCATCTGCTGTCTAGATATAACCAAGTAATACGGCCGGCCAATAAAATGACCATGAATATATTCAGCATTGTCTTCCTCATTCTGAGCTTGCCTACAACCATTCTGTGACCTTCGTTCTGACGCCTCCAAATCGTAGAAAGGCTTCTTAACTTTATCAACATGCTTTTACCCGATTTAGCTGTTCTGTGTACCGATACGATCTGTTCGGTAACAAATATACATCGGCCTTTTGTCGGTGGTGGCGATGGAAGCGGTGCCGACAATAAAGTCCCCCGACCTTGCTTCCGTGAGAGTCGCCAGCAGCAGCAACAGGGCAATGGTGCCCCTATATAATACCAACAGCCCGTGCAGGCGAATAGAGCAGACTCTGTGACGATGACTGCACGCCGGTAATACTTCGAACGCACACGCATTGTGGACTGTCATATTTAGTCACATTTTTTCTGCCAGTAGTACTATTGCTAAAACTAGACTCTCGTTCACCTTGTACAATTGTGCCGCAGATCGAGCCACAGATATGACGACGCATTGAGTGTAAGTGGTGAAATGAGTCTACAGATGCCTGCTTGAGTTAACGAAGCACGCCGAGCGCCGCTCGTTCTAAAGCGGACGAACAGAAACGGTCCTCAAAAGGAATGTGTTCTTTCTCCCGGACGTAAGAAACGGTACGGCGAAGCAAACAAGCGGTACGCAAGGATCTGAATGAAACTTTTAGAATAAGAAAGGATATCAGAAATCATATTTTGCTCCCCGTACACACCTAGGTAAGACCTTGCTGCTCTTGCCATAAACAGGACGGTCGACACATAAAGAACCGAGCGGTAAGAGACTCGTATTTTTTACGGCATACATAGATTTCCGTAACTCCATCAGTAGCGGCAGCAGCCCGTAATAGCAGCGATGGCGCCAGTAAATAACTGTCAGCAGCATTCGTCCACCGAAGTCCTAACAGTCGACCAGTTATTTAGCAAAAGACCATGGTATAGTTGGTGGCGGATAGGTAAGCTGCGGAAGATTAGATGAATAGCCTCGCAGCATCTGCTGCCGTTGGTGACGACAGTCCAGCTGGACAAAGACGCCTGAAGCTATGTGGATGGCATAGGGAAACAACTCAGCATTGGAGACCAAGCGATGAGCAGTGAACGCCGGTGATGACACTAGTCTTCCATTTTCCTTTCGTGCTTCGCCTTCGCTAACTCAGGGTTTGATCATCGTCTGTTACTGCTTTCAGGTGGTGCTTTGCACTTTCTTTAACTTCGTGGTCTTTGGCAGACCTTCATACGTGTTTTCCTCCTGGATCAACAGTCCCGATTAGTGGGTGTCCCCTGCAGCGAGGGATGGGGTCTAGGTGGCGTGCTTTCTACTATAAACAATATATGCAGTTGCACTTTTCTCTCTCCCTAAAGAAGTTACTCCTTTACTGTGGGCCCGGCGAACAGCCTGCTGCTTCGTTCCTTTGCGTTCATTCGTTTGTTTTCTTCGAAGCGGACTTTTTTTTAGCAGGGCGACATTTGTAGAGTTTATTTCTTCAGGGCTGTATCTCTCTCTCTGTCTTCAGTCCCCGTCGGTTCTTCGTTACCTACGCAAGCTGCTTTATACGGAGGGCTAAGAAGATAGGAAAAAGTACCCTTACCTACAAAACTTTCCTCTATAGGGGGGCAAGCAACAACTCTTCCGAATGCTTTCTTCGGTGCTCCAACAGTTCCAGCTAAAGCCGTTGCAATACGGACACTTGTATACACATATATAGCACGGTATACGTTATGTGTCATTTGTGGTTATGCTAAAAGACCTGATCTACATATAATAAAGCAATGGATCCACTTATATTTACACGATGTATTTATTTACACAAGCGTCAAACACAGCCGTGTATACTTATGGGCTTTGATTCCAATTTATTGATACAAACATCGCCGGTGCTTTCATTCTGTGTATCCTCCGCGTGTGTTCTTTCACTTCGTTTTTTTTTTGGTTGAATGTTCTTTGTTGGGTATTACAGGGATCCCGCCAAACGTGACGTACATTGAGCCACTAGCCAACCTCGATTTGACGGCCACGTTAGCGCGCCGGCGACGCGTCCACTATGCTGACCCTCCAGCAGCTTCTAGTCACTCACAATGTACGGCGGCCATCCGGGACGCACTTTCTGCTCCTAAACAGGACCTACCAAGCTCAGCTGCCAGCGACATTACACCCCTCACCTCAAGTCGGGATCACCGTGAACGGAGAGACTCTTCCGCCACAACCGTGGGCGTCGAACAGAATGGGGGAGACTGCAGCGGTCAAACCCCACAATCACCATATATCTCTGGTACGAATAAAAAGTTTTTGCGTGCACGCAAATTGTTAAGTATACACTATGGATGGGATATCATCCATATACACACAGACCGTGAAAGGCGCTTTAGCGATACTAGACTGGTGCGATATATTCTTTTTAGTAGATAGTTATCCATAAACGAAACCTATGAGTATGGAAGCTATTTGTTTATCACAAAAGACGTCTGGATTTGTTCCCATGATCCTATTAGTCAAATCAAAATATGATTCTTTTACTGGCTTATATTCCATTACAAAGGCTGGACTTCGAGTAGGAATACTTGCTGAAGAAAATAAAGGCAAGATGAAGGCCTAAGGTGTAATGTTTTTCAAGGCTTAAATATGGCTAGCAGTCCTCTTACAACTAAACGTATTGTACTGACCTGTATGGGCCGTATAGCGAACGTTGAGATTTGTTCAGCACATAAGGAGGAAGCTACCGCAAAGGCCTAGTAGAACCAGTCGGAGGCAGATATCCTTCGTTCCAGCGTTTTGGAGCCTTAGCGAGCTTCCGGTCTAGCCAGTGGCGATCTTTCCCCGTTGTTGTTCCCAATGGCCTCGCATGCCGGCCTTTTGTTAGGTTGGGACAATTGCAGCATGCAAAAGGCAATATGCTCAGGGAACAACAGTCACATTCTGTACTTTTTTTCTGCAATGCCCTAAATATCCCGAACAATAGTCTATGTCCGATATCCCAACGATTGATATGCTGGCACGGATCATGCACACGACCACATAAAGATGAGTCTGTACACGATTTTTCTTTTGACACGAACAAGCTATGTGACGGAGGCCAATCCCCGTTGAATGACGAAACAGTGGCCGGCTTTATCTAACTAGAATGCGAATCCCAACTGAATTAGAAAGCGTAGCTTCAATAGAAAATTTTGCTTAGTTTGCTTCTGCAAGCCTATTCTGTACCTGAAAAGAAAGCTGTACGCAAAAGCATCGCTCATATTTCTTCTAACTAAGACATATGTAAAGCATCTATGTCTTGAACTTGAAATACACGAATCCGTTGTACTAGATTCTCTTATACTAACAGCATTATTATACTAATTATACTAACCGCAGTGTGGTCGGGCCAATATTGAGTAACATAGTATTTTTCAGTAACTCTTCTATTCACCAATCGATAAACCTATATGTATATCATTTTCTTTTTGGCTAAATTATATCATCATAATACAAGGTATATGATCTGAAGGACTAACTTAACGTTAAAGGCACCTCTCCATGCTATGATGTCTGCTACTTACAAAGTTCCCTTCAAAGCTTCGTTCTATCTCTAGTGATAATCTATAACGATAATCTACATAACCTTGGTTCAGAGATCCCTTTTCGCTTGCTGATGCACCGCGCACGCAGGATCTATTTTGTGAAGTTCGATGATCGGGGGTGGGCGAGCTTTGCTTCAACGATCGTTCATCGTATTTTATCGTAGCGTGTCCTGGTCGACACTTTTGCTGAAGACAGGCAGAATATTAATGGGTCGATCCTTCGTTTTCTTCCCACTTTTATCATCTTTCTCGGCGATCTCGTTCCTTTGTCCTGCTTGGTCCTACATCATGGCCAAATGGGGTACTTTGCCATGCCGTCGCCTTCTTCCTTCCGTTCGTCCATACCAACCAACGATTTAACAAACCGATATCGTTGTCGCGGCGGTGCTGGTACCGGTGGATATGTTGCAGCGTCTGTGGTGGACATCGCGTCGCACTTTGCCGCCCAGAGCGGCTCCGGGGGTCGGCCACCGATCAACGCATCGTTGCCCTCGATCCCCAATTACTTCCCACCGCCCCAGGTGCCCCAAATGCCTCAAATCCCGCAAGCGCCGCCGCAGGTGGGTCCGTTGTCCACTCAGGTTGGTAGCCAGATGGGTATCGCTAGCGGAAACAGCATGCCGCCACCCGCATCACAGCAGCAGCAGAATGCAGCTTCAAGCCACGACTTGCTCAACCAGGATCCCAATCAGAGTGCGGCCACTCATTTCCAGGTACGTGTTTAGCTTCCTAGTCATAACATCTACGCAGCGATTCTTTTCATTCCTTCACACAGTTCAGTAGGGGCAGTAGTTGCGATAATATAAGTAAAAGTAGTAATCCATTCCATAGGTAGCCTTAAAGTTGTACAGCTGTTATGCTACTGTACTATATATTTGGCTGCGCTTCTACGCTCCACGTGGCTGTACCCTGCTTCCCGCCTATCAGCTGTGCGGCCCTTGCTTCTTTATGTTGCTCTATGCGCCCCTGCTGCTCTGCGGGTGTAAACTGGCTACGAGCGTAAAGAGTCCTGTATGCAGCAAACGGCGCAAATAGCATAGGTAAGGATGTATGTTGATGCTCTCAATAATAGACCAGGGGGCATTGGCCGGGGTCTGCCGCCCCGCCCACTCGCCTTTCTCTGGTGGACCTCAATTTGTATGGACACAAAGTATGATGACCAGAACTCGTAGCAAGGGCTAATCCACCTCTGAATGAACGAGCAGGCGAGCGAGCGAGGAATTCCATGTCTGCCGGCCAGTCAGCCGGGATGCTTCGTACTAAAAGAACGGGCGACCTGATGGGCTCGATGAACGTTTATTGAGGACCCTTTCCCGGAATGAAAGAACAAATAGGAGAGCGAAAAAAAATAGAACGAAAAACAACTGTCAGCTCTGGGGGGCGCCAGTCTTTATACCATATATATTTGACCGGGACGGTGGCGGCGGTAGTTCAGCCAAAGTTTACCGTTTCACTCGCAGCTAACACTCCCGACGGTTCCGATGTGTGGAGACGTATTACCCGACAATGCAAGGTTTGTTCGGGGGCAGCGATCGAAACTAAGGATGTGTTTGTTTCCAGGGTAAAAGGAACAAAAACGATCCCATGCCTACAAACGTGCCCACCCTGCTGCTACTACAGAATAACGGATGTATACGGTGGGTGGGAGGGATGCGGGGGGGGGGGGGTGGATGCCGAGGTTAAAACGAGAGATCAAAAGCAAAATGGGGTAACAGAAAGCTCTACCATTATTCATACAAAGGCGGTCATAGGACCTCCTAATCACTCTCGGCGCCATGGGATTTCGTTTTCGCCCATAAGCACGCGTACACATACATACACACGGACATGCAGAAGGCGGAGGTGAAGGTAACCTTCACCATGCCATATTATGCACTTTGCTTCACTCGATACACAGTGTCGTTGTTGTATTGGAGTACAACAATAATCAGTGGAAGTAGCAGTAGGGTATTTCTGTGGTTGTTTGCCTCTGTGCCAGTAAATGTGAGTTAGGGGCGTCGGGTTAGGTGGAAAGAAGATTGCAGGGTATAACGAGGGTAGCAAGTAGGGCAAGCGGTAAGTACACACCATAACCGCGACAGAGAGATGAAATAAGATTGAGACAAGTGAGGTATACATCCCTTTGTGAGCGCCTATCACGGCACCCGCTGCAGTTAGCGACGGAAGAGCACTAGAATGGGGCAAAGGAAGCAGCGGCGACCTGCATTGAGAGATTGGTACGATGTTAAGGGGACCACGCTTCTTCGGTTAACCATATGTCATCATCAGAGGCAGCAGAAAAGCAGGAAGTTTGCAGAATGCGACTTGCGCACATGGCAAGAAAAATGGGGTATACTTTTGGGTGGATACCTTGAATGTTGGCTTGCCTGCCGGATAACCTATTAACGATGAACTAAAACCAATTACACAAGCGCAGACATTTGGAAATCGATCAAAAGAAAGACGCCAGCGTCGTGATGGAGCGTTGACTGAAAATGGATTCTAAATTGGGTACGAGTAAAACTACAAGAATACGCAACATACAATAATGGAGATAATTTGTCTCGAGAATTTTCTGATGCCACATGTCTGGAACGCAAAACCATTTCGACTAAAAAAGATAACTAGGAGTCCCGTAAGCAGAAAATAACGACATATTCGTCTGATTTGTTAGAAGCTATGTAAATGTATGCAAAGGGCATAATCTTCACGACACACTTTTAGTTTATATGGCGGAGCCATGTCTTTCACGGACCCATATTCCTTACGAAATCGAGGTTCATCGTGCATCTAAGAATCATAGGTAGCATTATTATGTGGACAAGCAAGCTTCTGTTGATGTGTTATTGTTCACTGGACATCTCCCACTTCGTTATTCTCTCATCGGCGACAGACGGGCTCAGCCGCAGTCGTATGCCATAATCGTCTACATTTCCACAGAATGGCAACCGGATCTGTACGTAACTGAACTCCACTGCTTGCCTCAACTATAGGTTGCAAGCCATGTCAGACTACCACCCATTGTAATACCGATATCAGCAAAATTATACACTAACCAAACAGGCAGAACTCTGTCGCATGCCTTTTTTCATATCTCAATATACCAATATTCGAATAGCCTGTCCAACAACCTATCGCAACCCCAACTGTGTAGAATTTTGTGTTCTTTTATGAGTGTACACGTAAACTACAGCTTCATCCTAAGGTCATGTCCTGAGAGGCAACGACAGTACGTACTATTATAAATTAAGATTGTTATTCAGCTTCAATCTAAAGCCGTTTCTAGTCTCTATGTGTTCACCTATCTCTCTTTATGTTACTGTTACACTTTCGCTCACGATGAACGTACGCTAACCTGCCGACACCCGTGGCGCTCTGCCCGTGCGACTGTTGCAGGTGGGCGCACACTTACACCAGCTGTCGATGTCGGGTATGGGCCTTACGCCAGGCTATTTGGGAGTAGCAGGGGCACGGGCCGACCTCGCAGCATTAGACCCCTCTGCGGTAGGCGGCTACGGAGGCGCGTCGTCAACGGGCGGCTGCTGGGCGTGTCCGCCAGAGCTGGCGGGTGTTGGAAGGAGCGCCGGTTCCGCAACGCCCTCCTGTGTCCAGACGACACTTGCAACGATCCCCTCGCTCGAGGAGCTCGATCACTTTGAGCTAGAAACTCGTAAAGCGCTGCTCAACGACGTGAGTATTAGAGTGCAAATAGCTCTCATAACAATAATAGTTGTTTACCAGAAATAAATAGAAATAATTTAATATAGTAATATATAGTAATAGTAGTAATAAATTATTTCTCTCACCCAGAGAAAAAAAGTTCCTAAATAAATGTCTCGCAACGATAATACTAGTTATACTTTTAACGTTAATCTAGGAATACAAGTTGTACTATATAGATTAGAAATGGTGACCAGAAGTACATTAATCAAGTGGTATTTTAATAACAAACAACCAAAACTCCTTTGATCGGTAAATGCTCAACATCAAAATGTCTCGCGCTTATGCACCATATATAGATGGTGACAAAGGGAACTTGAACATAGTATATGGCTAAGTTGCTGTTATGTAATTATGAGTGTAGAAGTTTAACTGTTAAATTCGGCATAAAACTGAGTAGTTACGGCAGGTTTTTTGTACGAAAAGTATGCTAGCTTTCAAAAATATCGGTCCTGAGCTTTCCGTATATATTAAGTTAATGTATAATTAGTCCCAGTATGGATTTATTTCTTGATTTTCCAATACTTTCGTTTTCTAATAATAATTTATATATGTTTCTAGAAGGCGCGTTCGTGCTCTACAAAACTGTGTCATTTTTCCTAAATCAAGTAATCGAAAAAAAAACTCAGGATAGATGTGATCTAGACGACAAGAACTTCCATAACTTTTTAACATTGGAAAGAATGTGAAATAAGGCAAATATTAAAAGTCCTGTCCTTTATCATCTGACATGGTCCTTTAAGGCCCAAGATGAGGATAACATCTTGTGATTTTCGACAATCGCTATTCTGTGCGCTAATTTTTTTTAGAGCTAAAAAAACCTTCTAAATGAGCATAAGCAAGTGAATGACTGAAAATCGGAAGCAATAAACAAAATTGTTTGTTACTTGTGCATAAACCTACAATTTATATTAAAGTTAGCAGACTATGGAAGCACAGCATGGAAGTGTGGCGGCAACGGCAGTCTCAATACTTACATAGATTAGATACACTCCATGTCAGTTGCCGACCTTTCTCGGAGTTTTCTTAAAAGTTAACTTTGTCCATCCAACGTTCTTCGTTGATGAGCCGTTTACATGGAATTCTCTATAGATTTTCGTTCTCTAGAAATTGCACATTCCTCGTTATACCTCGTACTCGATTTTGACTGCGTGGACCTATTCATACGAACTCAAAATACCGCGTAATACCTTTATGCTTGTATGGGACAACTCCTCGTTTTCATTTATTTTCTCGCTCGCCACGAACCCAAAACGACGCGTAGGAACACTGGGCGACGTTTGAAAAATCAGGCTCAGGGAGACTCCTTTAAAAATTTGAAGAAGTAGGTCGCAGCACGGCATCGATATGGTCAGAGAGCGGGGGAGGACGAGTCGACAATGTGATAGGGTTTGGGTGCTCAGGCCAATGGAAAGAGAGGTCTGAGTTCACGCTGTGGATATGGCAGCCCTGACAGCGGTCATCAGACACGGTAAACTACCACTATCATTGTTCCATTTGCGTTGCTGTCTTTTCATCCACCAGGCGCTGAATCTTCCCTCGCGCAGGGCCCGCACAGCAGGTTTTATAAAGATGAAAAATGTCGTATCAGTAGAAGATGCGTAGCGAGCGGTGAGAAGGTTGATGCTAGATGAAGCGGCGCGGGACCCGCTGCCGCTTGAGGAGAAGATAGAGGAGTACGAATCGAAAGTCGCTCACTTCACTTAAATGCGTCTCCGTTTCTTCGCCGTTCTAGCATTATAGTCACTGTTGGTGTCGTCGCTTTCCTTGGAATTTATTTGTAGGGGCACGTATGGGTTTGCGATATACAAACACATAGGCACAATGGAGCCGATGGAGAGACGATGGCTACATCATTGCGTGCCTATATAGTTGACAATGGCCGCCCCCGTTACCGCATAGCGGCAGAGTATGGTTTAATTTGGCCGCAAGCACGCCAAAGTCATACACTTTAATCTGCTATTGCTGCCGTGATTTTGCTCACCGACCATATCTCTCTGCAAAAAAGCTTTTGCTTTTTGATCTCTTTCCCAAAACAAGATCGCATCAACGCAGCGTCTACAAAACAGACAGAGGATCCTAAATCAAGGATTGAGAGGAAGACTTTGTTTGTTCTAGACTCGTATATTCTTTCTCGGTCCGTTTTCGGAAAGACTTTTCTGCGCATATTCGATGAAGCCGTCTCTTGTTGGGCCTGTGCAGACTGCCTGAAAGGCGTGATACAATACGGGTGGTAATAATTGCTTTTTGTAGGCTTCATACTCGTTCGTAGTCCACTGTTGGTCCATCTAGGCTTCTATGCTTAATCGCTATGGCAAGCGGCAAATTGAAACAGCAAAGGACCAATACTATATGCACAAATAAACAACATATGATGTGGGGGTGAGGGCGGATTGTGGGGTGCAATCGTGAGGGCTCACACCAGCTGCTCAATATATCGAGAAGAATAATAAATAATAAAAACGCAAGCAGACCGCGCCTATTGAGAAACCTGTTTTAGGCTCTATGTATGTGTTTATCGAAAGGCTTTTCTTCTAATTTTAATACATGCCAAGTCTCGTTTTGAAAGTTAAGTCTTCTTAACCACTGCTGAGATGTTTTGAACAGCAGAGGTGCACTTTAATGTAATTGTCATTGATCCTAATTACCGTGACGAGAGCCTAATCACGCCAATAAGAATACCAAGTATGCAAACAGGTATTGTGGCCACACTCAGCCGCGGAAAACGATTTACGACTGGTTTGGCATGAATGCCTCAGGTTTGTAAAGCCTAGGTGAGAAAATACTCTAAAATAAAATAATGAGGAGTAAAACTTAAAAGCTGACTTAATTTTTTCTGTTAGTCATATGTAACAATTTCGACCTGTGCGTCCTATAGGTGGACGCAAACTGTATCTGACATGACACCTAGGTGCTAAGTTAGGTCTTTAACTAATGCAGATTACCACTCTGTGAGAACGCAGAGTCTGTTCATCAACGCAGCGCTCAACCCCCTCGGATCACCCGTACGAACCCTTTGTCGAAATGTTTCATAGGAAACATGGACGGTAAACAAATGCTTACCATTTAAATAAATAGTTGCGATAGCGTTTAAACATAACTAACTGGTTGTGTTTGACAAGTTTATTACTAGATAAACAATTAATTACAAAATACTTACATCAGCACAGCAACCTTAATTACTCAGCTGGCAAACAATGATTCTCTCAACAACCATAAAAGCATTGAAGCAAACGGAAGCAACATAGGGATTAATACCGAGTAACCTATAAATAATCGCTTTGATCCGCTCTAATTGATATATATATAATACAATGAAGATATTGCATGCCATGACCTGGGTCATGTCGACTAATATAAACGCTGATAACGATCCGTCAGGGTTTAACAGGCAGTCCTTGCTGCTTTTCGACAGCTTGAAATAAAGCTGAGTATGTCCTGTACATACAAGTAGAGTGGCGGGTAGTGATTTGTTAGTTCGCTGCCAATATTTCTCCTTTTTGGCGAAAAAAGACCCCCATTCCTACAGACAGGCAGACAGAGGAAGCACTGCCTTGACCTGAATCGTTGACATAGCTTGTGATCTCTGAAGTATTATCTCCTACCTTATTCGATATGACATACGAGGAGAACAAAAAGTTGTTCAACGATTGCGGCAACTGTTTATATTGTACGTAAGAGGGATTAGAAACAATCCCAGCGCGCGGCATTTGAATAGCAACACCCTTATGCCTGTCAGTGCTAAAGCCTCGTTCAACCTGTGAACGAAAAAAAAAAGTAGCGGACCAGGTAGCTTATCGACTACACCAAAATCTCTCTGTAAGTTTTCTTTTGAGTAGAAAGAAAGCAAGGTAAACTCGTTGAAGTAGCACTCAAATATGTTACAAACAAAAACAAATTAAATTCGTTGGTAACACCAGGCCAAATATATTTTACTCCAAAGTATCGAGGACTTAAGACGGCCAGTAAGTATAAAAAGTGCACAAAAAGTCTCAAAGGACTTGTTGTTGAAGCTGATTTGGACAACTCAATTGACACTATACCCCTTAAGACAGTCGGTTATTTCTATAAAAAAATATCCAGCTTTTTTAAAAATGGCTTTTCGGTACCTTTGAATGAGTTTTTAAAATTCATTATTATTATTAGAGAAGTATTCAGTCTTGCTTTTCAAAATTTTCCTCGCATTTTTTGGAAGCCTGATGAAAACTGGCAATAACATAAACCGTCGATTTCGGACAAAGAAAGAAGTTTATAACCCTCGTCCCGCGTAAACGCATTAGATAATAGTTAACTTTCGCTCAAATTCAGTTAATGACACATCTTTTTTTGCCATGACAAGCTTGTCGTTTTGTCCTAAAAAAGAAAAATGGCTTTCTTGTAGTACCAAGTGTAGCAAGTGGGTGCATATCGGGAGCGATAAGTAGTTCGCCGAAATATGTCCTAACTAGGATGTTTCATTTAACAATACATATATGTACATATATATTTTAGAATACAGGCTTGGTTTGTCTTTTATTTGACTAACAATCGAGCATTTGTGGCCTGGTTTAATGGCAGAAGTGGCGTCAGTTGTTCGACAAGTTTGATCCTGAAGGCTTCGGTGAAATTCCATGGGACGACTTCCTTCGTGCGCTGGACACGCCCGAATTTGAGGAGAGCATCGACTGTACAAAGCGGGAACTATTTCGATTGAAAGCTCAAGATCGGAGGACCAATGCCATTACTTTCGACGAGTTTATCGCTGTGGTTAGTATTTGCCATTCCCTGCAATCTGCGTAGAAGTAAAATGACTTAGTACAAGGCGCCTAGATTTAATTATCCTCTAACCCAGTATGTCGTATTTGCAAGATTTAATCTACAATGGATAATGTTATACTAACGTTATTGAACACCTAACGTCATGTGGATGCTATTGGAATAAGCAAGTGACACTTGTCTTATATAATTGTTTGCTAGTTCTCCATGTTTTTCTTTATTATAATGTATTCGATCTTCTCCCTGATACAGTTTGTAACGAAAGCTATATATATATATATCTAAATTCAAATATATATGCAAAGCGGGATGAGGGTACCATTTTCGTTTGTTTGGTCGTGCCAATTCTAACTTCTACGATATCGGTATCACTAATAGTTTTCTGACGACTTTCATGGACCTTATCAGATGACCCGCAAGCGAACGCGTTCGCTTGAGATGGCGGTACATCAACGCGACTCATGCGGCTCACTATGGATGCAGTCGCAACAACAGGCACCAACGCTGCAGATGGAGGTCATGCACGGACCGGTGAATATGGCCACCCTCAGCGCTATGGGCGGCCACCTGCAGAACATGCAGGCGTTGCAGAGCGTTGGCGGAATACAAACGCTTCCACACTCGTTGGGCCGTCAGATGGGAACGATGTCGCAGTTAGCGGCGGCGCATCCCGGCGGGCTGGTTAGCCACGTATGCACCGGGGGGGCACATTCGCAGCAGGGCACGCCAAGTCATCACGTCTGTGCTCATGTTCATCAGTCTAATGGTGAGTCTAACGCCGACGTTGGGGGGATGGTGAGGTCAGGAACTGACAACACGAATCACGCCAGGAAAACGTGATCCTTTAAACCGTATTCTTATGACATCTTTTATCCGTATTAAATAAGTTAATAAAAAGTCACTTTTCGTCGCATCCACACCCCTTAGAAACATGTTAGGATACACAAACCCAGTATGCAGTCGTTTATCTCGAACAGTAATCTGCCGTATCCTGTGTTGCAACTGCATACATACTACCATAGATTTTACGACTTGTTTGTTTAACAAGTATATATATAGGCAATCATATAATTGGCTTTATATAGTGTATTTTTCCAAGGCGCGTACTCGTCCATTACTAGCATGGATAGAGTGAACATAGTGTGGCTAAAAGTTAAGTATCAGTAAGTAACAATATCAGCGAGTAAGTTAATACGAACGGTTATAGTACCGCACAGAGCATGTTCCTAATATGAATCGTAGTTTTTCCGCTGTTTAAAGAAAGCCTGCAAAATTTACTCAAGGCCTTTTTTTGTGGTTTTGATGTAGTTAAATTCTACGTAGCTGTTGATGCAGTGACAAGTAAAACTTGTCTGCTAGCTCTCATTTCTTTCTTCGATTTGCCACCATTACGCCATATTGACCTCGACGAATCTTTACACGAAGATCTTTCCGGTACATGATTGTCGTTTCAGTACGAGTACTTAATAATCTTTGATTTGTTATTTAATAAAAAAAAACACAGCCCTTTACATGCAATAGTTATCGCTAAGTCTATGATCATAGATCGACGGGTACTACCGGAGATCTGGATGAAAACAATTGGGGATTTGGGCGCTGGCTATGACGGCATCGCGTGTGTTACTATGCCTGCAATGGCAAGCTAAAGGACGTCACTAACACTTCCTATAGATACCAGACTACTCGCTAAGTATAGATGCGGTCCGAAATTGGCTCCTGGTAAAAGGATGAACGGTCTGTAATCTACATGTTTAGGTGTATACCATTGATGTTACGTTGTCTCCTTCCCAGAATCAATGTACATAGAGAACGGCTGCATTGAACAACGAGCTTCATCGGGCTTCAATGGGAACCCGTACCTTGCAGCTTCGGTGGCGGCGACTGCGCTCGCTTCGTCGGGCGATACGACACAAAACTCATCAGGTTTGGACGAGTGCATCGTCCAGGACGACATACCGGTGATTTCGGTCCGGCGGGCCGACACGCTCTTTTCAAAGATGGTCAACCTGATCGGCGGTGAATTTCTACCCGAAGATCGCGACCGCAAATACTACGCCGACAGCTATACGTGCTGCCCACCGCCTTTGTTCATACTCTTCGTCACCATTTGTCAGGTACGTTTATATACATAACCGCACTCAGCTCTAGTTGTAATAAATAATATAAAACGCACATACTCCACTATGTAGGGCAAGTCGGAAGGGTATATTCTTGTGTCAACGTGTTCTTAAGTGTTGCAAATGAAGTTAGCCTTTACGGCTTTGTTGGGAGCAATACGGTATCACGTAAACCAGCAACGTTATTGCTACCAGGCAGGGTGCAATAAGACATGGACAACATGTGCGTAGATGGGTGCCAGAGTTACAGGCATTAGCATTAAAACAATAAATTTGGATTACCACTTCTGAAGGACACCTTTCATATAGACGACTGACTCAGATGGGATTTCTTCACTTATGCTAATGATTTTATCAATTGTGGCTACTTTTATGCATTGTCTAATTTTGTGGGGGCTTGCAGACGGCTTTTGCCATTCAGTTTGGACTAGTCCTTCCAACGTTGAACAGCGTTCAACGCAGTCCGAAGATTGTATTTTAACAACTATTTCTGCCGCTATCAGGACGTCGATCAAGGACGAAAGGGATTTCTGTAGGACGAGAAAGCTGATCAAGCTTTCGGTTTGGTTCGAAATGCATTACGCACATTTATACATTCATGCCCTCCTTTTTTCCTACGCGCATCCTTCGATGATACATTAATCGACAAAGTAGAATCGTTAGAGGGAACAGAGGACCAGAAACTAAAATAAGTGAGGTGCATTTGCTTATGAATTTTAGTAACGAACATATTTGTTCATGGATGGTTTGATCTGTTTCGTAAATAACTAACATTTTGACATAAGTCCGCTTTTGAATGTGCGTTAATAATAGTCATTGCATAAAACAGAAAAATACGTTAGGATCTTAAAAAAAATTTCCGATGAATTACAAGCTCGTCAGATAGATTTTGATCAGAATTGATACCCTAAACAGGTCAGATTAGTCTTCGACACAGATCATTGGGGACAGACATTGGGGAATCTCAGACTAGGAGCCCATGTGACATTGCGTTGTTTTACCATCCGCCATCTTGGATCGTTGGTCCGGTAGCGCAATGCCGGTCTCCCCTGGTTAGCAAGTTGTCGCTACACCTCGATCAAAAGATCATCATGGGCAAGGGCGTGTGGATGGGTTAAATGGACGAAGACGGTCATATTAGCGAGAGCAGCAGATTCCTTGTACTGACGAAAAGCGAAGTGGCGACTTGCTTTTTTGCTACCGTTCTATGGAGTGCTTGCTTACTCCCTTCTTGTATTCCTTTACATGTCCGATTTTGACGTTGCTCGCTGTTTTCGGATTCTACAAAGGGGCGGAACCCGACCCCATTTTGTTCGCATTCGCCCGCTCCCTAGTTTACATGCACACTTTCATTTGAACCATACCCTTACTAACGCTGTGCGGTGCGTAGCGTACTGTTCTAGCACAGCAACACGTGGCATCAAAAACAGCAAAACGTCCATTCAGTGCAGCAGCAGCCGTGAGGTGGCATTTGGGCTCCTTTTTTTTATCCACTTTCCTTTTTTTCCTATACGTTGTTTCTCTCAGTACCCCACTTTGCTTCATCATACGTTTTGCTTCGACCTAGCGACCCTCCCGGGCTCACTAGCTCACCCTGTGGAATAGCTAGCATCCACGCCCATTCCACTGTCTTTATGCTCTTTTTAACTATCGTGAAGGTTTCTCTTCTCTACATTTACTCCTCCCACCCCAGCCAATCCTAGCTGAATGCTTCATTTTCACCATGGGTCGCACGACGCACCCCCGACCCCTTGTTCCTACGACATCCTTTTGTTATCGCCTCAAACTACTACATGTCCCTCTACAGCACACACACACACACACTGTTGTGCACGATTACGGTTCTAATCGCTTGCCGCTTTCGTTCCTGCCTCTGTATTTCCTGCTGTGTGGTCCCGCCTTACTAACCGAATCCTTGCTCCTCCTTTTCTTCTATGCCATAGACGTTTTCTATTGCCTTCCATAGCTTGTTCTATCAACTGGCCGCTCGTCGCTAACAGCCCCTCTGACGTCCTTTCTCTCAGCCTGCCAGCGTTTCACCGATAGAGCCTAGCTTCATTGCTATAGCCCACCTAAACGACCGACTTCCAGCCAGGTAACACTTCACGGAAGCGATGCGACACTTTCACTCCTTTAGGCCTCTAAATTTGCAGTTTCCCTCGCCTATTTTTGAGTCGGAAGATCTATATGACTGACGATGTCGATGCGTCTTCGTTTGGTTTTCCGTGTGTTCTGGGGGGCGTGTAGGAGAATGACAAAGATCTCATCGCTGCGTAATTGCGCGCTCCGGAACACTGATTTGCCGGTCGCCTCCTCCGCCCCACCGATCTGCTGCGGTGGATACAACCGCCAAGATATGATGGTTTTGGTTGTTAAGCACAAGCACAGCGAGAGTAGCGTCTTCGGGCGATGTTTTTCTCCCGAGTTTATACTGCTTGTTGTATGGATGCGTCTGTGGGAATATGTGTCTTTCCTCTTCTACGACAGAAAAGAAATAGCGTGCTCACTCAACTCGCGTCGCTTTGCAGGGGGAGACTTGGAACTGAACCCCATTTTTCGCTTGCCTGCCTATTTATAACAGGCACTAACGCTGCTCCACTTGCTCAGGTCTCTCTGTTTCTGGTTTCTATGGTTCATGGTCTCTTCCTTCTGCCTGTCGTTCTGATGCGTTGTCCTCTTTTGCCGACCTCTTATTTCTTTCTTTGCAGATCGCCTTGTTCACGTACTACTCGCTGACGGTTGGACCTGCTGGGCTCTCAACGCCCATTCCCGCTCAATCCATATTTATATTTAATCCAGGATACAAGTTTGAGATATGGAGGTATTTTTCATACTTTTTGGTGCACAATGGCTGGTTACACCTCGGTTTCAACATCGTCATCCAGCTGTTCGTCGGGCTACCGCTCGAGATGCTGCATGGGTCATGGCGTATTGGTTTTGTATACATTGCTGCTGTAATAGCAGGTAAGCAAGAGCAGTTGTGTTGCAAATGTAGAGTTAGGAACATCAGGATATGCGAGGTTTTGCGCAATCTATTTACAGAATAATGCTACTAAATATTATATAACCTCTTAGGCAAATTAAGCTTATCACGAACGGGACTAATCTGTTTCGGTTTATCGAGACAAAGGCATCCAAAGCAACGTTATAGTCTAGATTTGGCTTTTAGCAGTCAATCGAATACCTAATTCTAAAAACTTGATCATGCTGTAGAGTGGGGGGTAGCAAGTAAGTTTTGGTTTACTGATCTCCTAATTAGATTCTTGAGCATTCATCTCGACACCGGCAAACTTGTCCTATAAACAAATGCTTTCACAATTGATCGCAAATCTCTTAGTATATACTTCGTCTCGCATTTTACCGATAGCACAGACATCTTATTTGTTACCATATGCTTTACTATCCTACTATTCGTAAACAAGAACAGTCTTATGGATTTAATTATACTATCATATTCATATCATAGGCACTTTAGCGTGACATGCGTTGCTTAGCTAACGTCATTTAGGAGAAGGCTATAGAAGTATTTTTTTTTTTAGCTTTGCGTGAGTTACGCTATATCAAAGAGCAGCTAGATCTCTGGTGCATTCTAGCTCCCGTCCTAGACCATGCCAAGTTAGCTTAGCCTGCTCCGCCTTTAAATCAAGATCAAGCCAAGATTTCATGGCTCAGGAGATGTGAGAGCTGGCCTGTTTTCCTGCGAAGCCTGGTAGTCAGGTAAGCTTTGCAAAACAGAATGATAAGGGGAAACCAGCGAGTACAAGTACGTAGACGTCATCATCTAAACAGGGCAACAGAGCTTGTAGCTGCTAAAAAGGGAACGTAGCATTCGCGTGCTTGTGCCTTGCGTACAACCATACGAGATGCCAGTGGTCGTACTGCTCAACCGTACACGCACTGTTAGCACCGCTGCTGCTGCGTATTTGGCTGGTAAGCTCTTTGGGCCATCTGCTAAGCTCGTCGTCACCAGAGTGCCTCCAGAGCCCCATAAGGTTCAATTAGGGAACTCCTCCCGCACTACCCGCACCTGTGCATCCCGCACTGCCAGACGTCGTGTAGCCTAGTGTGACCTGGCTTATGCTAGACGCATCTTATCTTATGCAGGCCTTTTGCCAGTTTGCATTTAGAGAGACTTCTCTCATTCTTTTACCTGCACCGCCTTCGATTGGGTTTCGTAATGTGGCAGATACGGCCCGCGTGTATATGCATCCTTTGATACGCTAGCTGCTAGGGGAAACCACTAGATGTTGTTAGCTGAATGGGCACACCGTCTACCTGTCTCTCTGTTTGTCTGTATGTGTGGGAGGGACGACCGCGTTTCCGCATTCACATGTTGTATTGTATATTTTCTCACTAATCTCCTGTCTCCCCGACTTATGTATCGTTGTCATTCACTTACAGGATCAGTGTTCTGCTCTGTAGTTGACCCAACGGCGTTTCTGGTCGGAGCCTCATGTCCAGTGTATGCGCTGTTGAGCGCTCATCTCGCCAACATTCTGTTGAATCACGACGCGCTATCAGAGTTCGGCCTGTCGAAATTCTTCCTACGGATCACACTCGTGTTTCTCCTCAGCTCCATCGACTTTGGGTTTGCACTGTTTGACCGCGTTTCGGAACCGGACGGGCTGATACTCGCCTTTCTCGGACCATTTGTCGGGGTTGCCTTCGGCGTATCAGTCGGTTGCGTTGTCGTCAGAAGCTACGAACGGAAGCTACGGGAGCAGTTGGCCTGCTGGCTGGTGATAATATTTTATGTTCTGGCTATATGCGGTGCCATTGTCTATAACGTGCTCAATTTCGACGCGTTCCGGCAAGCGTCCGCTGCTCTCTTTTAGGTTCACTAGTAACAGAATCGGTAACAATACGGCGTCGTTAAATGCTACTATCGACCGGCAAGAAAAGAAGAAGAAAAGAAAAATGGCGGCAGAGGGAAGGTCGCAAGCTCACAAAACTTATACCCAATTTGATGACTCTACTTACCATCACTCCAACCATAATAAATACAACCACGACCCTTATTCATCCTAGCGTTTCTTGCCAACTCTTTTCTTCAAGCGAAAAACATCTGGTTATGATAGGCAACGATAAAGGTCATGGCAGGTCAATTTCAGCGACAAGATGGTCGCTTCGTTCAGCTGTTACAAACTCGATCTTATTTAAGCAGCCAGTGCCGCGCTTAGTTAGTGAGCCGGGTACGGATTTCAAGTAGCCAGAAAGCTGCCAAGATGTCGGTAGAACTGTCCAACGCCTTTGCGAATGACTTCTAGAACGATAAACAAAATACCGTAATGAGCTCAATGGGTTTCCGTGAAAACTGAACCCACGCTCGTGTCGTATCATGCGAATATGTTAGCCCTTGTCTCTGCACATATGTATGTAGGAACATCACTAGTTCAAGTGTTAAATTTGGCGGATATCACTGAGCAAACGGACAGCCAACAACTGAATATGGAACTAGAGAGGATCGGGTGAGACAAAGCAGATCCAATGAGTTAATGAAAAGCCAGAAAAAACAAAAAGGGCTACGAGGACAAAAAGAAATACGAGAAACTAAACAATGTGCGCGGTGTTTGCCCGCGGGCACTGAGGGTTATCTGTTAAGTTTGTGATATTAAATTTGCATTCTTGTGATAGCAACAACGCTGCCGGTATCTGCCAGCGCTTCTATACAGACACACAAACACGAAGCAACAAATTATGTATGGTGCTTCTGATAATGATAAATGAATAGTAATGAATACATCGTCAGTATACCAATAATAACAAAGAAAAATGAGATAGTTCTGCATAGCGGCGCACTCAAACGTGTCGATTGTACACACTTCCTACGTTGATACGTTATATATATATATATATATATATATATATATATATATATATATAATATGTACAGAAATAAAAAGAAACGTTAATTTGACAAGATAATTAACAATAATACTATACGAGAGATAAAGGGAACGAATGTGAATCCTATTGAAACGTGATTGAAACAGAAACTAACATGGCGTAAATGTACATACGAGTCTTTGTGTATGTACGAGTGTATTGAGCATGGTGAATAGCGAGACATATTGCTCTTCCTGTTACATACACAATGATATTGGCACTGCATAGACGCTTTTCATACGGTGTTGGCCAATAAAGGAAAACGAAGCCGACGATGAAAAGAGGAAACTCTATAGATAACACGTTGCGGAGGTCGAATGGATACGTCGCCGCTATCGCGTACTGACGGAAGTCAAAATGCTACGTGCACTAAGGTGCGTACTGACCCACAATGATTCAACCGAAAATCAGATGAAAATTAGCCACTACACAACAACAACTACTAACACGACAGCTGTAACAGCAGATGCGGGAAGACCAGCACCAATTGATATGAAATCATTACAAATGTAACGCGACAATAAGAGATAAATTCTGTTTGACATTGACTGCATAGAAAAGATGCGATTCATCATTGCAGCGTAATAGTAGTAGTATTGTTACTAAGGGTAATTTGAATAACAATGTAATAGTAACGTTGAGATAATGACCATGAAAATGTTTATCCTATTAATGAGCAAACGAAATGTTCTCTGTGAAGCAGAGTAGCGAGTGGGCGTACGACGGGGTAAACCGGATAAGAAGCGGACGGACATTTAACGGCAAGCAGAACAACTCCGACCAAAGAGAGAACAACTGAAAATAGGGTAGAAATGTTACGTGACACAGTACATTTAGAAAACAGCGCCACCGAACGGACAAACGACTAATTGCAATAGGTCTGTATTTATGGGTTGTCTGGATGAATGACTCGGTGTGAAAGTCTGCTAGAGGAAAACGGGCGGGAAGGAAGACTGACAAAGACGAAAATCGGATGAGACGGAAGAAGAACGTGGAGTCTTACCATTGAGTCTGAGGCCTAAATAGGCTTCGTGTCTCACAGAAGTGCTGTCGCTGCAACAACGCTGATAGGAACTCTGGAGGGCAGTTTACCATGACCACGGACACGAAAAAGGCGGCAAAGAGTCCCGAAGAAAGCACTCTTCTTCGTCTAGAAAAAAATAGTGGGAAGCCAGAAGGGCTGTGTTTTTTTGGGGATCATTTGTACGGAGCTGTCGAATGGCCCACAGGTGGTACCGGTGCTATGGGAGTTGAAAAGGAAGTCGCTGAAAAGCCAACGGTGCCAGTACAAAGCCAAGCGGTGGGACGCGCGCCTCTTTGAACCTTTGTCTAGTACAACAGCAACAACCACAACAATAATACAACTAGAACAATAACAACAGTTAATGATAATAACAACAATATAAAAATAACAATACTCAGATTAATAACGCTCAGCACTCGTAACGCTTATTCTAAACAGCCCATGATCCCCTGCGATCTTTGAACAACTGTCGACGACAAGGCCATGCGGTCAAACATTAAAGCATCAATACCAACAACAAAGCAAATAAAAGGAAATCAATGGGACAAGGTGACTCTGGGTGTGAGAGGCAGGACACGACAAAGAAGAGGAAAGACAAGACAGTCATATGGCAACAGGCGCAATTAGACAAACGGAACATAATAGTGATAAACAGGGCACAGGTTACAGCGCTAGACGTAGCATGGCGGACTGATACGGCAAAATGAATTTTTCGATGCCATCTCTTTACATACAAGCGTATCTATTGTTCTGTCAAGCAATATTTGTACAATATACTCATGAGAAATCGATAAGCTCAAATTATGACAACATTATTGAGATTTTTATTTCGTTTGGAAAAATGATGAACTTGGGGCTTTCAAATACCTCATCCGTATGTACATAAGCTAGTAAATATTTTGTCAAGCACGTAATACCACCCCCGTTCTACTACTGTTTTGGTCGCTGGCATTGAAGGCCATTATTGAAGGTATTGAAGGCATAATTCAACATTCATTTGCATTAACCCATCACCTAAGCACATTTTTCACAGGACTTCCAAGCTAGAGTTCGCATCGGCGTTGAACTCCTCACAGCCTATGACTGCCGCGTCGCCCACACAACACGAAAACTCGAAAATTGACACGGAAAATATTATACACATGGACTTAAACACACACATACACACGCGCAGAGTGTATTACCAAAAAGGAAGTCTTTTGGATCTTTGAACACTATATATATATATATATATATATATATATATATATATATATATATATATTATCTACGTGAAGTAAACAATAAGCGACAAATGGAACTAGTGATGAGACAGGGGTGGCTGCCTGTCCGCCGCGGAAATGATTTGTTTGAAACTACAAAGAATTAACTACAATCGAGAAGTTCCAGAAGCAGTGGAATCGAAGGCTATAAAATATGATGATATATCGTATAAAAATAATGATAATAATGTCGTATCGTATATGTGGAGGTAACTAAGACTTCGGCGAAGCATCTTGTTCATGTAGATAATTTCACTTCTCTGAGGGGGCACTTTATCGAACGCTTATGACCATAACGCTATTGGTTAAGGTAATGACCGACAATTATTACTCATTGGAACAAAACTAATAATCGATTCGGGACGCATCTTGCGTGCTGATCGCGCACTCTTGCGCAGGCCTGCAAAAAGTGCTATGCCAAGCAGTGTCTCCGACGTGACGATCTAGCGCCATCTCAACCTTGGCGATACAGGATGAAAGAAAACGAAAGAAGTCATTGTGTCTGCTCAGGTGGTGTCTCCTTGGTGGCAAGGAAAGACTCTATAATGACAAAAATTATTATAATAATATGATTAATAATTAGAATGATGAACGTGCGCCCGTTTTTCGATCCGTCTATGTGGACGACAACGGACAGGGCAAGTCGGTAGAAGTCTGCTAGGCGATCGCCCGTCGCAACAGGACGTGTCAGTCATTGAAGAGAAACAACCAACAAAAAGCGAGGGCTGAGCGTGACCTGAACGTGACGGCCGTCCAATTCGATGACGTATTTAGATTAAATAATATACTATTGTAAATGACCACATACAATACATAAACAAAGAGAGAAACGAACACACAATGGGCTTTTAGCTAGCGATACTATATATATGCGCGAAACAGAAAGGTGGAGTAGGAAATGTCGGACACCTGCTGGAAATTTCAAGGCGCGGACTAGCCTGAGACAATAATAGGCTCTAAGGGTGTGAAAAATGTCGAGCCAAACAGTCTACAGGTGCATCGTCCTTCACTCCTTGTGTACAACATTTGCTTCTTCATATACGACAGAAAAAAGGAAAAGTATGGAGAGAATGAAAGGAAGATAACGAAAGAGGAAAACGAAAGACAAATAAAAAAAACACTTGGTCGACAATCACTCGTGTGTTTTCACTTCGCTTTTAACTAGTACTTCAAATATTACCACTGATGGCGAAACTTAGCTTCTAAGCCTGGCACAGATCTATGTCGCGCGGGGCGGTAAAATGCCTAGCGGCACGTAAGATTCGAAACATAGAGACTCAATAGATGCAGCGGTCGTATACAATCATGCAGACCTCTCTTCTGCTGTTTACGTAGAGGTGTTCATTGTTTTAAGATCAATAATGTTGATTATCAGTGAAAGTTCTCCGTAACTAGAGTATATCTAGAGTTCAGTTTGCGCATGAATTGGACATAATCTAACATACGGCTATTCACTGCTTGGTGTTCCCAGCGGTACAACATACCAGTCAGTTATGCTGCACACCATAATCTCCTGCACAGGGACAAAACCACTAGGTGATACTATAACGATGTCTTGGCTATTCAGAATAATTAATAAGGAATAATACCGTATCCGACAAAACATCGGATTAGCTTAAAACGGGCTTAGTGCAGCAAAAAAGGGGCAGAATTTCCATAAAATTGTTTATTATTTTCAAGGCTAGATGGGCTGCGTCTACTCTAGCTTTGCTGTAAGATATTGCTTGATTGTGAACTTCACTGATTGTTTAATTTTTTATAACAATCATAGTAATAGCGTTGTCAAATAAAGTAAGAAGACTCCAAGCAACCTGTAAGAGAGCGATGCTCATTTCAACGAATAATATTAGACCGTAAGTGTCATTCCTATCACCGTGTCAATATGAACTAGGGTAGAACAAGCTCGGCCATACTTTGTGTGTATGGTAGGCGAATGCCGTTAAGTTGTACAGCGTAGTAATGGCGGTAAGAGAGATAATATGGCAGAAGATTACTCAAGACGGCCTTAATGCCACAAAAACACCTAGATGGTGACCCAATAAGCTCCATCAGTCGACAATGTTACAGCGGAGCTGGGTGAAGTGTTACGGTAGCAGAACAGGCAGCTAATAGTAGGCAAGCAAAAGCCTTAAGGCCATTGGATTCTAGTGACGCGAGCTAGAAGTTACCATGCAGAGACGGAACAGAAACTGTGAGAAGCAAAATAATGAGCGAAACGCGTCCCCCTCATTTCGACCCCTTCTGGCCACCGTTCGACGGCGCTGGCACAACACAAAAGACGTAGGAGCTACTATCCTCTGCAGTCAAGAAGACCAAGTACCGGATGTTCTTGCTAAATAGTTTCTAACCATTAGGTAACTAAACTTGACCACGTATAGTTTCGTAAAGCGTACAGGGCAGATAGGGGTGAGATGACTAAAAGAAGATTAGAGGAAGAGTAGAGGCAAGCTAGGTACACCGAACTGAGCAATCAGCCGACCGGCTGGTAGGCTATTGCTAAGCAGAAGGCTCACAGGACCACAAAAGTGCTATGTTCTGCCACTAGGAGGACTGGTACTGGAAGTAGGCTATACCTAGACTGCTTAGTTGTTTCTAGCAAGCAAGCGAGGGTGGGGCTCAGGAGCGCAACGACGCGGATGCAACGTGTCCTGCCGGCTGGATTGGTTCGCCAAATGCATTAGGCCTCAACAAGCTCAGCCAGCTCCTATGCACTGATCACATCAGCACACAACGACTCGTGCTAGCCCGGGCGTGCTATCGTCCTTATAGCAAGGTTGTGCGAGTCGGTAAATTCTTCTACCTCCATAGACTTACGTAGACTGAGCGACAAATGGGAAGTGAGAGCACAGTCAAAGGGGAGACCATATAAAGGCCAGCGGAAGCAAGGATTGAGGAAGGATGATATACTGGGAAAGGCGATAGTTGCAGAGTTCCTAGTTAGGCATAGCAAAGAAGACGCAGAGACTGTCTTTTGCAAAGGTTGCTCAACAACTTAACAATGGTAAGCGATAAGTAAACCCCATAATGTACAAAACTGCTCTGTCATTGAGCTGAGTTGCATCGTTATTAAATTCGGTACAACAAACAGTTCTTGCTTTGTGTATATCAATATAGCAAATAAGCATATAAGTTATTAACAATATGACAGGTATTCACCAAACACGCATAAGTCTATCTACTTACTAATTGATTTTACACGCCTATACCTTATTGAATTTACGGAAACCGTTTCTTTGTTACGGCTTGGCACAGCATACAATAGTCAGTGCAGCTTTTAGATACGAGAAATCGACAATATGACAAAACTAGAGACGGAGAAGCAAGACATTTGCCGAGCTCAACAGCGACTTCCCGAAAGATCTCCGAAGGTTTCAGCGCGAGTACAAGTTCCCTAAAGATCCAAAATAATGCTAAAACAGTTTCAATCCTTCCAAAAAGGGGATCAGCTTCGCTGATATAGCGGCAAACGCCACTGTCGAATATATCTCTCTTTACACTACATAATAGTATCTACATTTGGATCTCCACATAAGAGAACGGTGAGACCCACTATGGGACGTTACCATTATTTTTTTTTACAATAACCCAATTACGATTTGACCTTAGAAATGATTCTATCTTTGTTACAAATGCACCCCGTACGCATTGACTACTAATTGTATACTCAAATGCATTGCCTGAAAACCTGCTGCGGGTTAAATGTAGGCTATTGCATGAACCAGCCTTTGAGCATCAACTTCAACCATTAGTGAAAGCGGTTCCCCTATAAAAATCCCCTTGCCTCTTCAGAGAATAACCATTAACAGTAACTCAAAGCTATTAATAAACACAGACGCGACTTTTTCGTTAGTACCAAAAATAATTTCTTACTACATAGCTCTGCGGTAACATAATGGCCATCAACAATCGTCAATAAAAACTCTAACGATATATTTGTACTCATCACAGACGATTTATTTACAAATATAGATTTTGCCGTCGGACCTTGTCAAAGGGCAAAATGAATAATGTAATTAGATAGAGTTCTCTTCACTTTCCTGTCGGGTAAATCTGCACGTGGCGATCATTTTCATTTGTCCGCTCCTGTATTAGTTGGTGGGGTTCCAGTGAAGCTGAAGTTATTGGATAGTGATCCGATGTATGTGAGATATAGGCTTGTCATTTGTATGTGGTAGTGGTAAATTTCGATTATTTTGCCTAATGTTCACGTTCCTAATTAAACAATTCACACCGATAACAGTGCCGTAATAATCTCACAAGACGGTCTCGAAACTATCACACCAGAAATTAACACATTTCCGACAAATCGCTCCTTCCTTTTATTATCATGTATTTTTTTTACCTTGTTTTTTATTTTCAATCTGTCTTTTAATTTTCCTCTCGTTCTCGACCCCATCTTCGTCTCTTCATATAGAAGAGGTGATGATAGAAAATCACAATAAATATATAGTTCCGAAAATAATAAATAGGAAGTCGCGTAAATATTAGATATTTACGTATAATTATATATAAAAATTATATATACATATAAACGTGTACATACACACACATACTCGTTTATATGTATATATGATTTTTTTTTTGCAAAATATATATATATATATATATGTATATACTTTAAGGTGAGAATTAGAGATTGCGGGAGCAACATCATTGTACGTTTGTGTCGGACACGTGCATATTTTTTTTCGTGTGTATGTGCGTGTGTTCGTCTGTGCTTGGTTCCAAAAAAAACACCCCACCACCCATTAGATAATTGGTAACGATCAGTAATAGCCAACAATCGTCACTGACCATCGTGAGGCCTTATTTCATATTCGAAACGTAAGCGTTGGTTTCTGTAAAATTCTGTTCTAGGGGGCGTGGAGGGGAGCACACGGCGGTGCTGCCTCTCCTCTTCAAGTATTTCACCCTTGACCTACCTCGTCCTCGCCTTCTTAGGGCAAGAACTGTTGATTGTATGATCCATAATGAAACGTTGTTTGTCAATGTCGTACTAAACCCGACAGGACTAAGTGGGAAATTACAAAGGGTAATTGGTGCATCTGATTTGTTTAGTTGGGTCCATTGGGCTACTATTCGTTAAAGGCTTTATAGGGTTATCCTTAGCACAACAACGTAGGTGTAGCATAATCTTGTCGATCTCCCGTCCTTACTATTAGCATCATTTGTAGCCTCAATCGAACTTGTGAAATCCAGAGCAGGACAGATACAATGCCAACATTGTCGGTAAATTATTTCTGACTATATCTCAATGATTTTGGTAGTCAAGTGATTTGGTGAACTACGGATACCCATGCTCATATTGTAAACCAATCTTATCTAGCAAGTACACGTGCACTCTTTGTATAATTTTGTTTCTGTAAAACAAAAGGAATGGTGTGCTTTTGCTCGGAGTCTATTTGGATAAAAAATTGTCGAGTCAGTATATGATAATTTGCTTCATTCTTTCTTATTGTTTTGTTCTTGCTTGCCCGGTATTAGCTTCGGCCGTATTATGAACCGTCAGACGGCGATCCGGTCGATACCGTATGCTGCCCTGGGCTACGAGCTCATCGTTTTTTGCCACCATCGCCCTGTCACCACCATTGTCCTGTTTTCTATCCTTCTGCCCGCTAATATCCTGGCAACGTGGGTAGGGGAACAACGGGCTCACTGTTTTGGCCCTTCTAGAATAAGTCTAGGGCATCAGCATTTAATCAAGGCTAGTCGCGATGTATAAGAGAGCAAGCGACCATGAAATGTGCTTTAGGCGGTTGTCTTGCTTGCATGCTGGATTCAGTATTTTGAGGTTTTGCTTGTCCTGGATCCAGTGGCGACTAACACAGGGTAGGCTCGTGACGCAGGATCCACTCCAAATTTCATCGTCCATATTGTTCCTTATCTTTGAGTATACAGTATAGAAAGTAACAGAAGAACCAGTTGTTTTGTCGTTAACGTAAGCAACCATTACGTTAGTTTTTTTTATGTTACTTTTTTTTTTATTTCTGATGTGTTTCTTCGTCTAGTTTTTTTAATGGTAGCACGTTTCATGCATAACCTACGATAATTGCTATTCACACTCATTTGGTGGAAGGGAGAAGAGCTACAAAATTCGTTTCCTATATTTCATTTGTTTATAATTGTTATTGTTCACAAAGCTCAATAACTATAGGAGAAGCTTTCTTCAAGGTATGCCTCTTCTCGCTCCTACAATATGTCTGTCCGGCGGGTCCTGCTGGTCAACCGATCTACGCTTCCGTGCATTGTAAGAGTAACCCTGACCGGCCGTGCAAGCAAGACGAAAAGTAGCAGAATGGCTACATGATCATAATCTTTATTTTTTTTGGAATGCGTTTTCCTTTAGCACCTCTCTTTTCTTCTTTCCTTCATTCTTTTCTCTTCATTCTGTTTTTCTTTTCTTTGTTTTTGCAAAGCAAACATTGCCCCCCAGTCGCCTTATGGAAGGCGCCGCGGCCGAAGCTGCAGCAAGAAATTCGTCGGTCGACAACCAACTATCCTTTAGTAAAGCATTTGTGACTGGTATTGTTGTTTGTTAACGCTAATATAAGCGCTCGCACGTATTTAGATTTATATCACGTGTGTAGTTACTTTTGTGTTGCGCACGAGCGCCGCCGCGATAAAGTATCAACACGGAGCTTGCTTGACGTTGCTCCGTTGTGCCATCGGTTGAAAATGGCGCCCATCCGTCTCATGCGTTTTACTCGGGCGGCGTCGTGGCCTGAGCATCGTTCACTCCGACAGTCTGACAAACCCAGCCCGAGAAGTCGACGTTCTCCTGTTCGCTCTGCTTGATCCACGGATGATCCATGAGAGTTTTGAGATCGCCACGTTCACTAGGATTGCGTTTTAAACTAAAGCCGAAAAAAGAAACGAAGCAAAACACAAAGAGGGTTAACGATGAAGACGCACTGAGGGTGATGAAGCATGAACCATGAATTTTTTGATGCGCTGATCTTCGAACAATTCGCTCCCGCCTTTTCGGAGATTCTCTTTCTAGTTTGGCTACCCTCTTACCATCCTTTTCCGTGCGTTTCCACCTGACCACCCCTATTCTTAGCTGCACATATACACTCACCTGCGTATGGTCAGAAACGTAATCCCCACGCAGCGCACCAGGACTTCATATCAGACTAACTATCGATAAGTACAGAGCTATCTTTTTACGTTCTTGTCGCCAGTTCCTTACAACGCAGCGTACAAATCGTCTACAAAGTGTTCCCGTCCAACGAGTAGATATTTGTGAGAACGTGTTGTCAATAAAAGCCGCAACCGAAGCGTTTCCTAGGCGAACTTTACGTTTTGTTGCGAAGCAATAGTCATTGTTTCGCTGGTCTAAACTAAATAATTGAACTGGGCAAAACGGTAGCAGAAGTTCCAATAAAATATTCGAGAGGCGTCAAAAGTGTTGCGTTTGCAATTTCTTTTGCACCCTAAATACTGCGGACATGATAATACACAAGTGTACCTTAGTAGTACACAGTACATACCTTTTCTATGCAACAGTCGCTTCTATTTTTTGCTATCAGCCTTGATAAACGAACGCTTACCATCTATCTACAAAGTCCTTGAAGTCGTCGCTAAAGACGCCCTGGGGTACGGTCGGTGGAGCTTCGTTTACAATATAATCGAGCAGCTCGAAGATGGACATCGTTGTCGGCTGCTGGTCTTGCGGGTTTGCGAGCGGGTTATATTGCGCCCCAAATATGGCTGACAATTCCTTGGAGTCTGGCGGCGGGATAGGGTAGCGTCCGATCGCCATCTCTACTAAAGAGAGGCCAAGCGACCAGATGTCTGATTGTACCTGCTCATATCATAAGGTTCGACACAGGGAGGGCAAATGCACGAAGGACTAGCTGAGACACGAGAAAACAGTACGGCTCCTAATGGAACCCATAATAAACGACACATTAAATGCTGAGATCACTTTTCAACCTTGTTAAAGCGATAAATTAAATGAAAAAGGTGAACGCGCAGCTTCCAACAGTTCGCCAATGGCTTAATTCAAACGCCCATTTCTCTATGAGGCCAGGCGTTTGAAAGAAAAAAAGGGACAACTTACAGGACTTAAGTAAAAAACACTTGTATAAAGGATGAATGAAGTTATTTTAGATTTAAAAAATTATTCAAGTGGGAGTAGATTTTATTTTTGTGTCTTCCTTTACCGTATAATGTGTGCCCTGCAACCGCTCAGGCGACATGTAGGAACGCGTTCCAACGAAAGAATTGGCCATCGAGTCGATTAACTGACCACTCACACCGAAGTCACAGATCTTAATCTCTCCGCGGCTGTTCACCAGCATATTGGACGGCTTTATATCCCGATGCATAATCTGGTGCTTCTCCCGAAGGTAGCTGAGACCTGCAACCATAAAAGGGCAAAAGCAACATCATCCGTTAGCTGACTTGGTCCGTCAGGGGAAGTGGCCATACAGGTAATCGCGTGGTTACACCCTCCAGGAAGATTGCTTGCCTATTCCTCCAAAAGCACCTACGTTTTCATTCTCAGCCACAGAACCCTTCAATGCCATATCACCTTCTTGTGCAAGCCTGCCTTATTTTCTAGTTCATTCTAAGTTCCCGCAGTCGTCACTCTCTCTTTCTTGTTAGCTTCTAGATTAGTTTACCCTTGCGAGCTAGGACGGTTTACAATTAGTAGCTAGGTTAATGCAGGCAGTGCGTCGAATGTTCTTCTAGCGCTGTTTCAGCAGTAATGTCTTTAGCTCTGTACCTTTTAGAACGGCGATTGTCACCTTGCCAAGAATATTCTCTGGTATCCGGCCGGCCTTCTTGAGGACAAGGTCGAGAGATCCACCGTCCATGTACTCCATACACACGTTTATCTCACCATCGCTGTAAAAAGCTCCATAAAAACCGACGATGTGTGGCGAATTGCACTCGTGCAATACCTTGAGCTCGCGAATGATCTGGTTGCGGATAGCAGGCTTCACTTCAAGGTGAATCAATTTCCGGGCCATGATTAGGCCTGTTGGCTTATGTAAAACCTGTATAGGGAATAGAGAAAGAAAGTGATTTGTAGCACACAATAATGATTAATTTGCTGAATCGGCCTGTGTCTTCTGATTATCAGAGCTTATTTAGAAGCCAGGCATTTGAGTCTTGTAATGGCGTAAGTTTGAGTTAAGAGCTGGTTTAGAAACAGGTAATGAAAAGCAGTCATAACAGACTAACTTACAGTTGTAATGTACTTAACGAAAGGGTAAGGAACGCGCAAACAGAGTCTGAGTAACTGAGTCTCTGTTAATATACCCTTTTCCCCTCCCCCGCCCCCTCCCCCGCCCCCTCCCCCTCCCCCGCCCCCTCCCCCCACATGCGCACTTGCCGATGCTCTTACATTAATACGAACAAACTTACTGCACCACACAAACAGCGTATCTGTACTAATTCTCATAGGTATATTTCTACCACAGAAGTTTATATAGGTAAATTATTCAGAACGTACTCATCGGATTATCCGTAAACGAAGCGATCGAGATGGAAAACGCAGATGTCTGAACTGCACACATTGTATGGGAGCTATTATTACGCTGCCAGATTATACAGCGGAACTCCGACCTCATAAGCCGAACAACTCTGAGATTTATATAGGCTAATTTCTGAATGTTCGACCTTGACACAGCGCGCATTTTTCGAGTTTCTATTTTTCTATAGTCTGCTCAATCGGCATTTTAATTAGATCGAACTCCGTTCGCAACTGTCACAATATACGCGCTTATAATGTACATGTATGCACTAATTCTTGCACACATGAAAATGGCTAGAAGAATCACGTTCTTCACCGCTGCTAAAAGTTAAAGCTAGCTATTACACTGAAGGATATTTGAGGCACCGAAAGCATCCTTTGAAGGCACGCGTAAAATTTTCGTCAGGCTATTGATCCGGGCAGCTTGTTTACAAATCTATATAATTCTCTAGCCTTGACCTTGACCTAAAAACGTTCCTTGTCGCACCATCGCTAAGTTTTTCTTGCTACTATTTTCATTCCGACGGGTCGGAACACTTCCGTTGTAACTTGAATGGACCCGTTGCTCGTTTCACGGATGATACCGCTATGACAGAGGCTGGTCTAGGATAACGATTGAAACTTGTATGAAACACGTGGTCGATTTAGCGATGCCTGATTGCACTGTTGTTAACCCCTTCAAAGTACAAACAATGCGTATAATAACAACCCTAGATGTGAATATTTATGCTTGTAATCTTTATAAAAATCCAAAGCCATCCCATTGAATCAGAGCCGCCTCATGCTGAGTGATCTTACTGAGAGCACGAGGCGACTTAGGGAGGCGAGAGGTAAATTACGAGGATATCATAGCAACACGTAAGATGACCCGGAGGATCCCTAATACTTTCTATGCACAACTAATATACGAATACGTCTACATATACCCTGCTTTTGGGTCAAGTCTTTATGTAAAACGCAGTCCAGATGAAAACGACAAGCCGCAAAAAGCAAATAACCTGCCGCAAAAAACTAATATTACTGGACAAAAACATCCAGTTAAATATTGCATTTTTTATTACCGTCAGAAGATATACTGCGTTCACACAAACAAACAAACAAACGTAGATCGGAACAGAACGAAGGGAAAACTGCTTAAAGAAAGCTGTCTGCCCTCATCTCGCCTTCTTCTATATCGGTATTCCTAGTGAAAGGTCGTTGCGCTATTTTTCCGACCTTTGAGGTCGTCTCCAACAGGATCTTGCCGCTGCTGCTGCTGCTGCTGCAGGACATAAGTAAACAACTGTTGTTTTTCATCCTGTTACATGTAGCTTTATCTCGAATAATGAAACGAGTTCGTCCTTCGAAAGCCGTCCCGGTTGAGCGTCTGTTACTACTCGTTGTTTCGAATCCAGCGATCGTTTGTTTATGCTGTCACGAATTGTTTAGCCTAACTTGAGTTAGCAGACATAATTTCGGCGCATCTAAGCACCGGGATGAGAGCTAGGGTTTAATCTCTTTAGCCGGGAAACGGACACGCTTGAGGACAACTGTTGGCGCCGACGTAAGCAAAAGTTGCAAGCACTCTGCGGTCGTTCAGAATGATGGCAGCGGGAGCATTGCCTGTATATTCGTTGTTATCTGCATTCACGGAGCCTCATAGTTTCGGAGTGCTGCTTCAGAATTACAGTAAGCGGGTCGTATTCGTTTTCGTCCGAGTTACAAGGGAAGCAATGCATTATTAACGGACGCATGTGGTACATTCTGGAAATCCACAGCCACACTGCTCGATACGAACGACAGCCGACTATTGCACTGTAGTGCAATATTCGTTGAAAGAAATACCGAGAAGAGAGAGAGCTATAACGTTTCTGAGTGGCATTCTTATCTGGCGGCTTTCAATGCTGTCGATAGCAGGGAGAAATACGTATACGCTAAAAGGTTGAAGAAATAGTCTTCGATTTCGCGCTATCTGCTTATGCTCGAGTTGTAGCAAATTCACCACGGGGTATAATAGAAGTGGCAATGGTCTTCTACACTAATATACTTTTCTTTTTAAAACTGTCCCATGATAAGGACATTTCCTTCAAAGGAAATATTCAGAAATGTTTCTCTAACAAATAGCATCAATATGCTATACTTAAGGAACAAGATTTCCATCAAAATAATCCACTGTGTAGTTATCAATTAGCCAGTACTAGAACAACAGATGGTTGAATGGCAAATTTCTATAATTTAACTGTAATATTGAATTGTCGCATGAGGAAACAAATTTGAGTTAACAGAATTTCTTAATTAATCTATGAAAAGTTTGGCATGTAAATTAGCGCGAAAACTTCTTCCTGCATCTGAAATCCACACGCTAACTTCGTCAGTAAAGGAAATCGAGAGTGTACGAAGTTTAGATGTATTCAAGAATCCAAACAGGCCAAACACTCATCCCGTTAGTCAAAGATGTATCACGCATACAGAGAGATATTCGTTCATGATTAGCAAAGGCCAAACTAAAATTTAAATGACAGAAAAGACGGTTGTAGGACAAAGAAAATCTAGAAAACGATGCACAGTTCTCAGTACACGTTTGTCGGGCTCATTCTATTCGGGTGTTGCTAAAAAATTAGAGGGTATATCCTATTTTTCCTGATTAAGGCTCTGATAGTTAGTCCATGGACACGATTGCATACGGATTAACATTGCGTACACTCTCGAACGCTGCCCCAGGAAATCACGAAGAATGATACTCATCAAATGGAAACGTAGTTTAAAGCAATGCAGTATATAGTGCCGTGTCTTGAAATATAAAAAACACGGGGCGCCCTCTTTTGACTAGGCGAGTGTAGTTTAAAAGTCAAGGTTTAATGTGACTCCTAAACTCCGAGACACATCCCGCCACAGTCAGCAACTGCGAGGAGAACACATTTGAAGCTTTAAGAATTCTTCGTCGTACTTTTTTGATTGCTAAAGACAACAGTTTTGGCAACTGCGGGTTCTTTCCCTGCCATGTAAGTTCGACTCAACGCTTCCCCATGACCACTTAGACATTAAAGCAACGAAGTAAAAGAGGCTGGCTTTATTCAGCGCGCACCCAGAGTTGCCCATACAACATATACATGCGATATTAGACTCCGCCAAGGGCACTTCCATATTGCCATCACGTAGGTCTCTGGGCTCGTTTCGCTTAGGGCGAATCTGTTGCAGTTTTTGATCTACTTGTTCACCTCTCCCGTTTCCTGCCACCTAACATACCCTACGACTAACCCTCTAGGTCGGCCGGTGCAAATTTCAAAGTTCAACGACCATTTTGGCGCTGCTTTCGGCCTCGCTTGCTTTGGACATTCCTGGCTTCCGCAGTTTCGTTTCATCCCACATGTTCGACTGCCACTACCACGATAACCACCAGAGAGCAAAGGTCTGCCTTGTCCTTGGTGCGTACAAACTTCATGTCTAGGTGCCTTGTCCTATTTCGCCTCCGAAATTGGCATTTGTCTGTGTCCTTTCTAACTAGCAAAACGATGGTCACCATTGTACACCGCACAAAACTTCCACATTAAATGTTTATAATCTACATTACGGTATCTGAGTTCCACAAATTGATAATCAGTTATTCAGCCTTCCCGAAAACGATAATCGTATGATTCACCGTTGATGAGTAATTTTGCCTAAGCAAGGTAAGCATATTTGGAATTTAATTAATAACAGAGTAAGTTGGTGCAACAGAGCATGGTACAATGTATAAAACGGTACAATCCTATATTTAAAAGCTACTCAAAAGGCGGCCATAATTCTTTTGAAAGTCTTATAGAGTTTCTAACAAAATAGTAAATCGACCGAAAAAAGTAAAATTATGTGAAATATATCCTGCGCATATGTTAGGAGTAGATCTGTTTAGTGAGAGCAAACGATGAGACCGTTAAGTTTAATATCTATGTCTGTTTGGTTATGCTCATCCAAGCGTTGGCGTGGATAGTTACAGGGTGGTAACTGTAAATATAATTATCGATTTTTGTTTAACGTTAACAGATATCATTGTTTTCCAGAGAAGCTATGAGTGATGCTTCCCTGTATCCATCTACATACTGAGTCTGCCTTGTAAATGTCACATCAGCCTTCAGACCAGGTCACTTCTCTATTTCTAGTTTCCTCTAGCTCTTCCATATAAACTCTCGTGTGAGCTCCTTTATTGAGGCTTGTCCAAAACAAAGTTATCGTTGTCTAATTGCATTGCCATTCTCTCGGTGCCTGCCTCCTACTAGACTTTTTGCCTACACGACCGAAGAGAGCTATTAATCGGCCTTACCACTGTCGTACACAAACAGACTAACTCGTTGCCTCTGTTTCCTGTCAGCAGCGGCCTCTTATGTTTTGAGACAGCCAATATGGTTTCAGCTACACAAACATTTGAGCTTTCCTGTAGGAGTAGCCGCCATTCATCAAGTTGGTCCCGTTCCGATGGTGGTGTGGGGCCATTATTCATACCGTCTTGATGCTCGATACGGCTCCTACTACTCAATAAAGCTTTGCCCAAGGAGAATCATCAGCCTCGTTCGTTCTCTTTATTCCGTGCGGTCATTTTTATAATGTGCTAGCTGCGCTCGTGACAATAGCGTAACAAACTGCATACGCTTCAGGCCCTCAGCAGCAACTGTGTACGTGCTTTACACATGGTAATAGAACTGTACTTTGATCTTACTAATTCGATACCGCTAGTGAGTAAGGGCCAAGTAGCGCGGTTGTTGTTAATCGAAGACCTTCTAACCTTGGTAACAACGCCTCCATTGCCAGCGCCGAGCTCTCCGAGATTCTCGAAATCTTCCGCGGTCAATTCGCCGACCTTCTGCTTCTGGCTGAGGAAAGCCTCGAGCCTTTTGCGCTGTTGATCATCGATGTCGAGTCCTTCAAGGGTGCGCCGGAGTGCTTCCAAACTCGTGTCGATTTGTCGCGTTCTGTAAATAGGAAATTTAAGAACTACATTTAATAATTGTAGCGGGTAGTTTTGTCACCTTGTTTAGCATACAAATGCCACCCATAAAACCGCCAATCAAGCATTTATTCAAGCAACCTATTCCTGTTCAAAACATTGCAATGAGTTTCACGTTTGGTATTGCCAGTAGACCTTCCATGAAACAGAAACTATATGCCCGAACTTACAGCACAACGTGTCCCTACGATTAACATACGAATACAAATTTAGCCACTAATCTAACACGGGGAAACGTAAAAACGAGTAGGATAACTTTATTACGTTACGTGAAGACTAAACATTTTTTGCTAAATTTAATAGCTTTTTTAGAATAGAACAGAATAATCTACTGCGACTAAGTTACATTTGAGAAGCCATATGATTTCCACGTTGGTTTGTATTTAGACTATACGCCTATAGTTTCATGGTGCTGAGCAACTACTCACGAGTCATACTGTAAACTCTCGTACGCCACCACTAATTCATGTGGCTTCGAACTTCTTTCATGAAAGCCGTTCCTATTATTATTCTCAATGACGATAGAAAGGGCCAAGAGAAACCAGTGAGTTATTGACTTTCCTGTACTGTACCCGTTAAGAGCTGGGACGGTCATAGGAAAAGCCTGTTGCCGCTATCGGGACGCTCAGAGGAAGACAAATCTCTGCTTTTTCTCGATTGTGCCGTTCACATTCGGTCGAGCGCACAGAATCGCTTAAATTTGAGCCAGCTTGTAAATGCACTCTCCTTGAGTCATCAGACCCTCAACCACCTTCGCTTCCAACGTCTGCGCCTCATCAGATTTATAAGATTCACTCCTGACATTAGTTTACAAGCTCGATGTGCTCATCGAAAATGGATTTGCATATTTCAATAAAACGGTTTGGATTTGGACGCATACGTTCCACTTCTCTTCGTGTATGCTGTTATTTACATAGAGTAGTAATGATAATAGACATACTTTGCCTTCTATCCCTGGACGTTTCACCGTTGCACTCCATCTTCTCGTTCTAAGGGAATTACCCGTGCTGCTAGATGTGGTTATTTGTATTACTTCGTTTAAATAGGCACTGCGGCTGAGCATGCCGCACGCCAGTGCAGAGTCGTTGCCCCGAACAGCAGCTTCCGTTATCGAAAGAGACACGTATTTTCAGTAATACTATAGGCAGCGATAACAACTAGGTTTTGTAAAAAGCAAATTTTTGGTAATGATTAATGCTCGTACAACGTGAAACCGTTGTGGCGAATTCATTTATTGATAATTATGGTTTAGTGAACTGATCTGGAGGTGAGACCGGCTGAATGTACGTGTACGACCATTCAGCGCACGCGGTAATCGATTCGCTGTACTTTGCACGAATTTTTTCCGGTACAGTTATGAGGTAATACATTCTAACCGAGTCCTCGCAAGGGAAGGAACTAGCAAGCTTTCTTGAGCATAGGCTGGCTGCCTATATAGCCCATACCAGACAACGCTTACACGGGTCTTGTTTATAAAAGCAACTCCGGTAGTTAAGTTACAAATACTCCTCGAGGCTACCTGTCTAATAATATAAGCCCCTTCCGTATCCTGTATGACCTCTTAAAGGTTTGAGATTCATGTGATGCGAAGCAATAACACAGCTCGCTAGCTAGGAAGCCAGCCCGATTCGGCAACTTCCTAGTGGAGGCTAGCTCCGTACATGCTAGAGCCAGATCACGATGCGCCCCAGGGCCGTAAACTGTTTAGAGCCTTCTCGACTGCTTGTAAATGAATGTTCACTAAGCAAAGGCCGGAGATTAACATTGTCTTAAATCCTAATCAAGGACAAGCTGTAAATTCGACTCTGTTGGTTGCCGTTGCTTCGGGTTCTGTCCTTGTTCGTTGTTTCCTGCCTGCTCGCCGCCCACTATACTTTACTGCTAACTGGTAGCCGATGATCGGCAGGCCAAGGCTTTTGCTTCGTTTCTGTTCGGTTCGAACCGGCGTTGTCTCCCCAGTGGCCCGGTTATCGACCCGAATGAACGTGTCGAGTTGCTTCTGCAAGAGGAAAAACGGCAGAGAAACCAAAAGAGGGAAAAGACAGAAAAATACAATGGCGACAAGATAGCCCTGGGTCGCATCCGATCAGACATCGTCTTCCAGAACGCTTAATGAAAGCAATTCGAAAGGAAAAGGGATCGCACACTCGCAGATACTTGAAACATCAAGAAGCGAGGCACGACCCTCCATCGTCCATCCCGTTCCGAAGTCCGTTCTTTCATTGGGTCGCCTGAAGGGCTCTGAAGTGACAACATAATAGTAACACTCGGCGACCCGGGTGTCTCAGACCAGCCCCAGATCCCTGAGTGTTCCACGCACAGCGCTTGCTCCACCCAAACCACGGTCATCTCATAGACCTCAGATCAGATAGATAAAATCGATAAATGAATGAGCAAGCACGAGAGTTTACGTTCCGACGTTGCTGGTTGTGATTGGGTGCGCGGGGGATCGATCTAGTTTGGCTTTCACCTGGTAAGATACATTCGTGATGAACAAAAGCCAATGGGACGAATGATATTAGTTATGACGGCGGATGACATGAATCGTCTTTATCATAACTGTCTCAGTCCAGGTAGTATTCCCTAGCACTGCTACGTATCACGTTAACAGTTTTCCGCTCATATTAGGCATGATATGTTTAAAACGTTTACTTCGCAGTAACAGTTTCAGTCAAATAAAAGGTCTAGAATTGAACTTCTTCTTACATAAACTCTAGAACAGCCTACGCATGCATAATTAGGACAACTCAGACGGGATTCTCGTTGTCATGTAAATAAGACTAATAGATAGACACAGCCTAAATCGTTGATCAGGGTCTTTCAGTTGCGTATAGTGCGTAGTAGGAAAAAAACAGTGAACCGTCATTGCTTATGCGTTCATTTCACGGGTCAACGCTTGATCGCTCATTTACTTTAAGCCTTTTGCAACCAACTCTTAAAACTGATAACTTTGTCCGTATCATAATCGCCATACGTACATTGGGCTATAATGGCCGACGGTCGTTAAACAAAGAAAAAAACGTATCCTTATACAGTGCAGAAAAGCTGCCGACGCGCCTATAACATTCTAATTTGTAATATAATCCAAAAGCTAAACAGCGCTATTACTTTGATGAGACTTTTGTTTGTCTCTTAAAAAAGAGCTGCTTCTTATGGCCAAAATCATTGTGAACTCGTGAAATGCCTCAATTTGGCTGCTATATAGGTATGTTTCATTCGTAAATTGTTATGTAGAGATAAATCTCTAGAGAGCTATAAATCATATCAATTAATTTGAATTAAAGCAATTATCGCTTGGGTAATGTGTGTACTGTCAGGTATACAAAGGATGTGATAGAGCCACGAAGAAAGAAGGCCAGCAACTTCCACCGAGCTTTTTTCTCTTGCTCTTCCTTGTTCTCCTTTGGCTAAATACACAAAGCGCTTATTTGCAAGCGTACGGATTATTGGCAGATTTTGCACCGGGACTGCTGCTGTTGTTACTCACCGAGTTATTTAGAAATTGGGGAAACAAGTCCAATGGAAAATCGATGAGGGAAGCAGAAACTGTTGGGAAGCTTATATCGGTCGAAGATATGACTGATTGGTGCTTCCATCGTGCTAACCATTGTACGAGGCATGAGTGGCTGTTGGATGGGATAGAGCTGTAAGGCCACTGTGACTTCAGTCATCAAGCGGACTCTCCCCTTTCGGCATGTGGCTTCGAACCGTCTATTCTTCGTCTCGCCTTCCACCTGCCCCAAACAACATTTCGCTGTCTTACACGTCTTACTGCCCCCAGCCCAGGACGAGCCAGGGACAAGTAGCAGCTAGCAGAAGACCTTGGTTGCCGGCAGGTAGAAGCAGTAGCGGCGACTGCAGCAATAGCACACAGCACTCTGTCTGCCGTAGCATGCTGCACCGCAGCGCACAGCATTGTGCCAGTCATTAATTCACATCCACGAACAGGTCCGACCATCCAGGCCCGCGTCCGTGTCGGCAAACATTCTCTCTGACACTGAGGGGCAGAAGCGCATTGCATTTGTCCTCAGGCATTCTCTCTCACACATACCTAGACACAAGTACGCTCAACGACAAGATCGCCGGCAGGACCGAACACAAGCACACAGTGGATCTATAGTACATGTATACACAAGGTTGATTGGTCTACAGCTTCCATCCTCCTACCTATAGAACGGAGGAGGAACGTTCTAGGTGGTGCAGCTTATGCCGCCAACAACAGGGGCCTGTGCAGCAAGGCTACCTGCAAGATCGTCTGCCTTTTGAGATACGTGGACAGCAAAGGACTAGCTCTTACTGCTCTCTTTTTCTTTCTTTCTCTTTCCCCTGTTTACGTAAAGCCTGGCAAGTATCCACAGGCAATAGCTGCTGACAAGACGTGTGATGCTCGTTCTTGTCTTAGCCAAACTGTATGCTGTACATTGGTCTGGTCTGCTGCAGGATATATTACAGTAAACCTACCTACAGCCGTCTAAAACACCTACCGCCCCTTATAACTACAATAGAGCAAAAGGGGGTTGGACGAACGGAGCAGCTGCTTTACAACTGAGTCTGAGTAGACAAGTTGGACCGCAAGCTAACCGAGCCTAGCAAAGAAGAGACCACCAACGATGGCCAGGAAAAGCCTTGGCAATTGCAATAGGAAAAATACACAGTGGGATTAGGATAATAAGGCCACCATGGGGTCAGAAACGACTGCTAATAAAAGGCCGTATCTCCTAATAAGGCCGGATCCACTACTGCTAGTATGTGCGTGCAGTGTCCGTCGTCAAGTGCCAAGCATGTAGGTCTGAATCTCTATAGCGAGCTCAATCAAAAAGCCAACAGATTTATTTTATAAAAATAATTTTTCGATACGATATACGAATTAAATGAACCTATTCAATGATAAGAATACGTGAAAGGAGATATAGAAGTCTATAGCATGCCATGCCTCTTTTAATTCTTCGACTTGTCAATAAGACTTTTATATGGATCGAAATGTTATGTTACTCATGATTTCTTCAATTGCGCCAAGCGGACATGAGCAAAAGTAATCGAACAATGATACTGAAACACCCAAATTTAGGTGTTTAAATTTCAGCGGTTATTTAAGTTCTTTCTGGATATTCTCGATTTCACAGTTTCAATCTCGCCGAATCACCGAACTACAATACAGTATTCGGTAAACAGTGCCACTGATCAGATATGTAGCCATATTCGTCTCACGTTCAAGGTATCTTTCCGTCGATCCTGTTTTACAGTATACAATTTTTCTATTTTTTGAATTTTACCATATCGAATCGCCAGCGGTCACATACAAGGCACGTATAGGAGCACACCCAACCTCTGCGTACCACAGTATTCGATCAAGTCCTTATTGTTATTGTTGTTGTTGTTGTTTCTTCCCAACCGTAACCATTGTCATAATGCATGCGTAACTGCGTCTCGTATGTTACAAGACGTATCCTGCGCTGGATGTTCGATCAATACACACAGGCACACGCGCACACCGACCTTACAACGTTACCCGATGCTATGAAAGAAGATCAGCCTGCAACACGTAACGCAAGAAGCCGAAAGATCGACAAACGGTCAATGACTGGTCGTTGGCCTTCGTTCCTGCCCTGGCTCACGAACATCATCAATCTGGCTATGACGATAGCGAAAATGTTCTAGCTAACGATTTAGTGGACTAGGTAGCTAGCCATATTTAGAGGGCTTTTCGCACTGTAGAGGATCAGTAGGTTTCGCTCCGATGCAGCCTCCATTACATGGGACATTAGTCATGATGGACGCTGTTGCCATCACACTCTCACCGCATCTTTGTATGTGGCAGACGGGAAGAATGCAGGAAGACGGGGCACGAGGAGAAAGGCGCAGTTTGGGAAACGATCGTCACAAGTTTTTCGGAAAGTGTCATGCGGCTAAGAAAATGACACTCCATGGAGTTAAAGGCCAGAAAAAGGGATTTGCCAGGAAGAGAACGGGTTGCCGTAGACGTCAGTGTAAGGAATGCGGATTAATATAATACACATCCCTCATAAGGAACATTTCAAAATGTAGGTGGTTACGTTTCGAACATGATACATAAACCAAAACTAGCCATTAATAGGTTATAAGCTTCCAGGCCAGTTTATTTACTCCCTGCTGTTGTAGGTCGCGTATACACGTCAAAGACCCGGCTTTTGATGCTTAATTAATTAATTCTCAATTTTTTTTTTTACCATCCTCTTACTGCCAGGTACACACACGAAGGTCAGTCATTTAATAATCATCTCTAATGCAACGAATTGTATACTCATAATGTTCGTGCTCCTGGAAATACCTCAAAACAAAACAAAACATTATCTTTCGCATTTAATTGAACGCTTACATTGTTACCGACACGTGTGTTTGCGGATTATGCAAACTACGCTAGTCATTTAAAGGAATATTTTAATAAGGCAGGCTTTTTTTGAAAAGCTTATCATCATAGGCATGCCTCTCGCTAAAGTAAATGGAGAAATATGTGTAATTATGAAATAATCGAAGAGAGATTCTGCCAATTTTTCTCCATCGCCTCTGCCGTACGCGCCGTTTCCGCTTCTATCCGCACTATTCCCGTTTGTGCCCTCGAATCTATTTGGCAAGGAACAATGTCGAATGATGTAAAAGAACAGTGGCCTCTATATAATGTGCGTCGTCTATTGGCTGAGCGGCGAGTAAAAGGGAAGAAGATAGGAAAGACAGGAAACAACAGGCTTCTGGGTCAAAAACGAACCGAATGAAGGCGTAAAGCTGGAACCTACTATGAAAGCTTTACTCCAATAGATACTATCCTAAGTATGTTGCTGGTACTAGCTGCTCTTCTATGCCACGAGCTATAGCAAACTGCTGGCCGTATTATATCGGTTGGATGAGAGTGCCAATAAATTTTATATCAGGATTTACCTTCTTTACCCCCTTTAGTCCGTGCCTCCGCTAAAACTGCTTATAGCGAACTCGAGTAGTGCCATTCTAGCCTTTTGTTACCTACCCATGTGCTGCTGTTGCCTCCGATATTGTCCCTATGGCAAAAAAGCTATTTTAGGACAGCTTGCCCCACCGGCCCACTACAGTGCCGCAGTTTCCCGAGCCACTCGTCCCCCAGCCCGGTTTCTTCCGTAACCGGCATTCCCAGACGTCTTTTAATGCCACAACAGCCGTACAACGAAGAAACCCCACAACTCTCGGCTAAAGGGCGGCTAGGTGGCGGAAAAAGCGGTATTTATCTTTTTATATACAGGCTGTTCCCAGGACAAGATCGTCCTGGACTCTTCTTCGTCCTTGCTCTTTTTTTTCTACTACAACTACTAGTCAGAGTACCGCCACCAAGTAACACTAGCACGGCTGTTACAACGACCATTGAACCTGTGCGTTCGTCTCCGGTCACAGCATTGTTTCGTTGAGGATCTCCTTCCAGCGCGCAGCGCCTTTTCTCCCCCAATTCTCCTACAAGATTTGGTGTCGCGACAAAGTCCGATCCAGCCTTGCCGACTTGGCCCTCCTTGGCTTGACTATGACGCTACTATATAGCAATGCAAGCAAGAAAAAGTGAGCCGGTCGTGGTTTTGGACCGATCGACCGATCCGGAGAGTATAATCCATTATCGCTCATAAAAAACCGTTTGTCAAATCTCGCCATTTCCTCTTTGTTGATGGAGGCAAACTCGTCACAAAGCTTTTCCTTTTCGTGTGCTCAACCAATGTATTTCTTTTTTGTTGCTACTCTGCTTCTCCGTCGCTTTTTGTTTCATTGTTCCGCGGTTCGCTTTGTTATTTTTGTTCGATGCGACAAGGGGCCATTCGAGGCCCCTTTTTCGGTAGAAGCTAATGCTTATTTATCCGAAAAAAATAAAACGCTCCACTCATTTTTACTGCATCGCACGGAGCATGTTCGATGGTCTATGATCATCCAATACATTGGATACGGAGGAAGAATGAGATTACTTTAATATTGTATTATGCCCTTTTGGATTGTGCGAGCACCTCTATCGCACTGCATATCGGAATAAGGCCTTGTGGCTGGCTAAGCTATTATACAATGCCAATATTGATCTTAATGCTGAAATACGTCTAGAAGACTCAACTTGAAAGCAGCGTTTGGCTATACATATTTCGGCTGACTTTTATTATCATCCACAAATTCTTGGCCGGCACGTTATCGTGTAGCAATAGAACACGCCGCTACATGGGCTGGTATGATTCACAACTATTCATTACTTTTGGCCGCCTTGATTTTCAAACAGTGTAACCATGTTGCACAGTTGACAACTTGTTCAGTCTAATTCGTCTAGTGAGAAATGTATATAGGATTACTTCAGCAGGACAAAGTATCCGGGAGGGACGTTTTCAGCGCGCCACCATTTTAGAGCCTGTATACACATGTAGAGAATACAACGAAAGACCCTAACTAGTTCATAGGTGGTGCGCATTAATCTCTTCTGATACCATTTTTCGTTTCGGTCACCCCTTCTTTTTCTTCTGAAACCCACCTTTCCCATTCTTTCATTCCATGTAGTGCTCAAATAGGGGTGATAGTTGCAATACATTTGTGCTTCGATTTATGGTAGATGACCAGTGGCAGTAATTGTAGTAAGCATGGACTACTGACTTTTCCAGTTCTGCGCCAAGGGCAACCTCGTCGTTGGAAACGACGTTCGAAACAAACCGTCGTCCTTGTTATAGACGAGACTCGCCGTACTTTAAGACCGCAACAACCAGCTACTGCCTCGGTATATACGTCGACTTGCCCTTTCAACGTAGACACATTTATTATTACATACACATACAGCTTAAACAAATGCACCTGGCAGATGGAACTTTAGTTTCCAATTACTACAAGCGGTACTATGAATTCTTTGTGCTACAGAAATGTTACATGGTCCTTTCGTATGCATGCACATGAAGCCCAGTTCATCTGGGCAGCAATATTTGTTGCTGGTAGTGTATCTACATAATCGTAGCTTCAACTACATCGTCGGCTCAGAAGCATCGCGTGGATTGGTTGACGTCTTTCCATGAGCGCGTAGGCGTAATGCTTGTAATAGTATTCCTTAACGTCTGCCTTTTAACGACACGGTTCGGAAGGCATTCGCTCATTATTAGTTATGGATACATTTATGAATATTAATCTACGTACACTCGGCCATGCCGAGTCAACCGTATGCATTGGCGGCGACGGCGTCAACGCAAACGAGCCCGGTACGTGCCAACAAACTTTCTGCTGCTCTTTCGCCAGTCTTATTGATAGATCGGTTCCTCGTTATCTTGAAAATATTCCAATAACATTTAATCCGAAAAGCTACTTGAGATTGGAGACCAAGAGGAAGATTGAGGAAAACAGATGCAGCGGGCGGTTTGAGGTTTGAATCAATAGATTTCCACTTTGGCCTACTTAGAGCTAACCAGAAAGTGGGGCGAGAAGAGATTGGCTCGGTAAAGACGAAACGGCAAAAACGCTCACTTGTTTGACGTGGGACCTTTATAATCGATTAATATCCTTAATAGTAAGTTGTCGAACGCGCTCCCCATTTTAAATCACTCCTTTTAGACGTTCAGTAGGCGCTTGCCTATACCAATTGTTTTCCCTTCAGCTCTAGCCGATACATAGTGTATACAATACTGGCAAAGCCTTCCAAGCCACTTATTCGAGTAACCATCAGGCCTTGACAAACTATACCACATAGGCCACACAATCCGGTTCGACCCAAGCTATCGTCGTCAATCTTTTTGAGCTAACGCTAAGTGTGCCTGGTAAATGCATATACTGCGTAGCTACGCATGACAGCCGATTTTATACGCAAGCTACTGCGTAATAATCAATCTTAACTTCTTATCTCAGCATATAATGTCAAAACAGTTTAGGCAATTACGCCACATCGATAAGGTCCAGTGGGGGACAACCATGCTAGTTAATGAAAGTCTTCCAGCCTGACGTAACCGAAAGTCGTTAGTGTGAACCAGCACAATGATCTAGCAGTACGTGCGTATTAGTCTGCGTATTTCTGTCTGTCTTCGTTTTATCCGTTTCGCTGAAACAGCCTTCGATGACGTCTGCGAAGCCACCTTGACCCTGATGTACCACTGCGACTCACCCGCAACTCCGCCCTGCTGTTTTGCCAGTAACCTTGTTGCCATTGTACTCAGTCTCTTCTACATCGTATCTCGTCCTCTCTTACATAACCGCGTCCCATGAGAAATGGACTAAATCTAACGAGTACGGATCACACCAGGAAACAACCAACGAAAGAACCAAATAAAGAAAGCAATGATGGCCGATTTACCGAATAACAGTCGCGGCCAGGGAAATTAGGGCAGCAGTGTTGTGGACCCTACGTCAGAAGGGTAACCAAGAAGAAGATGGGGGAGTCCCGCGTTGATAGCGAATGGCGTGCATATTTGATTGCTCGTGTCCGCGCTTTCCATCACTATTGCTAACATTTCTGGCACTATTCTCTTTTCACAGTGTTTCTTTGTTGTTTTATGGCACGCCAGCGCTCTCGGAACGCGGCGTTCGGTGGCTGAGACTCTCCATCAGTTTTGCTCTGATCAGTTTGCCTTCCTTTCTCCCAGTGTTTCCCCCGTTTTGCTAGGGAGTCGCCCTTCACGCCATCGAACAGAATGAACGCGAACAATAAAAGCAGCGTTGATCTATATACATCGTGCTACGTCATCTTTACCGCTTGAGCAACGGCGACCGAAAGCGCTTACGCTCACCGTAAGATAGCCAATGAAACCTTCCCTAGTGCTCACTAAACTTACGCTCCGCGCACAAACCTGTATAAGATATGAATATATATATAAGAATATATGATTATAGTTATATAAGAATATATGATTATAGTTGAATACGCTTTGTTTTTCGGCGTACCGGCGTATTTTAATACGAAATTCGAAATTTGGTTTTATCGATAAGCATGGATGGGTACAATCGCTGTGGAACTTGTCCCGAGCCACTGCGGCGGATTCAGAAACCAAAGATTTAGTGCTCCGAAAGTGTCTGCTCATGGTAAAACAGCAAACACTGGAACTTGTTTTCAAGCGCTTCACAAACGATATTATTCATCACAAGGTGATAGTATCAAGGACTTTGAGACCTTATAAACATGTATTCAGCTACTTTCGTCGATCATTTAGCGCTAAAAGAAAACAAAGTTATTGGCCTAGTATAAGAAGAGAGAACGAATTGCTAGGATGGAGTCATTTAAATGATGATCATTGAAAAATTCAACGGTTAAGAGTAAAGGCTTAGCTTTTTTTTATGATTGACTGCTACTTAAAACAGGCCACTTAAACCCAGCTAATACTTGTCTTCTATGTTTTTCCAGTGATTGCTTTCTGTCTACATCAAGTTCACAGAGTGAAATCTGGATGTGATACAACTTGATCGAATTTGTTTAAAAATTGGTATATAGTTACTATGAAGAGTATCTATAGTATACAGTATTTATGTAAAGAATATAATTATTCTGAGATAGAGTTTGATCTCTTCTGTACAATACAAATATGTCAATAGAGAAATTTCGCTAGATGTCCCCAGTTGAGTGTTCATAGAATGTGTTACGTTTCTTCAATTCTCCATGAAGATATCGACAAGGGTGTAAATATGGGCACAGGTTTGGAATAATCGATTCTATGAAATCTTCATTTGTGATTGGATATCGACGGTTCAGAGTCTACTTGAAGTGACTGCATCCTCATCTCCGGCTCGGCAACAGTATTTGGCTTTTGTTATTACTCTTAGTTAACTTTACTAAGCTAAATAGTCTTCATCCATAAGCATGAGAAACATATGCTATTTTCCGAGCGAGAGTTTAACGAAAGGTTATTTAAAAAGATTTATTCGTTCCCAAGAGTTGAATAGGAGTCGTAGGCCACGGTATATAGAAACAGCAAAACCACATGCGGCTCAGAAGACCAAGAAGAAAGACTATTGTCGCATGGTGATAAATTGTCGTACGAATATGGAGTGGAGAATCAGGCAATGACTTTTCGGCACAGTCAGAACCCTCAGGTCATCGTATCATGACGCTGGGATTTTTTGCTATGGACGGACCGTGCTTTTCTCAGAGTCCCAATTAATCATGAAGGTAACATAACTTTCAATAGCAACGAAACAAGCCAGGTTATGGAATTCATATTTAATATAGAGGCGTCTTCTGTTCTAATGACTTTTATTTCCATCAAATAAACGTTTAATCGTAAAAAACCGTTGTATATTGAAATAGTAAATGGCTATATATTGATTGAGATTGATCCATGAAAACAAAATAATGAGCGCTAATGTAGCATCATTATCTTTGGAATGGATATAGTTAAAGATCGTTTTGTATCTTCTGAATTAAAATTACCAACCTTAATAACTATAAAATACCAGTGAACAATACATAGAAACGTTCCAACTGGATAATTTCAAGTAATTTGAATAATTTTCTGAACAAGTATGAATGAATTTTGTGCCTGATTAAATTGCGAGTGGTTCCTCTTTATTGCTGTTCACCTTAGGTAGGCTGTCCTCAGCTTTTGTGGACCGTAACCTTTACATCTCACAGAGTTAGAATTGCTCCAAAAAGAGCTACGCTTAAAACTTCCTTTTCTTTATATTTTTAAATATTCGGGTCCAGATTTTAAATATTCTACACTAACATGACCATGCGAAATAGACAAAGACGAATGAAAGTTTCTGTTAGCCATCAAAAGATTTTCTTCAAAAGAAGAGTTTTGAACTTGACTATTTGTTCTGAGGTACGATGAAACATTGTGTTTATCCATTGAGCACGAATAATTACAGAACATAGGGAATATGAATTTTTGTTATTTAGAAAATTTCGGCTCACATCACTAACTTCGATTAGCCAAAAGGGTAGACGTCATCTCCATTATTCCGATCATCAGAACATCACTCAGTGTTTCCGGCTACACACATTTAGCATACCGAACTCCGCATCCGATTAATGTCTGTTTGTCTGTCAGTTCCTGTATTCCTACGCCGTGGCCCTTGCTTCTTTTTAACGGCAGTTTTTCGTATTGCGGTGATATGGAACGATACGATCCTATCTAAAGTATTGGAAAAGAGGAATAACGCTGCAAGGAAAGCATCTGTATCGTTTTTGCATTGCACGCTTGCTTGTGTAGTATCGCCTAGCGCTCTGATCTTCATTCGTTGGCATATGAGAATACGCATGTCGAATCGGGTCGTCTTGACCACTTTTGTAGGATATGGCGTCAGTAAGCGGTGAGTACTTGACGTCAATTAATGGTATCATCGACGTACAATGGCAATGGTAAAAATATGGAGAAGACATTGGAACTATACTGCTTGCTAGCGAAAAGGAAATTTAATTACTCAAGCATCTGCCACTAAAATCACCGATGCTGATGCTACGCTCAGCCATACAGCTAGGTATCTCCGCTTGCCACTAGCGTGGATGCATGCGATAGGGAGACACCGTAAATTACACGGGACGAGCAGTGAAGGAGGGATGTATATATATATATATATATAGAAAATACAATTTTATTTATTCAGCTTTGTTTGTCCTTGTCAAAAACCTCATTTGCACAGATCAACAACTCGATATCCTAATATAAAGACGAGTATATTTAACGCACTAGGCCATGTGAGTTTTGTTGAGTTTATAAAACCGTTCAAGAGGTTTTTCAGATGTCCCAAAATTGATTCCCTGGGGCAATGAGCAGCATGACACCTGTCACGATTTCTCCCCCACATAGAGCATACATGATCAAACTCGGAGAAGCATTAGTTCCTGCAACGTCTATGCTGAGGGCCATGGACAGTGAGGTTAGTGATGACACAGCGGTTCGCCCCTTTCCACTCTTCTACTCGAAATAAAAAAATCCACGTCAGTCTCCTTCTGTTTTTGCTCCTACTATTTAAAATTGGTCTTTTGTTGCTGTAGGCTCAAAGCGATGATGCAGACAATGAGATACGCAAGACAATTGCGAATCCCCATGTATACTCTCAATACTGATTTGAAAAATGAATTTTTGACGCGATTTAATTGTTCGAGGATCTTCCCAAATGGCATGCATTTTGTAAGTTGCGATTCGAGCTTAAAGTGAAACAAGCTAAGAGCGGGTTGCGAGGGATAAGCGGTGAGACGATTTAATCGTTTGGGCGTACAACACTGTCTTTCTGCATCTTTCAGTGACGTTCGCGGAGATGGGCAAACCAAGCAGGGAAACCGATTCACGTAGGTACGAAGCAATCTGGCGAGGTACAAGACGCTACTACCCGCTCTTCTACCTTCCCTTCTAAGCTTCATCGCCTCCGTCTTGTTCACGTTTACGATCAATCCCTAATCTATGACTGCCGCTTGGAGCCGGGTTAGAACTTGCTGCGCTTGTTCCTGTTCAACCGTATAGTACTAAGATGTCTGCGTACAAGACGACTTAGCCTGATTTCCTCGATCTTTCAGCAAAATGGAGAATGAATTTAGGTTTTGAGCCGGGCGAGTTGTTTGTCTGACAGGCAGTTTAAACGTACAAAAAAACCCCGACCGGCCTTACTATATAATGGCTAACATCACCATGAAACCATTTCCGTTGTTTTGAATTATACAAAATAGTTTTAGAGAAAGAAAATAGTTTTAGAGAAAGGTATGAACAAGAGACTTCACCTGTATACATGTACGTTCTAGGGCTAGGTAGTCATGAAATGATGGCGAAAGGAAAGAAGCTACTGTTCCCGGCGAAGAGACAAGTGACCATTTGACGGCTAGTGCGAAAAAGTTCCCGCTAAATTCTTTCTACCATGACGCTCGCCGAACCGGACCGCAAATTGTGTTGCGTACCCGAAAAGAACAACGCCTCATGCGAAGTCGATGCTGTGCAGTATGGGGAAAACGGAGAGATGCGAATGCTTATAAATCACAATTGAGCGGCCGGTAACAACCCGCAAAACCCAGAACAGGGACAAAGCCTAAGCTAAACTAGAATTCAATAAAATTACTATTAAACATATTAGTAGTAGTAGCAAACGGGAGGATGCCCTAAAAAGTAATATTCTCTTTTTGGTTATTTACTACCTTAGGTCGTTTCCTGCTTCCATGTAAATAAAGTTAATAGAATATTATTTACGGGTCAACGAGAGCGCTATAAATAGTTCGTGACTGTTACGGCAAAATGCCAAGGACTGCTATAATAATAATTGCTAGAGTTCCAGAATAATTATCAGAATTAGATCAGATTGTCACAGGTGTTGAGGAGTAGCTTCAATACGACAGCAGAATGGCATGCTACTGCAGGATAACAACGACTGATCCTACCCCAGTGCTTCTGAAGCAACACGACAAAAGTAGCGTGAAAATTCTGTTTACACCGTTCTCTCAGGATTTTAAAACTTGTCGAATATGTCACAGGAACGTCTACTCGGCGCAATGGGATCGTGTGGCAGCTGCGTCGTTCGAAAAACAAATTAGCGTTAAAGTATCGAAAACGTTATTCTTGGGCAGGGAACCGCTCAAACACATATCGCAAGAGCTACCCGGGACATCATCTTACAGCTGCAATGAGACTTCGGTGCGCCCACCGTATTCACTTGATACAGCATTCCCTGACCACGGTGTATCCTTTAGTCCTAAAAACTCTCTTAACGGCCAAATCTTCGTTATAAGGAAAAAAAATACTCCAGAATATTGATTTTTGCAGACACGCTTTACATTATCGATAGCAAAAATTTCCACATATCGAACAAAAACTTGTTTTAAATAAAAATAGGCTTAGTTATAAATCAGACATCGAAAACCCACGAAACTTTTTCTAAAGCTGCTACAATAACATCAACAACAACGAACAACCAATCCCAACTGTAGCATTTCGACACACTAACGCACAAGCACAACCCGGGACAATGACGCCAAGCGACCTAACGAGTCTTTGCCGCGATGAACGTATTGGGTTTCAAGGGTTCAGCAATTATTCAGAACCCCGTTTGCGGCGGAAGCAATGGGAGCTAGGAGGAAAGAAAAGCAGGGCTTCAAGCGACGCGGGGTTAAACGTTCGGGTGAAACAAGCTAAACTGATGTTGAGAGTTCAGTTAGAGGTGGACTAAGTGTAGACTGAAGTGATGGTGTTTGGGGGCCTAGAAGCAAGTAGCAGTTAAAACGACGGCTGAAGACAAATAATGGGGGCTGTTGCGGCGTGCGACCGGACAGAGTCGGAGGAAGATAAAGGAGAGTTCCTCAATTAAAGGACGCCATCTGCGACGATTTTGCTCTTTCTGCTATTGCTAGCGATGTGTTTGCGGGTTTGTGTGCATCTGTCGAGTAGCGTGACTGTTTGTCTTAACTAGCTGTGCGTTAGGTTAGAGCTACTGATGGAAGCAAGAAAGCTTTAGCTGCTGCTGATGCTGTCGCTCCAACTGTTATACGAAGATGTGGCTGTATTTTATTAGCTGTTTGGTGAAGCTGTCTTGGGTAGGAAAGGCAGCTTTAATGATGCTAAAGAAGCAGTATAGTTTGGACTTTCCTGACTCGTTCGCCCGCCCGCCCGCCCGCCCGCCTGCCCTTTTTCTTTTCGTCAATCTGTTTTCATTGTGTGCTCGAGGCAACCTAGTAGCGGATGGTACATGACCACAGAATAGCTAAACAGTAGTAGGATGAGGCTGTTGGGTCACTATGTTTGCTGGTGAGTTAGAGCAACAATGGACAACTGTCGAAGCGAGCTAGCAAGACTGCAGGCATCACAGACGAGGCACGAATGTCGCACGGACAAATGAGGAAGAGACGCCGCACGACCGAAGCTTGAAACAATACAATAATATGACTCGGGTACGGCCGAAACTGTGTCTCATAAGATGTAGCCAAACAGACGATTTGGTATCCGACAAATGTACGTGACCAAAAAAATAACTGTGTAATCCGTTAGTTTTATTAATACTATGAGTAATAATACGACACAATATTATATTTACTATTAAAACATTAATTTCGATAATTGTTCTAATGGTCGTGCTGAAGCTAAAGACATATTAAAAAAAAGTCATAATAGTATAAATATTAACGATGCATTATTAAGAAACAAATACTACATTTGAACTTTTTAGGGATAATGTGTTGTTGCTACAGATATAGTCGCTACACGTATTTGACGTTCAAGCTAGCAACGTATTCGGTAAAACTTTCTTTACTCTTCTATGTGATGCTATTATCCACGTTGTTATTAGCTGAAGAAAAAGTTTTAACTTAAAACTGCGTACTTTGCACGGCTAAGTGAAAACACTTTACTTTTCCGCGCAAGTGCCGTTAGCGGGGGGGGGGGGGGTCTAACATGAATTCAACCTGTTGACTATTCAGGTTAGACACCTTATAAATAGGTTTAAGTTAGGAGCTAAGCGAGCGAATCGTATACAGGCTGGCGTTGTCCTGTAAAGACAGTAACACTGCTTTTACAGTTTCACAATTTTGAATTGACGCTGGAAGAGCCTAATTCGTCAGATAGGGGTCCATGTGAGCTCTTTCATTCCTCGTAGCGGGCGGCTCCCCGATTTCCACACTCCACACTCTTACACTTAGTATTGACGCAGTTGCACGCTTTTAATACTAATTTCGGTGCTTTTCGCTAAAATGTGGAAGATCAAGCAAATATTGCACGCGTACATTTTAGTCTATAATCTTAAGTATATATTAAAGTTATTATAGAAAAATCATTGACGCAAAATACATTTGCAGATCTTAGCGTTATGTGATAAATGGGCCTTCGAGAAGTATTTAAAGCTCATCACACAGACCGGAAGCCCGTCTGCTTACCAACTGGGACATCGATCGAATGTGTATTTGCTAAAACGCATATTTCTACATATTGACACCATTTATTTCTGCCCGTACGTGCTATACGAAAGTTGAACAATACCCCCTTCTGAAAACCCTAGTCCTTGAACAAACATACAGACTAGAGTCTTACTTGCTTAACCGGTGTAGCTAAAAAGTATCCCTTTAGAGGAACTTTTTGAATAGACTATAATCCTTTCCTGAAACGTAATATCGTTGATTTTTTTTCTAAAAGTTCAGTACCCGTTTGTTGACAAATGATTAGCGAACTACACTTCTTCCAATCTTTGGCAGAGCTCAATAAATTTCTAATCATCTAAATTCGAAACTTCCAGTCTAAGGAGCAATCAGTCCGACTACGTGGATTGATTGTCACGTCTGGGGTGAATCGTCGTTCCTCAAGCTGGCAGTTCCTGAAGTCGAAACATCAACTTTGAACAGTAGGTAGGAACAAAGGATGTTCAAAGCTCATCACGCAGATAAGACACTCGTCTTCTTGCCACTGAAGCTAGTCGCGTTCGTCAGCTTCGCGGGTCGATTTGTTTGCTTTTATTTGGGCCGGATATCGTGTGGGTGGGTGCCAATGTCATCACGCAACCAGAGCAAGGCCTACGTATTGTAATATAAACCGCGTCAACAGTTTTGAACCGTATCCATGAGTGCCAGCACGTTCCGAACCATGAGTTTATAGTTTTGTAAACTTCTCACGCAACACTCAGCTCATAACAACTGCTACAATCAATAACGAATAAGGTTGACGTATTACATAATCATTGTTTAATTTAAACATTACCCTATGATATCGTAGTGAGTGATTTCGATGATCAAAGCAAGTATTACACAACCTTTGCGCGATATTTGTTTTTAACGACATTATATGTTTCTTTAATCAATAACGTTAAAGTTACAATGCCATCCTCTATTTAACAAATTTCTAGTGCATGGACGACGGTAATGGGCTTCCAAGGAACGATACCAGATATAATTGAGTTGGATAGCACTAGCAAGTGCTTGCTCTATCTATCTTTGTGCTTTATCTGCAACTGGACTTTATTGCGGTCTCCCCACAACCCTGTTCGTTGTACAGGATCGTATAGTATCGTATAGAATCATATGGTACAGTTTGAATGGAAAGCAAACTTTAGCTTTTCGCGTTTGAGGCCTAATTGGTTTTTCGTTGTGCCGACGTTCAGGCCGGCATCGATAACAGGCTTTTGAGAATGATGTGTAGCTACTTTTCTTACTGGTTCATACTATAAACCTCCTGTATCTCCCGGATATGGTAAGTTAACTTACTTGGCTTGGAAAATTTACTATAGATATGATCCATCGTAAAAAGTATTCTCGTTTTACTGTTGGATCACAAACAAATGGAGACAAGTTGTTGCTTCAGCAACTTATTTATATGTCAATTATTGCCCTTTACATTTTTCTTCGCTTCGGTATTCGCTGCAATATGGTTCTCTGTTAGGATGATGACACTAATATCTACATATAGTTTGCTTAGCGTTAACATTATTCCAAGAAAATCAAAATGGCAACAACAAGCGTTACCTCATGATTTGTATTAGATGGCAACATATGTCATATAAATCGCACTGCAAAAGCTATATACACATAAGCTTACTAAAGGAGCTAGAGCGTGTCTTGACGGAATGTCGCAATCAACATAATAAACCACTTAAGCGCAAAAAATGAGGTTCGAAAGTACAACAATAAAACGAAAATAAAAAAAAAAGTTAAGGGTTTGATGACACCGTTTCTGAAGCCTATCTCTGGCTAAAAATACAAAACTTTCTGAAGTTCGCTGAAGAAATCCATTTACTATGGACACAACTCAAACGCATGGCGCACCAACAGCATCGCCAACAACATTAACAACAACGGCAATATTAATAGAAACTGCATTTGTTGGCTTTTCTCTCGCTCGGAAAGTGGCTCTTCGTAACGCTAGTGAACCTTCACGTCAAGTTTCAGAGACAACACAAATAAGGATAAATTTTCAAACATCATCTTTAACAACCTAGCCCGCACTTGCCTAATTCATTGTTGCTCTATTTTAGAAAAAAAGCGAGAAACACAGAGAGAAAAACTATTTTGCAAGAATTAAATTTAGTCGCCTATTACTTGAACAGGTGTCAGTCGGTTACCCCATGAAGGTGCCTCGTAATCTATATATACATATACATATATAT
>NW_019211456.1:45697448-46009416 GCF_002443255.2 Varroa destructor
ATAAAAGCACTGCCAACTGGGCAAAATGCCGGCGAGAGGGCGCGATGCCAAATAAAGTTCAGAACTAGTCATAATAGTGAGAAGCAGCAAGAACAAGCTACGCATAACAATGAAACTTCAATCTCCGCATCATCGTCGTTATGGTTGCTGTTTTACAATATATATATTTCTGCCCTGCCTTTTTGCCAGGTAGCTCGACTAATCATACTCAGGCCTCTGCTTCAGTCACGGCTGATATATTTAGTCACTTCAGTTCACTTTGAAGACAGAAGTTCTTTCTGATCAGGTACGGTCCCACTAAACTCTGGCCAGCAACATGGCTGTAGCGACAGCCGAACGTTGAAGAGCGCCGAATGACGATGTTGCTTGACTTGCTCGGAATTTTTTGCAGTGGTTACCGTGTTCGGACCGCAGATTCCACGGCGGCGATGGTATCGGCAAGCGAAGACCCGACTGACTAGAACAGTAACTTCGGCACGACGCAGACGACGGAAGCGAAAAAAATATGAAAAGGGTGAGTCGAAAGCAGCTTTCAGTCGAATAGCTGAATCAACAAAACGATGGAACGATGCCACCAGGCGGGGTGACGAGAGAGTATGTGGTAGGCTTCAAACAAGTAGCCGCCTTGGGACGGCGATAGTCTCATAATAGTGGTTGTAGTTAGCCGTTGCAGTAGCCGACTATCATCTGCACCATTACCACTTTCTTATGCTCGATTCAGAATCGTTAGCTCTCGGGTTGCGCGCGACGACATCGAGCGACCTGACGAAAGAGGAAAGCAGAAAAAGGAAACAACTGCGAGGCAAAGTCAGAAGTGCAGGTGATTCTGGGCCCATCGCCCAGACCAGCTAGCGAAGTGCTGGCCGTTGCCGCTGCTGTCAAGTTACGGAGCTGCTCCCCAATTGCGGCCCCTACTGGCGCCATCGTGGCCTGGTAGCAGTAACTCCAGCTGCGATAGTCACCATGGTACCAGATTCCTCGAGCGCTCCTCGACTATCGACCAGGCAACTCGACTCTAACGCTGCCACCTAATCAGCGGTAGCAGTAGCGGTCTACAGATGTCTGCAGCACATCGAAGCATCGAGAGACCAGTAAAATCATTTGGACCCAGGAGCAGTAGCTTCAGCTTTGCTGACGCAGCAATGGCAAAACATTGATGGCCGACAAAGAAAGATGTAAAGCAACAAACAACAAAAGAAGCAGCGCGTCGCGTCGGTCGCATGAGTCATCCATAGGAGCTCACGAATGTGTGTATGTCTGTGTGAACGTGTATATGTGAAGTCCCCAGGGAACGAAGCTTGATAGAAAAGCGAGCTAGTCTCGGTCGCAACAGCCCCAGGCGTCGCTGGGGTCGCCAGTACTCGTTTCCATTATGTCTGGACATTGCTTCTAGTGGTAATGTCTGTGATGCTGAAACTGTCGACTGTCTAGCGTCTGAGTTGAGTTTGCCGCTGATGAAATAGTCTACTAGCAAAGCATTAGTTCTAGTCGACGTGAGGCGGAGCAGTGCAATACGGCCTTGAATACCAGAAGCTCCGCACCGCACATCAGTAATGATTTTTGCTACCCATATGGGTACCAACGCGTTTCGTCACTAAAATATTATAATTACTAACATTACCCTTTGGCAAAAAATAAGTGGGTGCACTATACATATATATTATAATACAAAGCATACATCTATACAAAGTAAAGGTATCGCGTTGCCAAGGCGAACACAAATGGGATCTATTTGAATAGCACAGCCTTTATCCATATGGAACTATATTAAGCTCTAATACGCCTGGTTAAATGTTTTCAAGCGTAAAAAACAAACACCCTAAATGCTATGGTTTTGTAGGTTTGACAAAATTTGACTTGCCACTTTTATTCAATACAATTGCAAAGTGTCATACACCAACGTAAAGCATGGATTCATATGATGTTTTTACAGCTGAAGCTCAAAAGTGCATAATTTTATCTAGCTGCCCACAGCAAATGAGATCATTGACACCATGGACCTTGTAATATGATCATTGATTATTTGTTGGCATTGGTTTCATGGAATTTTTTTAAACTGTCCAGGAGTTGCATGTCACCCATACTAAACCGTCGTTTTTTGATCGCGTACATATGTTTATAGATAGTTTCAGTTTATATTCTTTGCATCTGGTCTGACTGGTTTGTAAAGGACAGCAGCGGAAGTACTCAGCCGTGTAAAAATTATGAGATTACTACAGGTCGACAATTAAGGGAATACGCTATTGGAAAAGAATTAGGACATGTTCTGATTATACGGATCCGTTAATCGAAAAAAAAATAGCGCCATGTGTAAAGGCGGCGTATATGACCGCCTTATCTCATCCTGGCAAGGAACTTCTAGGGCAGATGCAGAGCAATAAGAGCATGAATATAAACGTGACGCTGTTTGACTCACGTAAAATTGACGGCACTACCGCGACACCAACTTGCGACAGCGCACCTATGCATGTTCTGCACAAAAAGGAAAACGCACAGTGCTCCCAGTCTAGACACGGCGAGAGTGGGGAACCAACGACGAGCGGCGGAATTCGTCTGCAAGTAAGGGGTCATCGCTACTTCAGGGTTCTTCCTTAGCGGCCTTTGCTACCACCAGCTCATCCAGGGTCCTCTAACGAACGTTCATTGTCACCTCTTTCGTTTTAAACCCTTCTCGTTCTTTCGGCACCCCCTCCTCTAATTTGACCTCTACGAGTCCTGCTGGACCTATTCGGCTTTTTGGAATATTGCCCTTGCCACCAGATGAAACTTGCCGCTGCTGCTCGCAGTTGATATCTTGTCAGAGGATCGGGGACATCCCTTTGTAAAGGACTTTGCTTCCCCTTTTCTGAGGGTGATTCCTCCACTTTTAGAGAAACGGGCTGTCTCGAAATATCCACACCGACTGAACAGTGAAATGGCCAACTAAGGTGAGCCGGCACGCCATCTACCCACTTCTTACACAGCAAAGGGTGCTATATCTTCATCGCGTATAAAAGGCACCGTCTTAGTGTGGTAATTGGCAAAGAAGAGTTGAGATCGGTTTCGACGAATAGGCTGGAACTAGTATAATACAATGACGTAAATGGGCTCGTATAGACTCACATACGCATTCGAAGAACGGATCAAGAAAAGTAATGATATAATCATGTAGACTCCTTGGGTGATTTGAATGCCATGCGGAATAGGGAACCTTTAGGCGTGATTAAGGCAAATTATCGAAGGTGTCGGCAAGGCAAGAGCGCGCGCATTCTTTCGGTTATTCAATAAAAGAAACAGGAGCGTTCAAAAAAGGAACGACGTTGCCACCGAGGCGATGTCTGTGCCGAACGGGCAACAGTGCGTTGGTGTATGCATGCATGTGGCTTTTTTGTGTCTTCTTAGACGGGCTTGCAGCGAAGTAACTTTGCTTGTCTAGGTTTCTTCTATGTTCACCCCGTATTGGATGTTCCAGATGTCTACTTTACCACTGCCGCCGATGTCAATCTTTGCACTGTCACCAGCACAAGTTAGCAACAGCATGGCATTCAAATCACTCAGAGAGTCTGCATGATTATATCATTACTCTTCTTGATCCATTCATCGAATGTATATGTGAGTCTATACGAGCCCGCTCACGTCATTGCATTACGCTAGTCCCAACAGATCCAATCTATTCGTCGAAACCGATCTCAACTCTTCCTTGCCAATTACCACACCGAGACGGTGCCCCTTATACGCGATGAAGATGCATCAGTGCGTATGCCTTTGCTGTGTAAGAAGTGGGTCGATGGCGTGCCGATTCACCTTAGTCGGCTATTTCACTGTTCAGTCGGTGTGGATATTTCGAGGCAATCCGGTTCCCTGGGAATGACGAAATCACCTCCAGCAAAGTCCTTCACGCAGGGATTGTTCCTAATCCATTGAAAAGATACTAGCAGCAAGCAACAGCAACAAGTCCTATCTGACAGCATGGATAATACCCCAGAAAGTCGAACAGGTCCAGCAGAACACGTAGAGATCAAATTAAAGAAGGGGATGGGGAAAGGACGAGAACGATGCCGCAAGGATGTGTTATGAGGGATAAGCAAAACGAAAGAGGTGGCTATAAACATTTGTCAGAGGAGCGCGGATTAGCTGGTGATAGCAGACACCAAAAAAGGGCCTTGAAGTAGCAATGCCCGCTTATTTGCAAAGGAGTTCTGCTGCTCATGTCACCTTTCCGTGTCTAGACTAAGAGCATTGTGCGGTGTCCCCTTTTTTCCCGAGCAGCGACAACCGGAGGACGAACATACAGTCGACAGTATGCAACGTCGGCGGCGTCCGTAAAGGCAACCGTGCGAAATACTGTGGTCCTTCATGCTCCAATGTTCAGGCTGCGTGGGCAACCATTTTTCTTTTTCCTCTGCCGCTAGCTTTCTACGGAGTATATTCATGGAAACATCAAGATGTATGCCTTTATAATGCTGATAACCGTGGGCAGATCTCGATAGCCTTCGCTAAAGCGTCCAGTCTGCTATAGTTCGCGCGTGTCAAGGAAGAGCCTACTTTTTACAGATCATAGAGTCGCAGATTGCCTATTATCGATAATAGATCAATCGATAATAATTTTTATTATAACATCAATTAATTGCAGATGAGAGGTGCTGCAGGAAAATAGAACGAGTAACATCGCAGCCATATTACACGCTATGATATTACACACTAAATATAGTGGTTTAATTATAAATAGGCAAGCTTAGAGTCTGCTTGTTGCGCGACGTATAGTCCCATAGCAGTAAACTCCTGCTCGTAAACTATTACTAAGTTATTGAACGTGATATTTGCGTTTGGTCTGTTGAGTTCGCTTAAGTTTTACTGGCCGAACACGTTATTATACACTTAACTAAACAATATACATTTTTGATTAACACACTCTCCCTCATCTGGGCCTGTTTTTTTAGCTACTATATTATCCGCATGGCTTCATCAAGTGTAAAAAACCTTCGTTTTACCATCTCCGTATTTCGACATTGTAACAAACTTAGGTGTTTTTAAATTCACACGTTTTTCGTATAGATAGGTATCGCTAATAAGATCAATATGTGTAGAGATGACAGTGTACAACTAACTATAGTAATTTTCATTTTTCCTTAAAGTCCATGCCAAAAACTATACCTTTCTCTAATCGCAATACTGTTTTATCTAAATCTTCATGCAATCACTATACTACCGAAAAATAAACCGTTTTTGCCAGAACTGCTGAATAGCACTCGGTTCGTACCTACTGCAAATTTTGGGAACTACTTTAATTATATAGATCATCTACAACAATGGCTGCAACGAGCACAATAGCAACCGCAAAATTAGGCCAATTTCCCCTGTTACTTTTGTCCATATGCGTGTTCTAGTACCATTAAGCTGTTAATCGGTGCCTGGGTATGCCTATGACACAGTTTCAAGCCAGCTTTCGTCGAGCCCTGCAAGCGCCGGATGTACATACTACTAGACGGCGTCAATTAACGAAATATATATAACCTAAGGGACTGGCTGACGGAGTGTGAGTCGCTGCCACTGATGCGGTAAAACGATCAGCCGACCGATTGTTACCACTGCAATTGCACGTACTATTACCCTATTATTACTCGTTACCCGAGAGTTTGTTACGATCCCTAACAGGGTTCATACTCCGCCCCATAGCATCATGCGACGACCAACCCATTAGTACGAACCCACTTCGTATTTCGCTTTCATCATCTTTTAGAATCATAACTCATAACGTTCAAGCTTACCGTCTCAATATGGGTAATATTCAATAGGTCTAAACGGCTAACTAAGTTTGTCGCTGTCTATTTACAAATAATTGCTACAATTGGGTTATATCTTTAATTTTCCTAAACATCATCTTACAAAGCTGCAACGATTTGTAAAACGGTTATTGATCAGGCGTACGCTCCTGCTCTATTGATTCATTTATCTACTTCGAACAGTATTGCTGGATATAGAACAAATACTCAAGTGCACCAGACTTACTCATTGATCTTCTCGTCGAGCAGCTGATCGAATGGCTCGATTGGCGGAAGCTTCAGATTGAGTTTGTTTTTCGTTGACGTATTACGCGTTCCCATTATCAATCTTGCTTTGGCGTGCTGCTCTGCTATACTTTGTATTGAACTTAAAATAAGTCGACTCACACGAGCTCTATTAATGTATGGATCTGGCAAGGATAGAACCTGGACGGAGAAGAGACCGCCAACAATAGGCCTATGCGTAAATAATAGGCAGCCGGCGCAGAGAATGGGCTGCCCTGCGATAGTTAGCACCGAACTACTGTTTATAGCAATGTTTTATTATAGTTATGGTAGTTGCTATTGTATAATAGGTAAGTTGATTGCTGACGACGCACCAGCTGATAACATAGACAGCACTTCTATGATCGGAACTTTAGCGACTTCGTTCCTCGTTCTTCAAGCTGTAGCTTGTGTCGATTACAGTAATAATCATGAAAACAGCAATGACGATTATTTCTGCAAGAACATCATTCACTCTACGTGGTACGTCCGCGCGGGAACAGATCCTCCACTTTCTCTGGTTCCCTGTTAGACAGCCGCGGTAGAAAAACGCAGCAGGATTCACAGTGGTCAAGCAGATTTTGCCTTTTACTCCTCGATGGGTTTCGTTAACGATCCAGCTCAATGCGAAAAGGACGCACTTGTCTTAATACGAACGCTTTGACGGACCAGTTACTCCTTTTGTTATTCCAACCTTGGTTAGGTTGACTGCACGCTCTCTACACTGTACACGCATCCATGTGCTCACGTCTTTACTTTTGCTTTTGCCAGAAAATTGGTCCAAAAGGCCGTATATTGTACAGTTGTTGCTACGATTAATCACGTGTTAATGTATGATCGTAGAGCTTACGGCGACAATGGTGAATCAAACACAGTGCACTCGTACTGGTGACAAGCACAAATTACTGCACGTTCGTTGCTTTACCGCAGAGCTAGCGGTAATTGTAGTCTGATGGCTTTCCTTTTCCCTATTTTTCTTTATCTATTTTTTTTTTATCAACTTCGACCTGGCGTCAGCTAAGTGCTGTATGAAGTTGCTTCTGAGCTTCTCAATCGTCAATAGTCAAAGTGACACACAGCATACGACGGACGCAAACGCCCTGCAGCTCTGTCCGCGGCCAACACCCGGCTGTACCGCTCAATCGCCGCTGGCTGGTCACAGACTAACAAGTAGCTGGATGGCTGGATCACTTGCCGCCACCGCTGGCTGCTGCTTTCTTCTATCTGCAGCACAGCGACCGACCGAGCGTGTGCCGCCTCAAACAACAAACGACAGCGGGGAAGACAGCAACTACACGAATAGTGCGACTCGCCGGTAGTAACTAGTGCTAGCGTAGTGGTGCGGTGGCAGCGCTTTCGGTGCGCCGTTCGTTCGTTAGTCAGTCAGTCAGTCAGCCAGCCAGCCAGCCAGCCAGTCAGTCAGTCAGTCACTCACTCACTCACTCACTCACTCACTCACTCACTCACTCACTCACTCAGCGCTCCTCAGCCGCTCTCAATGACTCTCTGGCGCTCTTTTACTCTTTATCCCGCACTCATGCAACAGATTCAGCTACCATACATCAGCGGCGAACGGCAATAAGGCGAACGAACGAACGAACGAACGAACGGACGAAAAACGTCAAAACAGGGCGCAGCTCAGCGGGCGACAAACGACGATGATGACGACGACAACGACGGACGCGAGCTGCTCAAGTACGCAAGCTGTAGAGCCTGTTGCTGCTGTGTCAATGTTGAATGGGGTATTTTGCTATGGTTCGGTTTGCTTCGGATGGCTAGGATTCTCCTCTTTTTGTTTATTTATGTTGCTCCTGTCGTAGCAGTTCAGCTGAGAGCGTACAGGCTAAAATTGCAGCTACTGGCTGCTGTCGTGGTTATCGGCGACGCTTGAAGCGACTACGGTTCTCGGGGTCTGTCACTTCATCCGTCGGTCTAGCAAGTGTTCGCTTCCTCGATGTTGGGCTCAACTGATTTCAGTCGTCACACCGCTCAGTAGCTCACCCGCACTTTCTATTTTTCCTCTGGGATAGCACCAGTTTTGGTAGCAACACCGACTAAACGCCGATAACAGCGTCGCACCGGCAGTGTCGCCGCTAGCACACCAAGATAGCAGCACTTGTTGTTGTGATAATGCTCTTTTATCTCTTAAGGGCTAACGCTACTTGCCCCACGATCAGGAACACAGTATTAATAGCAGCATCAAAAGTAAAATACACTTCGAATTTGTCACACGGTGATCTCTTGTAGAGGTGCTGCGATTAAGCAAACGCACTCGCCAGTCGTACGACAGCTGGTCAGGGATCAAGTGTTTAGGATCGGGCTACCACCCCTCGTCTATCAGACTCGCGACCAACTAGTCTCAAGCAAACCAACTTGCAGGACAGTGCTAACCTCAAAAGGTAAATCGAGCCATTAGTAGAACGGAAACAGTGCGCTCGACGGCGGTATGCTACCCCAGGAAATTCTAGACCACCAGCACGGATTTCTAACAGCCAAATTAGTACTAGTTAATATAAATACATTGGCTATCTTTCAACAAGAAATACTCTATTGGGTTCGCTAATATAATTGGCAACGCTGCTGTATTGGATAAACAGAATGTCCCTTAAATTGTGCCAGGGGAATACTATTAAGTAGATGAGACAGGACGCTCTGTGGGTTGTCCTTACGACTTACGAAACTACCCGGATCCTCCCGACGAGGTACGAACGAGTCCGGCTCGTCGACAGAATTCGACGCAGTATTGACGGCCTGTACTCCCGATCGGCCCGGTGATGACGCCACCGCTTCTAGGTATCGCTTGTGTAGAAGGCAGTAGCTGACTGGTCTAGGCAGCCAACTAGAATCGTAATACTTAAACTACTACTACTGTGACCCATAAGACACCTTGCTCGGCAGGTGTATCCGACGGTATAACGATGACTGGCTTCTTTGCGTAGTACCGTTGTTGTCGTGCCTTGACCCACAGTTATACCACTTCCTGTTAATTATATGGTAATGTAATTATTAATATTTTATGACTTTTATTACGTTTATATGCCGCTGTAATTTTTATCGTAGCTGACATTGTTGCGGCTGTTCCTGGACTTGGAACGCACTTGTCTGATGTAGGCAATTTGTGGACGCTCTACTTTTTTCTGCCACTGTTACTCTGCACGAACCGACAGAATGAATGCACCAACAACGATAGCTCGAATAATGTGTTAGTCTATGATCATGAGCTTCATTCGTAAGCGTGTTTCCGGCGTCCGTCGATATTCACTGTCCTCACTAACGATGAGTCTCGCAATCTCGCGAGAATATCGCGATAACATATCGAGTCCTGAGGCCTGTGTGCGACCCTAGCTTTGCCTTAGCCTGGTCGCGTTGCGTGATTGCGGGACACACACGTCTAACCGGTGGATGCGTGGACACCACTATAGCGTGACACGGCCGTGCGATTGGTTTGAAACAGTGCGCTACTCTCGCAACAAACACAGTGTCAGGCCATGCGCAGCGCCGTCGGAAGATCGGTCAATCATCGACAACAATAACAATCAAATCTAACAATTAGAACGAGGCCCGTTGTTCAGAGCAAACACAAAAACTTTTTCGCACAGCTCTACTGTATAAGTCACCGGCCTCTTTGGGATCTGGATTTAGCTTAATTTCCTGAATCACAATAATGTATTGAACCAGACAAATCGTCGAATGGACAAAATGAACGGTGAGAAAGAAAGTGCTTGATTGCGCCGAACGATACCGTTGGCGGTCGCGTCTTGCCGCGCGTTCCGCGCTCACGGTTCAACAATAACGTTAGTCTTCCGTCAACAAACCAGTTGTAGGAAAACTAGCAAAGGACTAGTTGACGCCCAGCTGGTGCTGGGAATATCTCTTTTCTCCCTGTGTATTTGACGCTAGCACATGAATGCACGGAATCTCAAACAGCAGGCCACGTAGCAGCAGCAGCAGCAGCAGGAGCAGTTAGAGAGACCAGAAATCGCCTGTTTGTATCTGAACAGACGCCGCTGCGGTTGTTCAATTCGGTTCACCGCCTGTCGCTTTCTAAGTGCACTCTGGCAATGCGATACGCCACGGATTTGTTTCAAGGCTTATACACGTATAGATGAATCGACGCTTACGCCCAAAAAGAGAATGAAGCTACAAACAAAGTCGAAGGAATAACCACGACAGTTGTCGTCGTCGTCGTCGTCGTCGCAATAGTAGTATCGAACTCCTAGGTGGCGGTCGCTTCGAGCGACAGCTGAAGTCATGGACGCACACCCCACTCTATTCCTCTCGATCCCACATGCCCACAAGAGCCGTCTGCTCATAATCAGTGGCCTCGCACCTATACGCGCACAAGTTGTACGCGCGGCCTCTGCTGTTGTAACTGCTTTGGTCTTGCCTAAGTATATGGAGGCGGTAGCAGCGGCAACGGTGGTGGCAGCGATTGCCGTTACGATTACAAAGATAGAGCTGCAGTCAGCAGCCTGTTTGCATTCGGCACCTGCTTTGCCGTTGTTTCTGGGACTACCGCTGCTGTGTTTGCACGCAGCAGAGAAAAGAGTACCTTCTGTTTCATTCACAACTAACCGTTCGGCTCGATCACTTTCACACAGACACAGAGACACACACAGACACACACACACGCACGCGTTAATACGCAACTGCGATCGCGCTGGTCATTTGTCTGTCCGGCTGGCTGCTTGTAGCAGCAGATTATTCGTTTTGTTCTTGCACCGACGATCGTAGTCCTCTGCGGCCACTCCCGTATGATGCGGTCGGTGTGATTACCTGCGCCGCTGTCCTGTGCTGTGCTCCGTGCCCTTTTTTCCCGGAAAGCAGCCACAGCGGCTGACCGTCAGCCTCGGATTTAAAGCGAGCTAGCACCACGGCCAAACAGCAGCAGTGGCGGCAGCGAATCTCCGCGTGTTAGCGTGCGTTCAAGACGCTAGATGGCTATCTGGCAGGCCGAACCGCTGCTGCACCAAATGCTTCTGCGCTCTAGTTGCTGCTCTATGCAGGCGAGTATGCTGTACGCTGCTGTGAACCCTGACCAGCAGCAATGGATGGATGAACGCATCGCTACCGAAAGCGGAAGGAAGGAGGGCGCCCTCAGGATATAACAAAGAGTGAGAAAGAGAAACAGTACAAGGACGCGGTCGTTCATAGCCTGTATGCCGCTGCTTCTGAGGCAAGAGGACAGAGACTAGTCTAACAGGCAACAGTCCCAGACAGCGAGGCTCAGACGCCAGGGCAACGCTAGCGGCCGTCCAAAGAGTTCATTGCAGTAGCTGACTCCAATATGCAAAAAGAAAAATCGCTGGAGGACGCGAAACAAGCAACATGGCAATACTCGTTTTGTCTTCACTGCTGCTATTTTTGCTGGTAGTGTCATAGGCCGTAAATCGTTGCCTGCCGACCCGACTGATCCCGGCTAGAGTCCGCTTATGCTGAAGCTTCGCACGCAATGACGAAAGAGTCGTAAACATTCCGGATCGCCTCCATCTTAGGAGTATTGCTGTAAGCCTTGATTCGAAAGGCGTCACGCTATGAACGGGAAAGAGAAAGGAAAATAGAGAATCGTCGCCCTCAAGCCCCGTTGCCCCCTCCAACCGCTCTTCTCGTACCGCGTATCCCCCATAATGTCGTGCTAGTTCTCTTTGTGCGCTTTCCATCTGAAGAAAGAAACCTAGACCAAAGGTAAACTTGAAGGAGTGGGTTGAAGTGTTCTGACCCGAAATGGAAGAAGCAAGTAGCACAGAAACAACATTTTCTGTCAAAGGCATTTCGTCATTACATTGGAATAACTGATGTTCTCGATCAGCATAGCCAACCCATGAAACGTAAATTTAAAGGAAGTTTGCTTAAAACCATGCATTTTTCAAAAAACGAATTAAGTCGAAATTTATCTTTATCAGCAATATAATTAGAGGTTAAACTAAATTAAAAAAAAAAAAATATATATATATATATATATATATATATATATATTTTATAAGTGATTTAATTCGGCAAGTGTACTGCTCCGTTTTGTAAAAAATCGAAAATGTCTTTCTTCTCGAAGGTTCAACAGTCTTCGGGTAGTATAGAACTTCTTGACCGCCTTTAAGAATGAATGCATTGTTGCGGGAGTCGACAAACATTGCGTAAAAACATGCGTTTACAGATCCTTAAATATAATAGTTTAGAGGGAACTAGATTCCCTGAACTGGTAACTATTTTCTGTGTCTGAGTAGCTAATTCGGATGGTCCCAAAATTTGTCCGGAACCCTACGACATTGTATTCCACACCATTAGTGAACCATTTACAGGATTTTATATACTCTGCTTTTTATAGCGTAAACCCTCTTCCGTCTCGTAAGAAAGGTACATGTGTACGATGCGTCTCAGGCCAACTCTTACGGAACTATTCGGTTATGGCCAAGCCAGCGTAACTGAAGGTAAAAAGAAGCCTTAATTCGCTTTTACGCCATCATGTTCATTTATGTCATATATATATATAATTTCAGAATCCGAGTATAATAACAAGCCTATTGTTGCATTTATCTGTAGCATTTTTGTGTACGATTAAGCTTTTGGCGTTTTCCTTTTAACCGTGGCTTCGCACTATTATAAAACTTATCGTTATTTCGCATCTGACCGTTTGGAGATTTCGTGGTTAGCTTCATTGTGTTCACTTTGCATTCATTAAAACGGACTTGAATGTGACAGCAGTATATATTTCGATATCTAAGAAAGATCATTTAAAATGCTTGAGCATATAGCTGCGTTTGATTGATTCGTAGCTTCGTGCGTGGAAAAATGTACATGGGAATGAGCAACTTCCTATCCGTTTGACAGATCGCATGACAAGCATCCACCCTAATTATATTTATTGTATCAGAAGCTATCAGTATATGACGATCGATTTCGTTGATGTGTCAAACATCCCGATAGGCAACGAATTAATTTACTGTGAAATCGTTGGATGACGTCCATTTTGAAGAACCCTGGTTGTTGTATTGATAACTATCAAGTTGTTCTTCTTCTGAATCCTCAGATGTTAGATTTAACCACCACTGGGGCCTGTGCCCAGTTAGCGATAGTGCGAGAACGGAATAACAGTCGTCACTCGGTCTGTGAAGGCAACGAGGTTCAGTGTGCAGCGAAACTTTGTTTTCTTACCATACACCCGATTGTTCCCAAGGCTGTTCTTCTTGACATAAAGCACCATGTCAAGTCAGATTAAAATGCACAAAATCATCACAGTCGTATGCGTGTTGGTTTGCAAACCGATACTTTTTCGTCCTTGCTAACGAAGACCCTTGTGCTGGTGAATATGAGGTGTCGTAGATTACTGAAGCTCTTAATACTATTGTACGCTGCTTGTATTAGTCCATCATCGATAGCATTAATATAATTACATCCTAGGAAAACGTTCGTACCATCAACTCAACGCTACTTTCTAAACAGCCGTTATCTAGTTGTTAATTGCACGTCGGTGACCTTGATAATTTCGCTCGAGCAAATTCACACTTCACCTATGTGTACTTTGTAGGATGCGTCATGCTAAACATGAACATTAGTCAGGAAGTCATGGAAAAGGCCCTGAAAGTTAGTCTCAGATTTTGCAAGGATAATAAAATTTAATACCTGTTATTCCATGTGTCAGTGGAATGATCAATAAATCTTCCTAAACAAGACGCTAAGCCGCCTACGCACCTTGAGGAAATCAAGCAACTGTACAGCCAGTTTTTTGCGATGCAATTTGTTAGAGTTGCAAAAACTTGTAAAAGGATTTATGTGAAATTCGGAAAGGTGGCTATTTTTTAAGCTCTTCCAGTGTCCTTGCGAGACGCTGGCCTGTCACTCGTTTGAAGGTCACATCTGTGATCAAGCAAAAGCCCAGTGCACGGTCTTCCAAAATAAAATTTACCTCAATTTTCTTGAAGCAAACGAAAAAAGGAGTGTCCGTATCTGTAACGCGGGAAACTGATTTTTCCTGGGGGATACAATTTGGAGAGCTTTGTCGCCTTTAAGCACGCCCTGAATAGTCTATCGCAAGTCTTCTATGTAATAAACTATAATAAAAAGAACGTAATATATTGTTATATGATCAACATACACTTTTAGTTGACTCTTACCGTACAGGCGAAAATGCCTGATAATGCTAAGTGTTTTGAATTTGCATGCCATCAACAACAATGATATATTGTGTGAAGGTCAATCATAAAAACGCTTTCTCTATGAGTAATATTATCGTCCTCAGCATCACATCAGGCGGCATGACCGTCGCAGCACTTGAAGCAACCATGAGCAGAAGGATTCCGTATACTTGCCTTTCTGACTCTTGGGGATAATATAAAAGTACCAACGAGTTAATCAGTCCACAATTAAAGGCAGCGGTACACCAACGATTAGAGCCTATGGGTATTTTTGATCGATGCGGCAAACAAGTCGATACCATTTGATAGTCGAGCATCAATTTTAATATATGATCCAGCATAGTTGTATTCCATCAAGCACTTGAATTTTTAAAAGAATGGCGACCTATATTAATTTACAGACCAGCTGCTGGATATGAGAGGCTTTTGTAGCCCGACGATCCGCTTATAGGGGCTCCCCAAACGCATTTGAAATGCTCGGCCCTTACGAGTCCGGCTAACAGTTTAGTCTTCTAAACTTATCATACGTAGCAAGCCAAATGTTGTGGAAAACTTAACAAAGCGAGCTCATCAGTGGTTCCAAAGCTGGTGAAGTACAGATAATTAAAACGGCCCTCTTGCGCCCCCATTGCCGGGTGAGCGCTTTGAACCTGCTGTGCCCATATGAACCCGAGAAACGTAGAAGCTAGATACACATCACTGTTTAAAAATCCAGGTTAAGGAAACTTCTATTAATAAACAATAACACACTGGATCACGTGGTCAAACAAGTCAAAGTAGATATTTCGAGTTTAATGTTCGCTGCTACGGTTAAGCATTGCTTCGCATGGCCGCTTCTCAATACGAAATGAGGTGGTCGTCGTCAATGTCTTTAACTTCGCCTGACCTAAATCGAGGCCGACTGGACGCATGCTTATCGAATCATCCAGGTACATGCCAAAGATTGTTCCTTTTCGTCTTCTAAAATATTTCAAAAGTTTTGCCTTCTGAAAACCTTGTACTTTAGGAACTTGTAGCTCGTTAGCAGTTCGAACTGTGTATTTGGGCGAAACGCAGTGCCTGTGAGTGCCACATGACTGAGAATAGGCATTTGCCAAAAGTTCGGAAACTATATCTCTTAAAAACGATTTGCTCGCAGGTGGGAACAACTGTTACATCGAATAAAGCAATTCGTCTAAGGTGACTTTAGGTCAATAAAAGGAAAATATATTCCTATAATATAATTTTTGTGTGAAAAACATTGTTGCGAAAGCTGGTAGAGACCCGTGTGAACGATCATGTAGATTAAATGGATATTATATAATAGGATACGGAGGGGTAGAAAACTAAATGGACGCTCGACGCAGTCTGTACCGTATTCGAGTGCACATATTCGAGTATTGTACATAACAAAAATAAGAGAGACTAATCAAAAGAAGTTTTGACAAATCCAAACTCATTTTATAAGGAAGTTGTCAAACGACTATGCTCTGGTACAGTACGGGTATAAACGGGAACGCTTCAATGCGGTAAAATTTAGTTCTTTTTTAAAAAGTAACAATTTTTGTTTTGTTAGTCGTTCGTAAGTGTGCCAAACTTGATCATTGAAATAGGTCACAGAATTCGAAACTGTACTTCACAATCACTTAATGTAAGCAAACTTCTTCTTATCCCAAAAAACAGAGGTCTCTGTTGTATGTAACAGCTAACGTCTGTTATATCATTTACATCTTTCATATGATTTGTATAGTTACCTCCATGTATGTATCACCATGGAACCGGATAATATAGATTAGTTTGGATTACCGCAAATGCTATACTATGTATTGGTTACTTTCTCGAACACAGGTTCAAGACCTTGGACGTGGATCTGCGAGAGCTCATGATTTCTAATCAGTCGGTCGTAAAGTACATTCCTTTGTGTGAATTTACGTTTAAAAGATCGTAAGCCTCACTTGAAATCCCATGAAGAAATGAGTGACATTCGAACAATGAACAATGAAGAAATTAATTTGTCAAGGTTGTCATTAAAACCGTAGAAAATTACTTGCGAAGCACAGGCAGATGATGGACATCTTCAATGCCTGAGTAGACAATTCACGAAAAAACCGCAACTCCTATGGTGGCATAATTCAGTTACGTAGTAGTTTGGTCATCGTTACGTGTCGAAAGCATATGAAATCGAAATTTTGGTGAATAAATTTTACAAATGGACACTCTTGTTTCCGCTACCAAAAGTACGTTTAACGTTTATCTTGATTGAACGGGCTCTTCCGCCAACCATATATCTGAATATGTTTAGTTGAGAACGAGCACTGGTAAGGTGTCAACTTTTTCTTGATTACGTCAGGTCGCGAGCATCGGACAGGGTCGAAAGCCACCATATATAATATTCTGTTGAAACAAAACAATCGAAACAAAACAAATAGTATGATGCTCTTTATAAGTCACCCGGGAACTAATGTGCATTCCACCTCCAGATAAAAATAATTTTTAAGGAAGATGTTGAAATGTTGAAAGAATTAATAGTTCAGGCTATAAAAAAGCTGCCAAAGCAGGCTTTTTTAATCGTGAAGTCGCCAACAGTGAGGATTATATCCAACTTCAAAAAGTAAAGCACTCGCACTAGTAGCTCGTGTTGGCTCCAAGAAACGTTGCAGGATATAGCAGGTGGTTGGCATTCAGATGCACCACAAAACCAAGTGATGCAAAAATTGTAACATTCCATTTCCAGACAAGGTATTTCGAAACATGTTGCATGTACCAAAAGAGTCACGGCGAGATCAAGCTTTTTATATTATTGTACACTACAGAGTTGGAAGATTTAATCATGACTCAAAGTTTCTTGAAAAGTGTTACAAAGCTATAGTAAAAATGCATTAAATATAACTACTGAACGGAATACCCCGCGGAATATTCAAGAAGCCATCGTCCAACACGTCGTGGTATTAAGACAGTTTAATTAGGAAGAACAGAAGTTATTTCAAATAAAGTTAACGAAGGTTTAACAAAAATGTAAACATACGAGGTTGTCGCTAGAACCCGTCGCCTTCTAAGCTTCGATCTAAGTAAAAGAATACTGTTCAGTATCATCGTTCACGTTTGAGTTGGCGTCGACCTGTGGTACGGCACGACATCATTCGAACATGCAAAATCGGCCCGAAACTCAAGCAAGAAAAAGCTCGAAGAAAAATTCGAAATGAAAACGAATGGTTAGAGAGTTGATAGGTCGTCCTCAAAGCGTCAACATATGTAAGCAGAATGCATAATCTAGACTTTCTGTCGGCAAACACAAACAGTTGGACAACTGATTAGTTAGTTAGGATCTGATGTCTATGCAGTATCAAGCCAGTGTCGAAGCAGCTACTCTAATTTAGTCGGGACAGCCAAGCGTAAGACGCAGGATGTACCCCAACCGTCTCCCAATTCTCGATACCAGCGATTTGTCACAACAGGCGGGTAAGTCAATATTGTTATAGGTTTGTGCCAAAGAGAAGAATAAATGTGCGAAGAAAAAATCTAATTGATAATGGTTTTGAAGTACGACGTAGCTGCCATCCATTCAATGTTCTAATGTAAATTTTTAAGCTATCATTTTACTGTGAAAAATTGAACGATTCGTGTCTAACTGGTTCTGATCAGTTGGGATCATAATATCAAATCAAGCTAGAAGGTAGTCATCAGTTGATGATTTGGTCACTTGAATATTTGCCCTCCTAGTCAACGATTTTTCTCAATAACAACTTTTTACTTCCCACCGACAACGGGTATGAAATATCAGTCAGCCACTTCAAGCATATATATACACTGATAAAATGATAATAATAGAAAAAGTATATATAAAGTGTTTGGACACATAGCCTAATTCGACAAAAAGCAATCGGAGTTACAATCACAACAGAGCTCATATATTACTCTTATAAAACTTCGGCGGCGGCGTCCAAGTATCTGCTCGCCAATATTTTAATACAAATACGCACCAGTTTTCAATAGAACTACTGGCAAAATAAATTTATCGATTTGAAGATATAGAAAACAAAAGCCTACAGTACGATGGTAGCCTGGCGGAGACCGTCAGCAATGTGACGTGTAGACGTCAGTGCCGCCTTTCTTACAGAGGCGCACAGAGTCTGTCGAGCAGCCACAGTTGTAGCCAGCTTATGAACTAATGGTTACGCGTATTTAGTGTCTCTATTAAGACTGTATTAGTTTATGCTGCACGCTTTCCAAGCATCCACAACAGACACACGTTGTATTGTACCGAAATATCCGGCAGTGCAGCGAACCTCTTTGTTGCTTTGTTACGTCGTGTAGGTGCCACCAAGTCAACCGCAACTTAGGCAAAACACTCATACCAAAGATGCATACTAGTCCTTGGACCACCAGTTGTTTCTTGTGAATTTGAATAACTGGAATCTGCTTATACTCGCCGTGTAGGTCAATTAAAAGGAAATAGTATACTATTATGACCCCTTGTGCCTCCTTAATCTAGTTCGTTGAAACATAACTCACTATTGATCCTGCAACGTTCCCTTTATAGTAGGCCTCGGTGTTGCTCCAATAACCTGCAAAAGCTTCATACAAGTAACCAGAGAGGCTATAAAGAAGCAGGAGCAATTTCATCCATCGTCTTGACCTATTGCTCAGTTTTTAATCCTTTTCGATTGATCTGGGCCTTGTATGTAATGGATGTAACAGCGGAAGAATGTATGTCATATAAGAATTTCAGCCATATTAGAACACCTGAGGGTTGAACTAATGGTTGCAAATCATGCTCTGATTTGTAGTTTCAATGGCAGCCACGCCTCAAAGAGACGCCTATTGTTTATTTGGGCCACGCTTCCGGTCTCAAGGAAAAACTCGATTATTATTTAGTGTAGTCTAGTTGCGCTTCTGGACCCGAATTACCTAATGCAGTAAAATTTAAATCGTAAGACATTTGTCAAAGTAAAACAATAAAAATGATAAAGCGTATTGAAATAGGTACTTCATAGAAATGTTACGTTGAGTAATCTACAGCCAGCCTTTAGCAGAGTAAGCCTATAGTGCGCGCTCAGTAGTTCTACGTTTTATCTCATGCTAAGAATGTTTTCCAATTACATAGCTTCGCTTCATTTGTACAATTACGATCGAATTAGTATGTATGTATATATATATAAACACGTAAAAACACTATGTTTGACCGCAAGGTACTTTTCAACGACATAAAAATTAGTGCTAAAATTTTACAGAATCATACAGCAGCAAAAAGAACACATTTGATTTATTTTAAATAAACTGAAATCGACTTACCACTAAATAACCTCACAAAAACAGATGAACGTATTTTCATAAGAAACAGCATTTTTGAGATGTTTTCAAAAAACGTTTTGACCGTGTTTTAGCAATATATAAATACCTCGACGACCACGGACGAACGATACTCATCCTGCTACCGAATAATATCGATAAAAAAATTTGAAGCTAAATTGTTTTAGCTCGCAACATCTCTTGAATCCGCGATTAGTTTGACTGCATCGTATCGAACTCGACTCAGCAAACAGCTGCGGTTAAAAAAGCCGATCCTACTACATAGCGCTGACAAAGGCCAACAGAAAGAAGCTAATTAGAGGCTTAGAAGCAGACGCAGCAACAATTACATTCGAGTCACAATTTGCTTTATGTATTCCTTGAAACAGTACATTAATAATTATTACGTATACAATGATTTCCGCTCAAACACTTTTAAAGCAACTTTCTTTTTCAGCTGCCTTTAAATAAATATAAGTCAAAGTTATACCATCTGCTCCTGGTTATGAAAACAGTAAGTGCTGTTACTTGATCTTCTTCTCTGTAATGATTCGTGAACTGTAGCCTTTCTTTGTGGGTGTACATTGAAAGTAATTTCCGCTTACTAAAGAGGCTACGGTCCTTCGTTCAGGTATCGAAAATTGCCTGCGGACTGACACGATGATGAAAGATGTAGTCGTACCAACGCGTATCATCCTGTCGGTTCTTCTTGCAAAATGCTGTATTCCAAACTTCTTCTATTTTCATTGCTGGAGGGCAGTCTTCTGTCACAGTTTCCAAATGCGTTCTCTAGTCGACGTAGATTCTCTCTCCCGTTTTACTGTGTAATAGGCTTACTGTTAATGGCATGATATTTCATGCTATAATGAAATAAATTTGCCAGAAGAAGAAGAAGAAGAAGAAGTAGTTTAAACGGTCAACACGTACAATTTAACTTGGGCCTAGAAAATAGGTTAAACGACAAAATCCAACATAGCATGCGATGGAACTAAGCGTGCGGGACTACCTCTGAAACGTTTATAAATAATTTCTAAAACTTGATCGGCTCGATATTTTTTCCAGTTAACACATTTACAATACTTCGAAGGATATGTGAAGCTACGATGAATTATAGGAGAGTAACTACGTTTCTTCATACCAGCTGCGTTTCCGTTCTGACAGTGCAAGTTCCCGTCTTTTTAGAACTTGATAAAAACCTCCTTATTGCAGTATTGCCAATCTCTCGTTGTAATTATGGCTCAAATCAAGTTTGCGCCGTTAAACATTACCACTCATTAGCGGAAATGATAATTATTGCGATGTTACTAGAAAATGTTTGTCACGATTACAGTATTTTTGGTAATTTTTTAACTTCTCTGTTCGAAGTGCTATACCAAATTCAATCCAACAATGCTAGAACTTCAAAGTAGTCCAACTAAACGAAAAAGAATCTAAGTCAAAGCAAACGATGGCTAGAAAAAAGGAAAATGACCTGAATCAATTGGCTGAATTCGTCTTTCATAACTATGGAATTATCCGCTAATAACATACCTATTGAGCCAGTGGCATATGCCCAGTAGTCTTTTGACACCAGTTGAGTAGAATATGTAGGTTTGTAAGTTTTGGAATGACATAACTTCTTATGGATATGGCAGTTCTATAAGTTCCGGCTGGTAAAACAGTAAAAAATTCATACCGTGCAACGCTTTCACGCGTGAGCACACGTTCCATGCTTCTATGTGTGTCATCGACTTGGTAGCAGTGGACGCGCCTAACCCACTGGTCGTATTCAGCATTCATTCATAAAGTGGTGTAATAAACACTAAAGTCAACTTCGCCTTTTCTCATGTGACTAACATATGGACCAGAATTATGTTGTCTTCCTTCATTGGCTCGATATGTTTGTTTGTTCGCGCATTCATCTAATAACAATGGAACTCAATCCTGTAATTTTTTCCTTAGTCATCACGGGTGGTAAGGTTAGATACTATATAGGTTATGGTATAGTAGACCTAGGCTGGTGAGTGCCGATTGCAGCGTCGATTTCATACCGTAAACGGAAAAACAGGATTACGAACAAACCAGCGCAAGGGTAACGTTAGAGGTCAGACGCAGTGCAGGAGGTAAAGCAGGAATAGGAACAAAGTTGATTTTCCTGCGCAGGAAGAGGGGGTATCCAGAGGAAGGGGCCGAATGAAGAGGGAAATTTGGACAAAATTTGTCTACAGGCTACTTAACTATTACGTCGTTGTGATCATTAGTACTCTGATTCAGAATGTCTAGTAGAGAACGGTGAGCATGTGCAGCTTTCTGAGTGAGTGTGTGTGTATGTGGCTGGGAAGCTGGAGGTTATGTATGCACGTATATTTGTATATTTGTGTGTCTGTGCGCGTCTCTCTCTGTAACGAGTTAAGCGGCAGGTTGATCGACGCGACACAAGGCCCAAAAACCGACGACCCTAACGAAACTTCAGACTTCGGACGAACGGAGCCAGAGCATGTGGTCCGCCCGTTTCTCTACTAGCTCTGTAAGAGGACGGAGGGAGCTGCGAGTGGGTTGGTCTTATCTCGTTAACTATCGCAAAAGACACGTACGGCAAACTCGGAATAAGCATGTAGCTAAAGCTGCTGTTTCTCACTAACGGGGCGCTGGTCATAAGCAAGAACTCTTTTGGTTATATTTTGCTCAGCACTGAACTGTAATTCCCTGTTCACGTCGAGCAGTAGTTGTTCGTCGCCTGTAGCAAAGATGTTACATGCCGTTAGAACTTATCCTTCCTACTTGCTCGGTGTTCCTTGGACACCGCGCTGGTTGTTCCCGCCTTGGCCTTCCTCTACGAAGCGGTCATTCCGGAGTGCCTTCGAGCAAAACATGATTAGAAGTCGAACACTGAAAGAAGCGTCCTACTGCCCCGATAATATGTCGTGTACGTCTCAACCTTCTAAATATGTGGTTGTAATCATTATTGCTTTGAGCTTTCATATAATACTTCGCCGTGACTGAATAATGTCTGATACAATTTGACAGATATCTGACATCCAAGAGGGTTTACTGATTCCAAAATCATACAAAGCATATTTAATGTAAACCAGCTGAAGGCGTTTCGGTGCCACACCACACGTAGTGACGCCACGGTGCCATTATGCGGAAGTAGATTTGTCAAGTCCAGCACTTTTACCAACGTTATAAACCAGATGTTGACACTTAAAATGTATGTTTCCGATCTGCTCATGGAAAATTACAAAACTAATAATAATCGTATGTGACAACTGTCGCTATGTGGTGAATAATTGTTCGATATCTATAGGTATGCATCGTCAAACACAGTGTTAAATGTCCACTCATTTGTTTGGTGCGCTCTGGCCATATGGATGCCACCTGCTTCTTGAAGCGTCAGTTAGATTTGGAAAGTTAACGATGAAAAGTGCTTAATAGGCTATCTCACGCTTAATGAGCTCAAACTTACTTTTATGCAGTTGAGGTTGCACTGCTGCCATAATCCACTATCTGTATACCAAGACAGACATTCCCATCCCATTATGGGTAAAGCTCTTACGACACTCGAGATGAGTTTTTATTTTTTAGACAAGACGACGGTCATCGTAAAGGGGAAACATTTTCTAAATCAATATACAAAATATCCCAAAAATGTATGCATGGTTTGGATTATCGTGAATTCAGCTTTTATTTGCATGTAATTAATGTTCAGATTGCGGAAAAAATATACAGAGAATGCGTTTGATTTCCTCCTATTGCACATGTTCAAAATTACCGTTCTGATCGGTATATCGCTGATAACGATAAATATAGACTCTAGCTTAAATATCAAATAAATAAATAAAATTGTAGGCTTTATCTTAAAGTTAGGTCTATTGGCGTTATGGGCAAGGCATTCCACGGGACCTCTTCCAATGCGTCTGTTTGTGTTCTTTTTAATCAAAATATGCTCTTACCTCAAATAGTGTATAAATGCTTTATCTTGTTTAAGATCCAATTCGCAATCTTTAGTAAAGTCCCTCCCCGTTGTGAAACAGATTTCGACAGTAAATTTAAGTAATAGGCACCAGTTACTGTACTATGGCTTGGTTCAACTAATGGTGATGAAAGAAAGAGATGGTTTAATTAATTCTTTGTTCGAAATTCCAGTGAAGTTCTCGTACATGCATATGGCGTTCTTACTTGTGGAGTCACAGTCGCCCTATAGGTGGAATCATATCGATTAATTATGCCGCCTAATTTGGACACAGCTTTGACACCCCAAATACACTTTTCCTCGAAAACCGTTTATTCTATTCATACATTATCTAAATTATATCATTCACAAATCTTTTTTTTTTCAATCCGGGTCATTTTCATTGGTAGCAGGTACCATTTTTAAAATGTAGTTTTTCCATTTACGTTTTTTTTAAATGCGACGAACGCTTGATTTGCTTATGTCAAGTTCACGACTTGATTGTACTAGAGATACTTGGGACGTCTTGGTAGAACCTTCCAGAATTCGTTAAAATTTTCTGTGCTCTGCTGTCAATATGGAAACTAAATATTTAATGAACAAATGTGGTATCTTACTTCGTGCGCACTCTTCAAGACGTAGATGTTAACGCGTACGGGACGCTAGCATTTAGGCATTTTTTAACTTGACGAGGAGGTGTTAAGGATCCATTTACGTGTCGATTCCACAACTATGTAGCCCTAGAGGTTTAAGCGGGTGCCTTCCAGTATTAAAAATATGGTTCCAAATATTACTCCGAACCCTAGTTGATACATTTTGATCTACAATTTGAACATTCAGTATTAACTAACACTTGTTTACAAAGTTATACGTCATACTCTCAACCCTAGAAATGTTTTCACTTGAACCTTGTTGTTGAAAAAAACAGAAAACAGCACAATTTATTATTAGTAACACAACATACCCATTTATTGTGTTTGACTATATTCGTATTAGTATATTGTAACACGTTATGTTGCAGCCGTATATATTATACGTACTGTATTGTCTCTTCTTTTGGGTGCAATGACGTATCGACGACGCCCGTAATTAAAGTCAACTAAAAGCCAACTTATTCTATTGAAATGTACATGTAATGTAAAAAGTATTTCATCTAAAAAATAAAATAGTTAGATCTAAAAAGAGCTAAATATTTTATGAAACGGTTCCATTATTGCACGTACTATAAGAATTAAAGACTAGCGCTTCCTAGAGATGGATGCAAATAACCACTTGTTCTCAGTGAAAACTACGTTAATTTGAATACACACGCAATCCTAGCAGTCGTACTTTGGTCTGTTAGTTAGTGACATGAAAATTCTATGGCACAACTGTAATTAGTTGTTAATTTCTATAAGCGTCCGTTTTACTTGTACAATATAAAATGCTCATGTTAATATGATATTACAGTTATAATGTTGGAAGACTTACAGCTTATATTAGCTTACCTTTTCGTGAGAAATGCTAAATGAAGCCTCATATTTTCCACATCTCAAAGAAATGACATAGTTTTGTTTTGTACCTAGAATCAAATCAATTTAACCGATGCCAGTGCTCTGACTTATGGCTTCTATCCTATCGGAATATAACGTGCGATAAAGAAAAACGGTTAACTTCAGGGTAGGTTACCTTTAAGGGATCTACACATTTCAGTATTATTCCCCCTGACGAAACCTAACAAGTTAGGCAAGTCCGCCAAGGCAGATATATTTAATTTCAACGTATTCATCAACGCCATAGCGAGATCCTTCCCTGCCGATGCCAGACTGTTTGACACCGCCGAATGGCGCTTGAGCTGTTGAGATGAGTCCCTCGTTAACTCCAACCATGCCGACCTGCAACTTTTTAGCTACCCGGAATACTTGCGCAATATCCTGGGAATAAAAATATCCGGCCAAGCCCGCTTCGGTGTTGTTGGCCAATTTCAAGACCTCCTCTTCTGTGTTAAAGCGGATCACAGCTACTAACGGTCCGAACGTTTCCTCATGACAAACCTTGAAACGAAAATATATACGAATATAATATGTAACCGATGTAATGTTGGAATTTATAAAACAGAGCGATACTGCTGAAATATTGCGCTCAATCTATCCATAACGAAAATCTTTCGCCAGTGATCGGAAAAAATCACTCTTTTACAGTTTGGCTAACTAATTTGTTGAGGGATGTCATAATGACGTAATAATGTCGCAGGAAAAATGTCATAACAATACCAACCTCCATACTGAGTGTGATATCAGCCGCAATGACAGGATCAATAAAGTTGCCTTTAGAACTCCCCTCGAGTAGGATACGCCCACCCTTTGCTTTAATGTCTTTGAGGTGATGTTTGACTTTTTCAACGGCCTTTGCATTAATGAGAGGACCACATGTTGAGCGCTCGTCAAAGCCATCACCTACTTTTAACTGGGACTTCATGGCTGCCGCCAGTTTTTCTGGAAAAAGTGTTTCTCGAACTTAGGCGCACGGATAATTTCTGTTGGTCATTTCTATCATATTCGGTCAAAAGCTGCACTCTCCGATTTATTGTTAGGATTAGAAGCAGCATTTCACAAACCTATAAACTGTTCATAGATTCCAGTCTGCACAAAAATCCGATTAGCCGAGACACAAGTTTGACCCGTATTTCGGAACTTCGCCACCAATAATCCTTCAACGGCACGGTCAATGTTGGCAGAATCAAATACGATAAATGGTGCATTGCCTCCCAGCTCGAGCGAAACCTTCTTTACAGTAGACGCACATTGTCCCAGCAACAACTGAAAGTTAATGAATTCGATGTGTTCTTTATAATTTAATCATAAAAAGTTATCTCATTACAATGCGTTATCGAAGACATCGTTCAAGATGCAATGGAACTCATCGGTCCATCAAACAAAATATTGAAAATTCTCGATTAGATTCAGATACCTTTCCTACAGCCGTGCTACCAGTAAAGCTAAGCGCATGAATATCAGGATGCGTAGCTAGAGCTGTGCCCACGCTTGGAGTATTCGTTTGGGAAGCTGGGAGAAAGTTGACAACTCCAGCTGGGTAACCTGCCTGCTCAGCCAGCTCCGCAATTGCCAGTGCCGATAACGGGGTGTCCTGTGCCGGTTTGACAACAACGGTGCACCCCACAGCCAACGCGGCACCAATTTTTCGAGTAATCATGGCATTGGGGAAATTCCACTGAAAATTAAGTTCACTCCATTAGATTAGACACATTGTTAGATTCAAAATTCCAGTGCTAAGCCTTCGGAGTCACAACGTCTTGAAGCTATGTTATTTTTGAACATAAAATACCACAGGTGAAACAATAAGGGTAACGTAAATTTATTACTAGATCAGTTTAACACTGACAGATTTGAATTAAGCGTATCGTGTATTTTCCTCGAGCTTGGTGGGGCGAACGTGATCTAAACGTTTCCAACAAAACCTATTTAATCTTAATTACTAAACATAATTAGAACCTAAAGACGCCTTGGTATAATATCTGCTTTGTCCAACCAACCGGTGTAATTATTCCAGCAACCCCAAGCGGCTGTTTGATGGCGAGTATCTCTCGGTCAGTTATACTAGCAGGTATAACGTCACCGTATAATCTCTTTGCCTCTTCCGAGAACCATTCGAGAAAGGAAGCACCGTAAACAATTTCACCAGTAGCCTCGCGTAAGGGTTTTCCATTCTCGAGAGTCATTATTTCCGATAGTTCCTACAATCAACAAGACACGCTAATTTAAAGTAGTATCTACTGAGGCAAGCTATGGCAGTTCTATAAATTTGAACACAAACTTAACGGAATTCATTAATCTCACGTCTGAAAAGGTTTTGCTACTAGTCTGAGAAGTCCCTGCGTTATTTTTATCATCATGTTCCACGGTGTTTGTCTATCTGTATTCAGGCTCCACATAAATGAAGCACTTTCCCCTAACTACTAGTTTGAGCGGGAGCAATGCCTATAATTTGACTTCACGAACCTTCCGATGCTTGTTGTGCAGATCAAAAAGATTCCGAAGGAGAGTACTGCGCTCTTTCGCTGAAGTCTGGCTGAAGCTCTCGAAAGCTTCTAACGCAACTTTCACCGCTTTATTGACATCTTCAGCGTTGCAATCAGCCACATTCGCTATCTCCTCATTCGTGGATGGGTTGTAGACCTAACATGTTAATGTAACACCGTTAAGCCCAAGTAATGCCTAAATGACCGGACTACACTCAGTATCCACAGAAAGTAAGGACAATAAAGGAAAAAAATATATTTATCATATTATAGATCTACGGATATGTAATTTATTATATCAAAACAACGAATAATCAGAATCTGTAAAATGAATATGAATTGTCATTGTTACTATGATAGCTGCAAGTAGGATCGAGGCAATTAACCGGAAACGTGGTGCCGCTAGAGGCGTCTGTCCATTTCCCGCCGATATATGCTTTCGTACGAAGCAACGATAGCGTCGATGCCGTTCTCAGCTGCTGCGATATATACGCTATCCCGCTCTTATGGTACCCAAGCGTTCTGGTCAATGAAACCGACACCTTCAATCCCGACCAAGAGAAATATTATATATGCCAACATGGTAAAGTTACAAGCTCTAACCATGGACGCTCATATAATAATAGATATGAGATTTCCCGTTAGACCAAATATTTGCGCATTGCTTTATGCTCTGTTGTCCTGTTTCAAGCAACAATGCATGCAAGAAATCAACATACTGATTCATTAGAACTGTTCTGGTTTAGTTTCATGAACCTATTTTTCTTTTAGTAATTATTATTAGAATTATTATGCTTCCGATAATAATCACATCAATTATAAACACACAGGGTTAAATACCTTGTTACTATTAAAACATAAAATTGTCCTTTCATACTATGAGTCTCGTAAATCAATAAGCTTAACATTTGTGCAGATATTAAAGGAACCTGGACTTATTTGAGCGGGCTTGTACCGTTAATCGGCAGTTTACTCATAGCTTGTAAGCCTTAGGATTGCGTTGCATTAGTTACAGATGATTCGTTTCTTGTTATAGTTTGTATTTATATATCTTTTGAAATTAAGTGACCGTAGTAATAAATATTTGCCGTTTGTTTAAGCCGATATGGCCAGTGGTCAGTTAATTCGAATAGGCTTTAATACGAACCTACCTATGTACAATTATTGTAAACCAAGAACTTTTTTGCCAACGGTAAAACGTCTAAGGAGCATAATCAGTTCATGCAAATTCTATTCGATCGAATTTCTTATCGTAACTCACCACGAATTCGAAAAGAGGCAATTAAGATACAAGGACATCTTAGCTTACCGATGGGAGTGGTATTTTGCGAATGCTTTTTTTGTCCAATCGGTTAAGTTGTATGAGATATTATGTTACATATAGCATAGGATTTTTCTCCAAATTCTGGAGAAAACCCTTCACATCAAGACCGGCATTTTTCACAGCAGGATTCAAACAAAAAAAGCCTTTTTATTTGTTATTTGGGGTAGCTGATTTTCATATGTGCCTAATTTTTTACTACTCTAACAATATCCAGAGCTGCACTTTATTCTCTCTCTGAGTTCAGCTGGACCACTTGACAAGATTTCTCAACGAAGCATTTACAACCCGCACGCGTTCCCACTAGTACACACTTTCCTATTTTCCGTTTACAACGGGTATAGAATGTACGAACTTTACATCTTACCGTTTGATACATTTTTGCGCTACGCGCGATGCCAGGATCACGCTAATGAACAGGAGGCCTGCTACCAGTGCCTCCCTAGAAGGCGACTCAATTCGGAGTTATGTAATTCTCACTCCACGTTCCCATCACGGTCAGCGCCATCTAGCGGTCAGATTCAGGCAATCAGCTGTTCTCTAGAAGCTTCGCTGTCTAAGTAGACTCGTTTATGAAGCGACAGATTTCCCGAGATCGGTTTAATAGATAACTTCTAGCCTTTTGATTGACTTAATCAAACCGCTGATCAGAATTATTAGGCACTTTATAAGTAACAAGGCGAACGATTGGCTAGAGCTCTGGAAAAGCTACGCATCAAGTTTCTATGACCATGAGCTGCTTTCGCGCCAATGCACAGGTTTCCGAAAGGCTAGGTGTTTGTGGAATTGTGAACTGCTGCCGACGACAATAGGTTCGAAAACTGAATGAATCGAAGCTCGATTCGTTCCGCGCAAGTAATACTACTCACTTTGACGTATAGTCAGCTGCCTTTAACATTCACAGGCAATATTTTTAATTCCAAGGTATGGGTCCCATATGTATTAGTTACAGGCATGTTAGATGTAGCATTTTCCTTCTGTGAAACGAGATCAGTTAAATTAGACCGTCTTGTATCAGTATGTTTATTCGCAGTTCCTTCATGCAGACACACGTACGCACCGTAAACGCACATTTTGAATTTATCGGAGCTTCATCAGCCATCGACAATTCCACATATACCCGTCGTCTTCTGAGCATTCGTTTTTGACCGATTTATTAACTCTTTTCAATACTACCTTGATTAGTTTTATCGGCACAATAACGAACATCTGTTTATGTAGTCTTCGTATGTTATGTAGTCTTCGAATCAAGTGGGTCCTTCACGTGTCGTATATAGTAGTTGCAAGGATTTGCTGGGATACAAAAGATGTGTGTATCCGTTCCTTTAAACAGCGACAATTTTTAGCCTAGCTCTAAAAACTCGCGGCTACAGCGTGTTTCTGAATACAATTCACAGCTAGCTCTCACGCATCTCAAAACTTGTGTATTTAAGACACGGATTTATTATCTGCAACTTTTCGTAGGAGAAAATTATTGTAATTATATAAATTAAGTGTAATTTCATATCATCTCCGAAATTTTTTTCCTTAAGGATGTCTTCGTGTAAGTGTTCAAAAATATTAGTATACTGTGTGTCTGTGTGTTGCTATCAGGTGTAGAAGAGAAAATGTTTTTTTATCTAAGTTGAAACAAGCGACTGAAAATAACACATGCAGAAACGTACAGACGATAAGTGTGCTTTATACCGTCTTGGTATTTAACGCTAAAATAATTACCGAACATCGCTCTGTTAGCATTTATCACTTGGTACTCCAAATTTTATGTGCCCGCTAATTCGTCTAATTTATATGGGATGTCTAACCAATGCTGTAAGTATGTATTGTGATGTCTGATCAGGAGTAGCTTTTCCGATATATCAATATTTTATAAAAATTGTATTCACTATACGTATTAGAGTAATTTGTGATCACGATTTTCTTAAACTAACATATTGGCCGTTCACTATAATCAAGCAGATTGAATTGCACTCAATTTCAGCCCTAAAAATGAACCACGCGGTTCGTAAGGACGTGCTGGAACAGTATGTCACAAGCGGAAATGACGCTGTAGAATTTCGTCTTGTACATACGGCAGCTGATCTCAATAAGGAAGAAGGCACCTTCAACCCGGAAATGTGCCACCAGTTCTTCGGTGAAGGAGAAGCAATATTTGGCTATAAGGATCTTATTATTCAACTGTACTTTGCTGCTGGTAGTCTAGAAATCTTTCTTGGACAGAAGTTTTCCGAAAAGATATCTCCTGACAAGGCTGAAGACGTAGAAGCTGACGACGTTCTTGGTGTGATTAGTGAGAAACTGCCCGAAAATGATTTTTACACAAATCTCGATGTATTCACCAGCAAGCTGCAGGACGAGCGAAAGTTCAAACCAATGGGTGAACTCCAGCACCAGTGGAAGCCGGAAAGCAGTGAGGTCACGTACGAAGTTTACCACAATATGGTTGCTGACCCGAAATACCGAAAGTATCATATGCGAATGGAATCTTTTGTCATGTGGTTCGTTGACGGCGCTCAGTACATCGACACAGAGGATGAAAATTGGAATTCATTTGTATTATACGAGAAACGCCGTGAGGGGGAAAATACGTGGTACACCTTCTGTGGTTATTGCACAGTGTACAAGTATTGGGCGTATCCCGATAAGCAGCGCCCTCGGGTCTCACAAATCCTAATACTGCCACCTTTCCAAAGGCAAGGTTTGGGTGCCCAGCTCCTTCAAATGGTCTACAACTACTATGTAGGCCGGGCTGATGTCGTTGACATTACTTTCGAAGATCCTTCCGAAGAGTTGACAAGGGTTCGGGATTATATCGACGCTAAAAACTGTCAGAGACTTGCTCCATTTCACGCTGCCAGGCTAGCAAAAGGTTTCAGTGAGGAAATGCGTGTAGAGGCTCGTGAAAAACTGAAAATTGGTAAGCGTCAAGCACGACGCGTTTACGAGATTCTCCGCCTAAAGAACACCCAGCAGAAAAATGCAGCCGAATACAAGAAGTACCGGTTGGATATTAAGAATCGTCTAAACGCAACGGCTCGTCAAGAACAGATCAATCTTGAAAAGGCAAAGAAAGCGTTCAAGAAAGAGGGCGCCTCGTACGCCGAATTACACGCGTCTCTCGATAATCGAATAGAAAAGCTCGATGCTGAATACAAAGAGCTCGAGGGCGAATACCTCAAAGTTATTGAGAGATTAAACAGAGACTAGAAATACTACTGCAATTTCAGGCGTTCTCTCGGTGTGCGCTATAAAGACTAGACTTACCGACCACATTCTAACAACAATAAGGACCTCTATTAGTCAACGCTAAGAACTTAATCAGAGTGTCTTTTTTTAAGACAGCTTAAAGAACTCAATGATGATAGCTTATATTGTACATACAAACAATAGATATAAATGCTTCATGTTTGACTTTTACTGAATAAATATATCGTAAAAATGCAATTGCTTTTGCACTGTCTGTTTTTCTCGAAAAAGCAGCCACTAAGCGTGTAACGCGACGTTTGACGCTTTTAAAGATGCGCCATTCTTTTTTATAGTTTCAGAGTACCTCTCTGTATGTGTAGATAAACGTTGTCATCACGTTTATAATCCTCTAGATCTATTGGCATCCAAAAATTTCAGAAATCCTCTAGGTCTACTGGCATCCGAAAATTTCAGAAATCCAAAAATTTCACAAATGTTAATCTACTTATTGAAGATCGTCAAATTAACCACGAAAGCATCGTTCCTGTCGATAATATTACGATCAGCTTGCGATTATGTATTTAAATACCAGGTAGAGAATCCCGACAAAGATTCTATGATCAGACAAAGTTATTTACGTGGTTGATCGTTTGAAAATAATAATGCACTACGGCGTCTCTGTTAGTGACGATTCTTTACTAAAGTAACATAAATATCTGGAGAACTTTATTTACAGTAGATAGTTAAAACACTTGGGCGTCAGTGATGATCTTTGAGAAGCAAATTGCAATACCAGCCATCTCTATACAAACTCAGAAACACATTTTTATTTTCGGTCGCATACGTTTTTGGGCACTTAGATGGCTTGTGGAAGAATGTTTAATATTTTCTCATCCATATATTTTTATTGAATTATCTGTGACCGGTGTTAGATTTTCGTTTTTTCGCATTTGTGGATCGTTTTAGTACTCTTGAGTTATTTGCGAATAGAGAATCACAAATAGATTCTAATATATCTATGAACCTAAATAACATATAAACCCATGAGTTTTTTTTATTGGTGTGCTTATATCGGTTATACACATTGTAAGTGCATAACATTGTATGCACATTTGTATAGACACCCCAGTGTGAGCCGCTGTATTAATTTCTAAGATAATGTTATATTTACAACTGGTGCCATTACTTTTTAGCGTTTTTCCTATTTATAGTCAGAATCCATGTTACGGTCTTAGAGTCCCCTGTGTACTTATTGGGATCACTAAAGTAAAACTAATTGGCATTATTATTTTTATTATTATTGTAATACTTAATCTCTTTAAAAAACGGCGTAGCAGTTCACACAAGAGAAATATAAATCTACAACTTTCTTTGCGAGCCCACCTTGCGGCACAACGCCCATTCGCTTTTGAAACGAGACAACTAGATGCCGCTTAGGAACTGCAAAAACCATTTCTTCATATAGTTCTTGCCGGCGTCCAACCCTAAGTTAAATCCATTAACCGGTGTTTTGTAAATTGGCTAAGTAGAATAAAATTAAGAAACGATAAAGGTGGTTCCCTTAAGCGGAGAAAAATCGTAAGTGTCTAGTCGCATGTGAATAGCTTTCTACAAATCTAAGAATGTGATTTTTCATCAAATAGGTAACATGAATATTCTGGGTTGGTACGTAAACATCGAACATAAAGTGTATACTATTTGATTTCCAATGACTGCAGTTTATTTTATATATCATGTTTAAGAAATCTATTCTAGGAAGTTATATATCTATAGTCTCCTGTTTTTACAGCCTCCTATTTAGTTTAAACAAAATCCTTTAACTAAGATAGACACCTTGTTTGGTAAAATTCTACTACGCTATTTAAGGTGTGTACAGCATCTGCAGTAGACGTACACTATTCTAATAATATTACAATAATATATACAGAAATATAAATTAGCTGTGCTTAAGATCATGTCGAACTTTAAGAAACTACGTGCCTTCTAACTAAATACTAGTCCTGATAAAAGCATCCTAAAAGTCAAATACATGGATTTGGATTATCGGCATCTTTGTGTTTGAGCGCTACAATAAAATTTATGAACTGTTACTCGCGCATCGTTACCTTGGCCACGAAGGAGAGAGCCAAGGGCAGTTTTCCTGTCGGTAATGTCTTGTTAAAATAGCAAATGCCGTGCAGTTATACGGATTCTATTATTGTAAATTGTACTATATCTTGATGAAAATAATTGAATTAGTCTTCTAGATGGGTCAGACTTTCGGCTAAAATATCGCGCGCGAAATCTGGCTTAACACCATCAATAGAGAAAAAATATCGTCTGACACTTTTTTCAGTTTCAAGTAGTACATACGATCATACCTGATTAAAAACTTAATAAGTTATAGCTAACACAGGAATTATGACTTGCTTTGATTCCACTCCATTACAGATTTTTGCCTGTACTAAAATGAGAGTCCTTTTTCTCCTGATTGCCATATCCGTTGTTGCTGCCTCAACGGAGACAGATGGAACTAAAGGACCAAAAGGTGAAACTGATTTTGTTGAAAAAGAGTACGGTGTTCGTTATGCGGACACTTGCGAAGTATGCAAGTACCTTGTAACTGAGCTGGACTTAGAGCTCCAGGCGACAGGTACGGACTTGAGGAAAAGAAACATAAATTTTTATTGATACTTGATATATTCATACTTGATGAGCACGTTTTATGTAAGTTTAAATTACGGCAGTTAAATATTCATTCGCGTTCAATAATTTAAGATATTGAACTTTAGAATTTCAAACTGTCATATTTTAGAGAAAAACAGGAACATATTGCAATATTGTATTCACAAACAGGCAAAACGCACGATGTTATCGAAACCGGGTATCATATAGATACGCCTCCGGAGAAGCGTAAGGTGAAAAAGTACGTCACGTCGGAACTGCGTCTAATAGAAACACTGGAAAGCGTTTGCAACCGGCTTTTAGAGTACCGACTGCATAAAGAGAGAACTGATTCAACCAGATTTGCGAGAGGTGGGATCTATCAACATCTAGCTAGATTAGAGTTGTTTTTTTTAGTTCGGTCTTGTATAAACCTCTTAAACGTAATTAATTTTGCCTAACTTTCATGTACAAAATAAAATAGCCTTTGCTATTTCCATCCTGCAAAGGCTAAACATTAACTACTATAAATATTGTACCCTTTGCCGTGTTGAACTCGTACACCGTTATCATGACTCACCTTCTTCATAGAGACAATGTATGATAATAACTACACTTGTTAGTTATTTTTGTAGCCAGATTCAGAAGAAGCTTTAGACAATGGATTGCAATAAGCTATTGTAGTGTAGACTGAATTTAAATTACACATATATAAAAAACAACATGATTATTTTACATCCCTAACATTCATCGGTCAATCACATATCGTCTGTGTTGTGTGTTTAGGCACTTCTCAGACGTTCCAGGTGCTTAACAATTTGGTCGCTAAAGGTGTTAAAGTCGATCTGGGTATCCCGCAAGAATTGTGGGATGAACCACCCGCCGAGGTCACAAACCTGAAAACTCAGTGTGAGAAAATGCTCGAGTCACATGAATCCGACATTGAGGAATGGTAGGATCTACATGATTTCTATAGTAATCAACATTTAGAACTAGACTTTAATGCAGAATTTCCCCCGAAATGGTCTGGAACATGTCAATAAATCAACCATTAGAGTTCGAAAATAAACAACACTTAGTTTTTCTAAATAAGATCACTAGCCAGTTTTGCAAGCGCCGCAGATTTGAAACCGGACATTTAAATAATTTTACGAAAATTTTTCTCACAATAAAGTATCTTAACAGGAAAAAGAAATTGAAAAGCGAGAGCAATATCGCTGCGACGCCGCGCATACGTCATTGTTTCTGTAGCACTGTCCAGAGAGTTTTCAGGCCGAGGATTGGTTAAGAAAAAAAATACAATTTCATCAGGCAATTGTTATCATGCTTTTTTTGTTGAAGTAAAGAACCTTGTATTGCAGATTGAAACAGGAAGCCCGATGAGCTTGGGCTCTTATTTTAATTTGTGATAATCCGGTGCGGCTCATCAGGTCTTTTTTCATCCAATGATTATTAAGAATGGGGTTGTGGTAGATAGTTTTTTTTATCGGGGTAAGTTCTCTCTATCGTATTTTTGGCAGAATCGTTCAGTACATTGGGTTAAACAAAGACATTTATTTATTTTTCAGGTATTTTCAACAGACCGAAAAAGTTCCCCTGATGCAATATCTATGCGAGGAACGCGTACTTAAGAACGATCCAAGGCAAACTAAGTGTTTGCATGAGCAACTGCTGGATGGTGACAATAAATCAAGGGACGAACTTTAATTTCTAATGTCTGGTACATTTCTATACACTTTCAAATATTGTATATATAAATGATTCTGTAAAAATAAATTTAGTCATTTTAATTTACCTTGTACCTGAATAATATTGTAAGTCTCTAAAGAAATTTTAATGACACGGTTTTCGTATTTCGAAAGATGCATGCAATGTACGTCAAAGTGACCGCGTTAATAATGAGAACTCCATTTATTGTTTTAAATAAGGTAAAAATAAAATCTTACTTAATCTCTTGCAGTCCAAACTGGACGTTCAATTTGAGCACCAGCCGAAGTACTCTGTGTGATTTGCTTATTCGATAATGGATATGGTCTATGGCAATTGGTAATATAATAACTGTCAACGTTATCATAAACCGTGTGGAATGTTCAAGTAGAAGGGGTATCTGAAGTGTACATATTAGGTTACAAATAAGCCCAGAAAAAGCACATTGTGTTTTTTACCTTGCTTTACACTTCTTAAAATTAAAAAAAAGGAATTATATTAAGAAATTCACCAAATAAATGCTTTTTATAGGTCAGAATGTATACATTATATATATCACGTACCCTTCGGGATACACGTAGTTATATTTATTTACCTTTACCAAGACATAGATTTGGGACCGACACTTCTGCCGACGGCTTGAGTAAAGCTTAAGTCGAGAAGACCAACATTAAAGCAATTTTCAAATGGTCCCGTGGTTGATATATCTTACTTGGCTAGAGTTCTGAAACTTTATAGAAAACATTGGAGATGAGTAGATGTCTCTAAATTCGTCTTAAATCGTTTTCTTCTTGAGTGTGTGCGTATTTCTAAAAAAACTGACATGTAAGTGCTCTCATGCAACATAACGCAGTTCAAGACGCAAAATTCGAAACATGTGTTAGATTTTTAAAACAGATTCAATAACATAGGAAAACATAACTAAGTATAAGTCTCGGAACGGAATCCTCTTGAAGGCCTTTCACGTTTCCTCCAAGATAATTAGTCTTGTTTCTTTTATATACATTTGATATTGGCACATTATACGTTTAGTCTCGTGGATCAGATGTCTACGCTTGAGTATTATTTTTCGATTCAACTTAGAAAGTTTGTGAAAATTATATCAAAAATTATCGCAAGTAAATGTCTCTAGATTGACAGATGGGATCAAGGTTGCAGGTTTGTGAGTCACTAGTAGGCGACATATTATTATTATTTATCCGAAGCAAATTCCAAATCATTTTTGATATGGAAATTGATATGGAAAATGGTAAATAATATTCAAAATTTACTCAAGTTATCTTCAGACATATTGTATTTATATTATTACAAGTTTCTAGAAGGCTGAAATATTTATGACCAGTATGCTAGTAATCTATTCTCTATCTAGTAGTGGAATAATGAGTTCAGAAGGAGAAACATCTTTTAATCCCAAAGCTCAACACTCAGTGATCAATTTTTCCTTCTCGAAAGGAAATCTATTAATGATTAGTGAAAACATCACACAAAAAGGTTTTAAGCAGAAACACGATAAGTAAATGATGCGGATGTTTAGAGAATGGAGTATTGAGGTCAGCCAGATGATGACTAAGAAGAAAAGATACTTCTTATATGCATGCAAAAAAATCATCATTCTATGCACACTAGTTTAAAAGTTATTCAATATTAAAGTCAGCCGGATTCGCTTATAACAGTGTGATGACATGGTAAGGCCTTTGTCATGGACCATGGCCTACCCTATCGCGTAAATATGATCTTTATTAACAGTCATGTTGTTCTATTCAATTAAATAGGTCAATACATGTTATATAGGGACAGTTAAAATGACCTGCTGTACTGCGAAAAAACGAAAAATAATTGCAGCGGTAGTTGAAATTAACTTATTTTAGTGGCGGTTCTCACAGCTATCCAAGACCAAGGTCAGCGTCTTTTGAAAAGCCCGCGCTGCGTTCTCGTCGATTTTATCACCTATTCGACGGAAGGTGAATCTAAAGAACAGTATGAGCAGAATTCGCAACTAGGAAATTTCGGACAATCCATGTTAAACATCAGTATGCGTCAAACAGTGTGAGCAAGTATTTGTGGTTAAAGTGGAATTCGAGAACACAAAAATTGTTGTCAAACTGGAGTTGACTGACCAGATAAACTAGCACGAAGCAGGTGTACTTCTTTGGTCAAAAATCATAAAAAGTCTCTTGTGCCAAGCTATTCGTCATTGTTTTCGTACCTTCGAAAAAAAGTGCAGTTAGTAAACTAAGATAATGAGTTCTATTACACCCGTGGGGCCAAAAGCCCCTGTACAAGCCAAGGTGCTGTCAGAGCGGTCTGAACGAGCGCTGGCTCTTCAAAATGAAGCGCATACGTCGAAGCGAAAGATGAAGGTGCTAGAAGAAGAGGAGTTCGTTGAAAAGCTAGAAAAGATTATAGAACGAGATTTTTTTCCTTATCTCGAAACTGTGCGTAAGCAAAGTGAGTATCTTGATGCTCTTGATAGTCAGAACAGCATTCGCATTGCTGAGGCCGAAAAGCAACTTGGGAAGACGCCTCATGTTGAAGTCGGAGACACTCCTTCCAAAGAAGGATGGGATGACGAAGATTGGATTAAAAATACTCCAGGCCCGTCAAAGGTACCGTCGCGCACTTCTGAAAAAGAAGCCAAGCTTAAGAAAGAACTTGAAGGAGTTTCTCTTTCGCAGTTTATGGCAAGATACACTTCTGAGGACAATGATTCTTTCACTCAGATTATGAAAACGAACGAGCAGAAACGGCGAGAGAAGTTGGACTGGATCTACAAGCATGAACAGGACGAGGAAAAGAGCGCTAAGAGCGACTCAGCTTTAATGCCTCCACCTGCAACACCCTTTGCTGTGACTGACGGTCGGTCATCGAAGCCATTGGATACTTGGAAGTACAAGGCGCATAACACTGTCATGTATTATCCAGAAGGGGCATCTCTTACTGACCAAGAAATTCAGGATCTTAAAGACAGTCATGTTAAGGTCCAGCATTCGGCAACTCGTCTTGGCACGAGGCCGTGGGGTACCTCAATCAATATGAATATGGCCACCACCGCAGCAGCATCGAGCGCTTCTCAGCAAACCAAAGGCGATGGGTTTTGGAATGGAGTTGTCGAAAAAGTGGGAATCAACGGTAAACAGAGTTGGGAGATTGCATCTTCACCAAAAGTCAACGGTTTCTCATTTGTAGCCACACCGTCTCCAAGGCCTGGAGTCGGCGACTCACCTTTAATGACCTGGGGAGAAGTTGATAGCACCCCTTACCTTATTGACAGCGCCGGGGATACTTCGAAATTCCGGATGAAAGCGCCATCTGAAAGAGAAAAGTTAGCTCATTCGTTAGCGGAGAGGGCTGCTGCTGCCAAGAAGAAACAGAAGGCGATGAAAACTGTTCAGGACAACTTTACTCACAGCACCGTGCCCCAAAGTCCACGATTCACCGGGCTTTCCCCAGCAGCAAAGAGACTTGCTGTTGGCAAGCTAGGTATCAGTCGAGGTGTAGATAAGAAACTTATGGCAAGCTATTCACCTAGCCCAAGTCAGAGTTCAAAAGAACGATTTGCGACGCCTGTATCAGTAGTCGCGCCATTTCCCAGTCCCTCACCTCGGCTCTTCACTACAAAAACACCAGACTCAGGCTCGTCGGACGCACCGAAAATCCGGAAAGCAAAAGCGAGCGACTTCTTCTAGGTTGAAAACTGTTTCACGAAGGTTCATCAGAAAAAGCAGCGGTCTAATTATTTAATTTAATTTAAACAGGTGCCAAATAGTAGTCTAATATTATTGTATATAGAAACCTGCAAGTAAGATCATTGACCCACAAATAGTATTGATAAAAGCATAGAATAGGTCTCAGGTTTACCGTTTAGAACCACAAAGTTAATTGGTGCAGAAATTCCTCGCGTATATCAAGGTTGTCGCCTACGTGCCATGTAGATAATGTAAAATATGTGACAATATAACTGCGAGTTGTTGTTTTTCATGACGTGTGTTTTTTTAAGTAATTTAAAATTGCGATAGTTAGACTGAGAAGAAAATGTCGAGATTTAATACAACGACTATACTATTAGCCTGAAGCGACTCTAAGAAAAATGTATGGTTCTATTAGATTTTTTCAAAACAATGGCGATATAAAATGAGATAAGAATTTTCGCAAATATTGCTGCTATTAGCTTAGGGATGAGCATAATATATGCATTCTATTATACGTAAACATTTGATAATTAGGTTATTGATTTATTACCGACAAATAAGCTTATCAAAAGGTTGTTTGATGAGTGTTCGCCAACGTCCACCTCTTCAGGACGCAGTCAATAATGGAATTTGAATAATCTAAAACCATATATTCTAATATTATGTCTGTGATATGAAATAAATTCTGAAACTCATTAATATAATTAATCCCATTGTTATATACATATCTGCTTCTCGAAGTGCTATGTCATAACAATATTACTGATTACCCGTTGTGAAAAACTCTTGCGCAAATTCCATAAAACGAAATTTTGTAATTAACACATATTTATTATTATTTAACATATTAATTCAAACAAAACAAAATAAGAGTACTGTACAATTTCAGTGCAACATTTATTATTAATATTATTATGATTATCTTCAAAAGATTTTACTGTTTATTTAGTTGGTGTTCATATTGCACTATTAAGTTTCTCGACTGCCGCCAACTAGTGGCCCACGTTGGTTATTTGGGTTGCGATCAATGCTTGATAATTATTTCGAATTGTTACGGCCTCTGGATGTATTCATAGGGTTGGAAGTGGCTTATAACAAGGTGACCACAGACTTACACAATAGAACCAATGAAGATCAATTGATCTTAAATGGTTCTCTGAAGCTAAAGCATACTCGTGATCTTTAACTTGAACAAAATTTACTCTACATCTAGTAAATCAGTTGAACTATTTCATTATACTATACATGCACTGTTTTAAAGCAGTCTCTGATTCAATCACACTGTAGCGGATACGAATGCCTAGTCTGAGCACCGCCTGCCTTAGCACCTCTGAGTATTTTTTTTCTATCTAAAGCTGGCAGTCACTTGAGGATGATCAATGGCACGGGCTATGATGGGCTTTAAGACCGTGTCTATTGTCTTCATACATTCCATCTAACAAATAGTCCGCCCTGGTGTAATGTCTGCGTTCCCAGCAGTCGAGAAACTTTTGTCCAAAAAAAGCAAACATCGCTAGCAAAGCAAGAATGAGGGCTGAATATAGAAAAATCGTTCCGACCGGGGTTTTACGTTTTTCTGACATAGGCATGTTCGGATGCTCCCGATTCGAGATTGTCGTTTGGTTAAGATGCTTGTCAGTGGGCGGTGGGGGTAGTCCAACACCTTTTCGTGGTTTGATCATTGAATCGCGTTGAGGATCAATGTTCTGTGACGGTGGCATTTGCTGGTCAACAAAGCTAAGTATGGGCCCGTTTCCGCCGGATTTACTGAAGCCATCACTTACTTCACTGGTATTGGTTTCCTTAACTTTGTATGCGTCTTTTGGCACAAATAGCGTTCTGTCGTAGGAAACGAATTCGGTTCTGGGGTTGAAAATGCACAACTCACTTGGATAGCATGTAAGAAGGTGGCAATTAGCGCCTGTCGATTTAATTTCCAACGTCGCTATTGAGCAATTCACTGAAACAATACAAACAATTGTAACTGTTTGACTAAAGCAATGAGTATTAAAACGCAGGTTTAATGTTTGTGCAGGAGACCCTAGAATTGTTTAGAGTGGGTGAAAACAAGCGGTTTATATTTATCAGTTACACGTATTTACACACAGAACTTCGTACTATATATATGTTATTAAAAATACCAATACTTTATATCTAACTTAACATTCAAGTCAGTCGCATTTTATTCGGGCTATTAAGGCCAACAATGTTCTTGTTCAAATAGAATATGTATAGTGTGATACTTCCGTCCGTTGTAAAGTCTATTACCGGCAGGTAATTTGCAGCACCAGTTGGCGCAGTCTTCCAGTTGGCCAGTTAGAATGAACGAGGATCCTTTTGAGTCGACGATCGCCCCATTTTTCTTCGAGGCTCCAAAGTCCAGTTTCCGGCCTGGTCGAAATATGCCTGGCGGATTACATGTGGGGATGCCCAGTGCTGAGTATTCGATAGAAGCTTCCACAAATCTGGGCGTCAGTAGAACAATAATGACAACTGGTATAAGTACTATGGTGACGGCAAATTTTGTCCACTCCATTGGATTGTGAAGTTTACTTTTTTTTGGCGTTGGTGCCATTCAGCCAATTTTGGGATTAGTTGTGCTCCAATCTGTAAACATTAATGATGATAAATGATGAGGCTGGTTTCTTAGCTTTAAATTGCCGAAATATTTACTATGCTGGCATCGATCAATAGGATAGCAATTCGGTATGATTTAACGGTATGTCAGATTAGGTCAATTCGATATTTCTACAAAACAGATCACCTTCAAATGAAGAGACTAATCCTCGAAACACCGGGAATGCGTGCAGATTAACTACACTAATTAAAAGAATGTGAATGCAGTGCTAAGCAGGACCCTGGCCTTCTTTATCTGTTTCATAAATCTTGATCTACCCATATAATTTGGCCGACCTTAAAAACGATGCAAGCAATGAATATTGTATCTCGAAGTAATGCTAACTTTTGAAGTGCGCTAATATAGTTGTCGAGCATCAAATAATTTCTGACCTCTATAACATCGGTAGAAGTTAAATATATCAATGTTATTTTGTCGTGCATAATATACCAGCCTATAAGGATTATTAGCAGGGGGTCAATAATCTAATGATGAATGTAGTCTATGATCATGAAAGCACAGTTAAATCTTTTCTTAAAACCAGTTTAAAATCAGTTTTTGTTTTATACATAAACAGTTATAGTATAACTGCGACAAGGGGACACTGCATGTATGACAGAATAGAAAAAGAGCAGGCCGAACGCGAACAACGTATCCCTACACTATTATGCATATAGACAACTGTCACATGTTCTGTGTATAACACTACATTGGCTGACAGAACTGTGACAGACAACCAAATGTAGAAACTACTGTACCTGCTACATTGTCGTACGCTGAGTTGTGCTGGGCCAGTGGCCTCTGCACGCGACAATACGAATGCGCACAGAGTACGTCAACTTGACACACCGTCACACACACACACACAAACGGTGTGCATACGGATGCACAGATTTAATTATTTTCGCTTCTAGTCAATACCGAGGCCAAAGGAACCGGAAGAGTGTAGACCCTTAATGAACAAGTAGAAATAGCTAGTCTTCTACAGCACATTACGATCGGCCCAAGTCGCCCTTTACGGGGAAGATGACGTCTTCAAAACACCGAAGACCGCGCACTACTTGTCGAATAGGGCACATACACAGGAGCTCTTACAGTCTTAATGAACTGGATGGATACCGAACCTATACTTAAATTGCGTTTTCACATGCCAGGCAATGTCAGTACTTTGTAGATAATAGTATGTGATTAATGCAGCTTGTTTCTATGTTTCTAATATGAAATTAACGTAAAGTGACTGTTTCTGACGAAAACAAGCGTTCTCTATAACTAATATGTGATGATCCCAATAATCTGGTTAGGCACTGTGGTGGCGTTATAGTACAGTCCTAACTAAATATAAAACTATTTATTATTATTATTTTGCCGTATAATATGTCATTAATAACTACCATAAGCAACAATGTTTCGCAGTTATGCGGCGTCCCTAACAGTGGTGAAGACCGAAGATAGAAATAGAAGACTGACGATAACTACCTAGTAGAGCGCCATCTATGAGTAGCTGACCGAATTATTGAATATTTAAAATTAATTGACACTACTCTAGGATATATTTTTCCATGCTTTTACTGCTGTTATCGTATGGTTATTATGAAAGATTTGACAAGAAAAGTTTGTCTAATGGAACCAATGGCAAAAATTGTTGAGTCAAAGCATACGGGCAAAAAACGCGCCAGCTTAAAAAAGAAATACCACATTTAGATCATTTCGAGGACCCACTGAATGTTCGTGTCTCTTTAAAAAGTCAACTCAAGTGCCGCTTGGTTTTGAAACAGTGAAAGTTCCGTTATTGATTATGGGACTTGCTGTAAATATAAGGTCGCACTCTTATTGATATATGGCTTGATTTAAAACTGTCCACATTCTTGATAAGACACTTTTTTTTTTTCTCTGGGTCCGAACTCTGCTAGTATTCTAAAAAAAAATGGAAACACAAATCGTCCAGTGTGGGCCTTGCATTTGATCAGTATCTGTCTTCCATGTCAAAGACTTGTGAAACACTAGTAGGATATGTACAACCCAATCTCACTCCAGTGCCCTATCGTTTTCGATGAGACTGATGTGATTTGAAATGACGTCGTTTCGCTGAAAGTAATAAAAATAGAATCCGACTTGCACGTAGAAACTCACGCTTTTGCGGTTTGCTCAGGGCGAGTGTGCTCTTAGCGAGCATCGGTAAAGTTGGTTTTCGTTATTCGTATCGGCAAGAATAATAAGTGCAGACATTGACGATGTTTTCATATAGATTGTCACAGGAGGTCGACGCTAAACACAAAAATTTTGAACATTTGGGCTCTAATTATAGCGGCACTACTAGTCATAGCTGCCGCCAAATAACTATTTTTCTGATAGTTGTTACAAACAAACCATGAAATTACAAAGAAAAACACAGGAAACATTTAGTTTAAATAAAGAAGCAAGAGAGGGACTTCGGGCGTGGCAGAGAATGGCGTTGGTACATTCTGTTCTAATTTGGATTAGATTCTACTTAGAAATATCCTACTTCTAACTTCTTGGGACTTTAAGCTTCATCAAACATTAAACCAGATATATCGATACGAGTCAGTTAAGGGAATATTTTAAATACGATACCCTGAGTAATTTGTACATTATTCACGTTATATTAAATTATTTTGTAGGTAGATTATCCTGCAAACAATGTCACATAGTAAGAGCTGTGAAGTATTGGATTTTATGGAATATTTTTAAACAGTAACAAAATGTGGGTATGGATGATGAAAGCACTTTATTTGTAATTTTAATAAAACGGTAATGATAAGTCCGAAACGATATATATATATATATATATATATATATATAGAGAGAGAGAGAGAGAGAGAGGGAGAGATTATCAGGAGCGTGGCGATTAGGACGAAGTCCCGACTATTGAACTTGACTACACAGCTTAAATGGTTTACTCATCGGCAGAGAAGCTAAACAGACTCAACAGGTGTCGGAATCGCTTTTAGGATAGTCTATGCATGTGAAACTCTGATTGTTTACTCACTTTTGAGGTTTTATGGGGAGACGTTGCGATTTTGATTGAAAGTTGATCAGCGACAAGTTTTTCATGGTCAAAATAGTAGATTTATTCAGTTTATCGTTGCAGAATTCATGGATTCAAATTACATAAAGCAAAAAAATGAGCAGGCTTTACCCTCTAAAGTAGAGGTTGTTGAAACGGTGCATCCCGCAAGTTATCGTGAAAATCAATCAAAAAGATAATTCACAGTTAACGAATAAGAGATCTCCTTATTTATAAGACGTTCATGAATATTCGGTGCTTGAAGTGCCTTCGACAGATTGACTAAAGTAACATCAGATGCATTTATTAAATTATATAATTCGTTTTGGTTCTACTGATGCTCAGATTATGGATTCTATGACAAATCGTCTATAAAGCACAATCTTAAGTAAAAAAATCGTGTTAGTAGCATTGCATAATCACTTCTTAAGTTCTTATAATGTAACAAGCTTTTGGGTAAAACGATATGCGTAAAAGTACAAATAGCGATGATTATGGCCCTTTAAGATTAAGTTTTGAATCTATTGTATTTTTATATAGATATTTAGCGATATAAAGTTATTGATCATGCTTGTCGTTGTAAGTCTTCAAAGAAATATAGTTAATCATTCAGACTCGAAATCTGAGTTTTTCAATTCAAGGTGATAGAACGATGTTCTTTTCTATTACTATGTTACAGGGTAAACGTTTTCAAATGTTTTGTCTATCTTCTATCTATAACAAAAGAGTTTGCTCTACCGAACTATTGTACAAGTATTGTACAAGTCTCAATAACTACGACGTAAGTAAATAACACTCACACTTGACAGTTTATTTATGACATGTGTACATGTAAGTACTTTCATTGAATAAATTGCTATATCTGGCGCTAGCAATCTGTACATTGCAACTAGGCAACTTGATTTCAACACATGAAATAAACGAGAAAATATGTTACAGCATTTAACTTACTTAACATCCAGGGTCCCCAACCCTTCCAAGAGGTCTTTTTATAGCCTGCATATCCCGTGTACTCCTGTCTATCAAAGCTGTTACGATATAAAAGAGGCTGCTCTGTGAGGTCGAGCGACAGATCTTTTATGGGTCGTTTTCAAATTACTAAATTAGTACTGTCCTTGGAGTCCAGCGGCATAAAGTTTAATCTCTTTATTTCTTCCAGATACAGTCATCTGAGAACATCGCAATGTTGTTTTCATTTATATCCATAACTTTACTCCCAGTCCTTATCCTCGTCAAAGCAGCACCTTGAGTGAAGCATACAACAGCCGAAGTTTCGAACACTGAAGTCAACGCCTTCATCACAAAAGTAGCACACGGAAATGTTGAGATTTTGACTAAAGTGCACGGACTCCTGAACAAATGACGAAAGAAGCACCAGTACAAAGAGTGTGATGAGAACGGCTAAACAGGCGTGGACGCGTCTTTTGAAGGCCATCGTTTTAACTCACAGAACCCACCAAGACGTACTAACTATGGCAAGTTTTGTATGTACTACCGCCTTTAAAAGGTACCTTTTGTGGACAGCGTCTAGCTGCAGCCTGATGCGTCGTATCTATTCCAGCAGTTGTCACTGACTTTATCTTGAAGATTGTCTATACACCGAGCTGTACGTATGATGAACTCTACTTAATATCCTTGTTAGTGAGTGTTTATCGAAGTTTTCGAATTACGGTCAGAATAATGACCTTTTCTTTAATTTCAGCATTCCAACTGCGCTGATACGAAATCATTGCTAACAACGTCTTTTTGGCTACCAGCACGTCTTAGAGGAAGTGCTTCGTAAATATTTCCAATGGTGGCTAGCCATCAATAAAGCAGTCTGCCGTTTGTAGCTGATTCGCATCTTCTTCGGTTACCTGCGATCGCTTCGAAGGATGTCGTATGACTAATAGAGTCCTCGCGCGTAATACCACTTCACGGAAGGAAGCCTATAGTTACCTTCGGGGGGGGGCTGCCCCGAGTGCCCCGACGTCTGGCGGTGCTGCTGTCTTAAACGGCTATTATGTAATAGCAGTCGAAGTTGCGGGAAGGGTCCCTTCCGATGTGTGCGTTTTCTTCTTACCAGGAAGTCAATAGAATCGCGCCAAATCATGTTATTATCCGTATGGCGATAATATATTTTGTGAAATGATTGCACTGCCAATGATGCGTGTTATAAGAAACTGACACTCTCACTATGTTGCCAAACATCTAATCCTATGCAGCTATGCATTATAGAAGTATATTAATATATACGCTCTCAGTAAACACACTTAGCTTCACCCAATCTTCTTTCTGCTAACCGTCAATATAATGTGGTTCTAGCGGCCTATGAATAGAGCCTTGTATTTTTCACCCATACGCAACAATAATACGACGTCCGTTTGCAGTGTGTATTTTGCCAACATGCAATCGCACATATTTTTTTATATGATATTTATAGTTAATTTGATTATATTTGTAAACTCGTTCTAAGTAAAACCCTTTAACTGAATATTAATTTAATCGTCATTCAAAAAAATACACTGAATCTTCAGTTTATCAGTAACAGAAGCATAACTTTTGGGATTGGTGCGGGTCTGGTTTAAGAACTAGTGTGGATTTTTTTTATAGAACAATAGACTGACGACATTGTAAAGTGTATGTATTAAGTGCTATACTTGAGGTGACCTTAATAGACCAGATTCGAAAACAAATAGCCTCGTGTTTCGCCATCTTAGACGACTTAGGCTCAACGATTGACTCCTATACTATGCGTTCAGTCGCGGCGGTCAGTTGATAAAGGTAATTACACAATTATCAAACATATTCTATTAACAAGAGAACTTTAGGGTTAACCGATGAGTCTTAATGATGGTAGCTTTATTGAATTGGTCAGGAGAAAGATCAACTTTCTGTGATCAGCTTTTTAGATAGGGCTTTACGTACTGCATAACAGTTTTATTTAGAATAGAAATAAGCACATTCGTTTGACGTTACGAATAAATTCTTACAGTATAAGCGCCTATGTTTGTGCATGTATGGGTACTGGTAATGAGTGAAGGCAATATTCAAAAGAAAAAAAAAAGGTTGAAAAGTAGCAGATAATTAGAGTGAGTACAGGTCGGCAACGCTTCGCCCCGTTGTTGATTGTGCTAGATCTCCCGTTGATTATCACGATTTTTTGGCAGCAGAAAAGCTCTATCCTTGTAGTTCGTTGTTTTGCCTGCGCGCATTGGAGTGTCGTCACGCTGTTGAATGGTTCGTTAAATTATTTGTAGGTGTCATTTATTTTATCTGGTCAATAATAGAGTGTCCATCTGATGACGCCACGTTCACGCGCACTTGTGCACGTGTGTTTGTCAGGAAGATCACATCACGTATAAAAACAAACGGAATAATGGCATCAGCCAGATCTGGAGAAAAGCTTCAAATGAGAACTGCGTTTCATCTCTAAATCAATATAATCACGAAAGGTTTTGCTGCAACCTCAACTTCGATTTTTGTGGTGAGAGTTCACATTGACAAACATCTATATAAGTGCTTAACCAAATAAGCGTATCCTCCTTCCGCTCATGTGGGCGACCGGAAGGTGTCCTTTAAGTTTTGGCTGCGCCTACAATGTGTATGAAAAGTGTTGAAAATGGTGTAGATTCCTCTCTGATATTCTCCTCAGAAATATGGTTATATTAGTCTTTTCTCGTATCCAACCATCAGTCTGGTAGCTATGTTTATAGGTGCAATGATATTAACTGAAAGTTCTCTCGTCCACCGATATAGCAACAACCCGTGCGAGGGTTTAAACAATCTGTGATTCCGTAGTATTCTACTAATCACTGCTAACCTCACGCAATTAGCATGTCGTTCTGCGAGTTCTTAGATGTTTCCTTCATCATGCAAGTGAGTGATGATGACTATATATAATAGTAAGAATCACGTCGTGGAAGTAAAACACCATACATCATGTGTTCGACCAAGGTAGATTTAGGAAGGAACGGCTCAGATGATTGGCCATCACGGTTCGAATAATAGACGAGTGTAGCCTCGGAATCAAATTCAGGTGCTTTTCATGCAGGACAAATGTCTTAACCATGAGGAGCCTCTTAACATGTCTAATGCTGGGTCTGAAGTAGTGTTTAACTAAAATGGTACTGAACAAAGGACTCAAAACATTAATAGCATACTTTTCAAACAGCGTTAGCAAAAAAGGAATCTGGCTTTAACTCTTAAACTAAGCATGTTTATTTTCTGAGTCAGTATCTTTAAAATTGCTCCTACTATGTTTCTTTCTGTATTCTCCACCAAATTAATTCCATCGATCCTCAAGTGCATGTTCGATAAGGAAAAAATAGCTTTCTTAAAACAGAAATAGAATAACACTTATTTTGCAGTTAAAGTCAATTTGTTATAAAATCGTCATGCTATAGGTCTGGCACATTCCCGGCATTCATGGGCTTCTTTTTCTAGAAGCTAATAACCTCGTTAAGGCCTAGAAAAATCAACATTGAATGAAACGGTTTATGTTTAAAATAAGGATTATTTTTGATTTTATAGAAGTAATTGGTGACGCCGCACTGCAATCTCAATGAAACTGGCTCTTATAAACAGATCCGGCAGGTTTCGAAATGAAATAACTTTTCAACTTAGTTAATAATAATAATACTAATCTTTTAATATATATGCCTTAGAAGTAATTTCCTTTATTATTTATGTACTTGTCCAAGCTTCTCGACAGTCATATATATATCATCGCGTTTCCATATGTAATTTTCCTATCTGAGGCTCTTCGAACTAAATTGATAGTGCAATGTGCTAGCCTTCCAGTTGCTCTTTTTAGGGCGTGGGAAGTTCTGTCACCACAGAAATTCAGATCGCGAGAATAGGTGGATTGAAGCCAATGCTAAATACCCTTTACTCAATCCAGGAAGTAATGGAAGCGTGGCGACGAGATCTGACATTGTCGTTAAGTAATGGATTTCGTGCTTTCAATTGCCGTGCTAACGGTCTATGAGTCTCTGAAGGAATAATGGGCTGCATTCATTATTTTATTTTCGGCTAGTATCTCATAGTAGCAGACGTCTCTGGTGCCCATTGCATATACTACCATCAGCTGACGCCCGAACCTGTTTTAAATTGCAATGGAATTTGATTTTCCTCCAGGGCGACGTCATTCTCCGATCTAGTTCCTCTCTGGCTAACAGTCATGCATTGCCTACAGCAACTCTATGCCCTAGGTGAGCTTTTTATCGATATAAACTCCACTGTTTGCACACGAAATATATTACATGCATTTTTGATTGACTTGGAATCAATTACTCAGTTTCCGAATTTTCAGCATTTGGCTTATGTGTAACACGTTGCACGCATGAAATACCAGTTCTGGTTTACACAGGCCTTAGATTTCAAGCTCTGCTTATTCGGTTGCGGTTGCTTAATCGGTTTTTCGAGTCCCCATCTCTGGTCATCTTCTCGCTGGTGTTCAATATTCAAGCCTCCGTTCCCGAAAATTTTGCACCATTCACCTACTGTGCTTTTGCTTGAGGCCGCCTTGTCTAAGGTCTTCACCAATCTGCGATGAGTTTACGCAATGAGAAATGAAGCCTTAACCACTGCACCTCAATTTTCGAAACTAAAGAATGTTTCTTTTCTTCTGAACTCGTTTCTCCTGGAGTAGACTGAACCGATTTCCACTCACAAGTTTCTAGAAAACTGGAGTGTTTACCAGCTGAATTTCGTCTGCTAGCGTTGTAACTTAAGAGCGTAGTTCAAAAGCTATCCAACTCCAAAATCTGCCGAATTCGCTTGTAACAGCCTATATATATATATATATATATATATATATATATATATATATATATGATCAATAAAACTTAATGCTGGAAATTGAACTTGAAGGCTTGCTTCATAAACAGTCGTTTATCTGCATTTTGTAGAATATAAACTTCGTGCATGTAAACGGCGGCAGGGCGAAACTACCGCGACAGCAATTACCACAATTTTGCTTGTCACACAAAAGTGTCGGCAAGTGAGAGTTGTGGGTACAATATTGACATAACGATCCCATCAAAGGTCGTATGAGGCGTTAAAAAACCATTCGAAACACATGTTGACCGATAGAAGCGCTCATACATTCTTCGCTTTCTATCCGATAGTTTTTTTTACCAATTTTTTCCTGCCAAGTCAATATTGATACAAGATGGTGACATTAATAGTTGTAACCTATGCTGTGCTGTGGACTTGACCCGGCTTTTCAATGGTATATTTTGAGTATTTTACTGCAGGCTCTGCTGAAAAATCCGCTGTGCCCTTCGTTGCCATTTGAATTATAATTTGTAATTTTATGCATAACAGTCTGTCAGCAAAATCAATTCAACGTCGCAAGTCCATTGTTGGTAACAGATGCAAGACGGGCAACAAAACTTGTATTTGCAAATGGCAATTCATAACATTTCCTGGTAACCGTGTCATGCACCCAAAAGCAGGCTTTGAAGTCCGTCCACTCATTTCAAAAAACCTCTTCAATTATCTCTCTTTTCCGCTTTTATTTGATCTGTTCGATTTTATATATTATTTGAAGTAATATGAATAGCAGCCACAGAGGTGGCTCCAACGTCAACAGTATTATTAGAGACCATGTCCATATGTAAGTCCCGCTCCATCTAACTTAGCTACATAGATAAAGTGTACTTTAACATCGCCATGTTTTTTTTTTGATACAATTGCATTGAACTAAAGAAATCCGATGCTTTTTTTATGACCAGCGTTCTGGACTCTTACATTGTCGCTGTCGGTGTTACCGTTGTTATTGTTCTTGTTGTTATGGTCCTCATCCGCTCACAGCATGAGTTAATAACGATGATTGGTTGAATGGGCAAAAAAATAAATTTACGCATGAGCCCGGAAGGGCGGTGGTCAATGCCGTGTCATTGCCATCGCCGCTGTCGGTGGTAGGCAGAAGCTGCCGATTACTGGGCGGGTCAGCGGACGGTCTTTTTCATTTTGCCATACTTGCCGTATGTAACTACTCACCGTGAGGGATCCGTGTATTCCCTATGGCAACAGCAAATTCTACATGAAACAGCGATACAGCATTTACGGCAGTGTCTATAGATGAACGAGTCGAACAAGCGACAGGTGCAAGGAAGCAGCTCTGCATATACGCATTCTAAAGACTACGCGACAAGTCAAGCATCGGCGGCCAGCCTTGTCCATTACGCAACCCTCGACCTCGAGATTCCGTAGTTGAATTACTTTTCCTGCAATAATGAAGTAGCAAGAGCAGCAGCTTCAACTGAATGAAGATCTCTTGACTTGTGGGAGTGTGTGTATATCTCGTTTTTTAATGCTAACTTTTGCGTCGCAGCGCGTTCAGGCAGGTAATAGTCAGACGTATATCAATGTGCGCATATGCGATGTTTTAGTATTAAAGTTGGAGGTAGAGAGATTGTCTATCGTTAGAAACGCAACAATGTCAGACTACCAGGTCTAGCTGTTCTAAAAAAAACGTAATGATCATGCGAACGGATAATAGGGGAAACAATGTGAGCGTGTCGATTAAAAACACCTATATTAGCGGACAGATTTGCTAGATAAATAACGGATAGCCGCTTTTAAAGCAAGCATATCCTAAAATGGGATTCGAACACAAATCAAAGGATTAAGCGAATAAAATCGAAATTCATTTATTTCTAATGAGGACCAAATACAATTGTCAGGTAGTATCAGTCGCTTATTAATATGCTGGCTAAAACACAGGACTAAATCATTTTTAAAGAGGGATTTAATTATTAACTAGTAACATAATAGTAGTGTGCTAGAAGAATAATCCTAAAGTTGTTTTACTGAGTGTGATAAAATTTAATAAGGCTGTCAGAGATTAAGTACGCTTCAGGTCGGAGTAGCAACGCTGACATGCCGAAATACTTTTATCCGCCCGTTCGAACGTCGTTCGGTTCAAGTCCCATGGTTAAGACGTTTGCGAAATTTTACGACTACTATGATGCGAAGCGGACTGCGAAGATAAAGGCGATTCCGTAATGAATTGCCAATGAAATAGTGACAAATACTCTCGTTGGCCGATGGGCCAAGATCAGATCATGCCAGTCGTAAAATTTCGTTTCGTGCGAGAGAAGCCAGAAAAAAGCGTTTCACGTCCTAGAGACGGCGTTATCAAAATTATGCACGTAAAAAAATACGTTCCAAGAAGTTCCAGCTGAACGTAATAGCCAAAAATATTAACTAAATGGCTGGTGGTATAGAAGAAGTGGTAGAGACAAGCTATTTGTACGGGGCAACAACTCACAGAGGTAAACTGTTGCGGTCGTGTTGCGTCTGTTACACAGGCCCTGAGCGACGCGGATAACCTGTTCACAAGCTTACCAGTATTTGTTCCACAGGTTAATTAAGACCAAAAAAATTGCTTACGTTGTATGCGAACCCCAATAGGAATTCTAGTAGAGCAGATCTCTATTACAGACATACATACGTATGTTTATTTGTTCTGTCTAGCTGGCACGCGAACATACAACAAACAGTTCTGTACGATAGTGAAAATTTATCTATTTTAAGCGTTTAACAGGAAGTAGCTAGCATGCCGATCTTGAGAGAGCGTATGGAAAGTATCATCACTGTAAGGTATCTAAAAAAGGGAAAATCGATCTTCAATGTCATAGTTTGCGGGCAGCGTTTCTAAGATCTTGAAAGTGAACCATCACAATACAGTTCAAGCGATCGATCTAGCTACACCTGCGGAGTCGGTACTTGAGAAACACGATGAGTACATGCTGGTTGAGATTGCCCGGCAGGTGTACAGACAAACAGCGGTTACGCTTGATACATATTGCGAAGGCATAAGCGATGAACGCAAGACGCCTTTTGTGATATCGTAGATCGTTTTAGCATTCTGCTTTTAAACGGCCTCTCATAATGACCACTCATTCACTTTAATACATACAAGTACATTAATCATTTCGCTCTTGCTGGATCAGATATATACGAAATCAGGCGTCAGAAGATATCAAACTGTCACTCCCTTCGGCTATTGGAACTTCACGTATTTTGAACGTGGACTGCTAGGTGTCGTATGACGTTTTCGAACCCAACACTGCTTCTCTGTAGCATAAAATATAGCTAACAATAAGCTAAAATTGGGTATCCTGACGCACTGGTCGCCAGGTATCCCACCACTTCATCCCGTGCGTCACAATCGCGGAGTCATTACATAAACTGTGGTAGCCCCGCTGATTGACACGATAAGCTTGCTCTCGGCTACCCGGCTGCATTCGTTTTCTATGGATGGTGTATGTTTTTTAGATTACCGAAATTGTGTCAGGGCTTAAGTTGTGTGATCAGACCCGAATAGACATTTCGGTTAATCAGAAAGCTGTATTGCCTCTATACAGAGTAAGGCGCCTAATTAGGACACGGTTTATCGCGGCCGATACCTTTCCTGGTACCAGACGAAAGCCCGTTCTTTCTATAGCAAGACAATAAATTCGCCGTGGTGAACAGCTATATATCACTTAAACAGAGATTAGCTGTTAGAAAATTTATACACGCCGCATGAACTCTGTTTCGTTGGTGAGCTGAATGAATCCTCATTAAGACTTAATTAAGATAAATGTACTTTTCCAATCACCCCACATCAACAGGGTATTGCATTGCAGATGATTGTGCGGCTGCAAGAGAAGCAGAAGCGAATAACAGTACAATGAAAAAGTTACGAAGGAGCAAGATGAGTTCGTACCTTAAAGTTAATCGCTGCTGTTCAGTTTTAATGATTCTTGTATTTCAATCAGGGCGTGCGTGAAGAAATTCCCTGTAAACGAGCGTGCAGCATTATGGATTGTTTACGAAGACCTCAGGTACACTTCATGTGTCGTAGCCAGCTAGACAAATACTGAGGACAATAGAACCAAAAAGATTTTATGTAATTGCTACTTCATTTGCTCAAAAATGAGGCAGGTGGTCGTCTTGGATTTTGGTCCATAGCGAGCTCTTTTTGTCCTTGATACAAATATGACATATTTGACACAATTGTGACTTCACATGCTTCTACTGTCATTTTGACGGGGTTTGAAGTACGCTATTCAATACTTGTAACGCGATGCCACCGTATTTTTTCCAGGCCAGCGCGTCACTAAAGACATTTATCTGCATGCTCTACAAACTGCTGTACAAGCGCAGGTAACTGAAGTGTCTGAAATTTAATTATACAGCTTCTAATAGCGTGCATAACGACTCTATTAGTTCTGGGTTGAAAACATAGCGATGTTCTGAGATCCGTAGATGTGGCAGCTGAACAACCCCAGATTTTAATCCGTTGGATTACTATGCATGGGCATTCTTAGCAAGCGTCTAACAAACATTGGCATAACAATATCGAGTCACTCCCTTGTGTCTCTATCGAAAAGACACTCGCATATTTGTAAAGCGAATATTTGCAATGAGTCCGAGAGCGGCATAGAACCTAAACTAAGGTTTTAATCACAGTAAGTTCTAGTTGTATCGAATAAACATGATCGTCAGAAATGACAGTGCTCCCACTTGCTGAAAATTGCCTTAAAATATCTATTTTTATTTAGATATAGCCTTAAAAAAAGGTATAAGGACAACTCCTAATTTAGGTACCGTACCCTAAATTTCTTCAATGTAGGCAAGACGCTGCTGTTCTCTTGCCGTACAATGGACCAGTCAATACACATAGGACTAGAGTCATCGGTTTATTATAGTGGGTTCACAAACTGCTGGTGTTTATCCTTAGGTAAGACCAAGAATACGTATAGCAGACAGCGTTTAATGAATCACAGTCTATAAAAAGTTCCTCGGTCAACCTCTTGAATCGATGCAAAGTTACTATCTAATCGTTTGAGTTGTTAGTATCTGAAGATATTTCTTATATCGGGCTATAAGAAGCCGATATTATACGTAGGCTTGTGAAAAACTAATTAATTTAACTTAGTAGCGCCGTTCGGCGCAACGCTTATAAAAACTATAGTACGTGTAGGAAAGTGGTACGCTTATCAGTCAATTGGCTTCATTTTGAGACTTGTACTGCCAGCATAATTTTTCAACTGTTCTCTGGGACAGTTGTGTTTTTTTTTACTAGTTGGCATTGTAATTATTTCTTCAACAGATTCATGTGTGTTAGGGCCTTTCTCTAGTTATTAATCGACGAATGGATTATTATAATAGTTAAAATATTATTAGATAACTATTCGTCTGTATCGTTATTTCTCAGTCGACCATTGTTGTGCTTGTTGCTGTCATTGCAAAAGATAACAACCTCAAGTCTCATATTGTATCTGACAGACAACTGAAGGTGTTAGTGTTACCGCATAGGCACGAACTCCTGCAAATTTCGAGAGAGGACGTCCGTCAAACACCTTTGATCGCGCTGTTGCTACTGCCGACGGTGGTGGTGCCATTGCTCTAGCCGACGTAGCTCATATTGCAGTCGATTGTCATTTCGCCGTCCTATTTTCCTGAACGAGCGCATCGATACGCAGCGACGTTGTTCTCTAAGAGATCGATCGACTGCTACGAAGAAAAGAACGATGGGGAAACGTACCAACAGGCGTATACGCATATGAAACGATAATACCTTACCTGCGAGCTAGATCGAAAAAAAAGCGAGATAGTTCGCAAGTTCGCGCCAAAAGGCGGACGTCATAGAAAGACGGGAACAACGAATAGATAACGAAGAAAGAAAGAGTCTTTCAGAGCACGCAATGGAATAAAGCGGCGAAAGTTGGTCCCCCAGTTAGTCCGGCTTATTGGCGGACCAACGGACAGCGAAGCAGGCAGAGGATCCATGCTGACAGCCCTGCAGACCGTGCTGCCGCTATGATCGCGACTGAACAGGTGAAAGAGATCCGCACACACCGAGCAATCAGGCAGATGATCACCGCACTGATAATAATGACATCACAGCCCTGCTACGAGAGCTTGACAGACAGACAGGCAGGGGGAGACCACAACAGGCAGGAGGAAGGCTGATTTTGCGCCAAAGAAAACTTACTTTATTTCGGCGTATATTGCCGCCGTTGCTGGTTGTTTCGTGAACGACAGTGCTTTCAGGGATAGAAGTAAAAAGTCAGAAAGAACCAAGAAATGATCCACAGCGGGTCGGGGAAGGTCCTTGTCTCTGCCAGATCGACAGAATATAGATTTTGTTTCTCATCCACTTCAACTCTTTTTCTTCGGCCACTGCATGCGATATTGAAGGAATAATTCGAGATGGTAGTTAGAGATGTCACTTGTACGAGAGTGGTTCGCAGTGAAGAAACAAGATTTAGATTGGTGCCGGTTGTCGGCGGTCGTTATTATAGCGACGTTCGACTAACAGTAATTCGGTGTATGAACAGCAGATGTCTGCCTTTATCTGTTCGCTCTTTCAATTAGTGTACCGCTGCAGCGGCACGTACACTTTCAGTAAAAATTGTATCCACTCTATTATATCATAGCATACAGGGAGTTAAAGGCGAACGCGGAGTCCGTTGAGTTTATCGTCAATTAGAAATGCTTGTAGCTGGCGGTCAAGCACAAGCCACCGTTGCTTGTTTACCATTGTCACTGTACGACGACAGAAGGCGCAGTGGCGCGGGAGGGCCGAGGACGTATCGAACTGTTGTTTGAGCTGTAGATAATGTTACTTCTGTGCGAATACGACGATAGTGGCAATTGCTTTTTGGAATTTCTGATTCAGATTGCAGTTGATTGCGCGCTGGAGCTCGACGCTGCCATTTCTGCGAGAGCGTTCAAAAAAGATGACCCTTTCTCCAAGCGGTGCGCGAAAGACGAATAGCCAGAGAGGCCTCGATCTTGCATTGCGCGACATCACCGAAGAAGAAAGATCAGATTAGACCAGCACGCGAAAAGGCAGAAGGTCGCTGAACAATTGGTTTTTTTTTTTTTGTTTATCCATGATCGCCGTCGTCGACGACTATCTTGTGCTGTATAGTATATAAAATACATACCTACAGTAGGACTGTTTTGTATGCGTTCGACAGAGTAATATTGAAGACAAACTTTAATCCATAACAGTTTTTACCTAGTTGGTAGTCGAGCGAGATCGAAGCACGCTGGCGTATTATATTCCTTTTGACCAATAACTATTTAATTACTAATCGTTTTATTAGCGTAACGTTTTGATAGTAATATAACATGGCATTGCTGCAATGCTAGTGCATAGTCAATCACACACTGTGGAACATGTTTCGCGTTTGCTAATCGACTATCCCGCTTCCCATCCTGCGAAGGAAACTTCTGACGAAAACAAAAAGCAACCACTAATAAGAAACAAGTCCAAGCTGCAATATCGTATTCGTATGGAGGAGTCGTTTAGAATTAACTGTTTACTTTGACAGGTGCAAAAGGTGTTCTTGTTGTTTGTTGATAGCTGTTTCTGTGTACGTTTTTGTTACTGCTATTGTAAATAGCACTGTCCATGGTTTCGTCAGTGTCATCACTATATCGATTCAACCGTGACTGTGCTTTGTGCTCATCGTCAATAGATACCACAATTTGATGTGTAACTTGTATTGTCAAACGTAGATTCATTCAGTGTTTTGTGAACGCTGATTCTGAATACTACAAAGCATAGTCATGAAAAGGTAAGTGGAAATCAAACGATAGAAGATAAAGAACGAACGCAAATTCTAAAAAAAATAGTACATTTTTAAGTACGCTTCAACTCTGTGCGAAGGCACACACTTTGGTCGAAGCAAATACAAATACGAAGTGATAAGGCCTTCCGCTGCTAATACTAGTTTATAGCGATCTGCACGTTATCGAGATATATGTTCGATAAAATTCTAAACAGCATTATTCCACTTTGTGCCTGTTGTCGTAAGCACTACGATACACTGCTGGTTGTCGTTTAAGTACAGAGATAGGAATAAATAGATGTATTCATTATTTAATCACGTCTGTCATGCCGATGATATAGATATCATTGGCGAGGCGTAAACCAAAGGCCCCTGGGTTTCTCGGCTAGCGGTTTAAGTCGCCTCAGTCACAGTGTCGACGAGTAACAAACGGACGTAGACAAGCCTAGTGAATAACTATCAAAATTCGATTTCATCACTGCCGTATTGGATCCAAAATGCAGAACCAATTAGGACTATTTTATATAATTCATAGGTGAATCAAGCAGAGCAGAAGTGCCGCCCAGGTCCCCAGTTACGCAGTTTTCACAAAAGGACAGCAAAGAAACAGAAAAAGGGGAAACGTAAACCATGTTTCGAGAGCACATATATGCTCTTCGAACAGTATCTCACGACCTGTTTATGGCTTGGAGTAAACGAGTTGTTGCACCACCTTTAGGTGTATCTGACAAATCCCGTTTAAACAAAGTCAGGCATCGTCGAGCGTCCTTGGGGGCCTTGAAGTACTTGCCTTGTTTCTGTAGAAGGTTCGTAATGCGTTCCACCCGACCTCGGCTCTTTCCCGGTGCGACGAGCATGTTATCTGCGTGACAATTCATTGTCTACATAAAACGCTGAACGGGCTTGGCTGTGGATAATTCGAGGCATTATTGTGCTGTTTACCTGTGGTTATCTTTGCCGCGCTGTTTTTTGCCCTTTCATATCAGCGATCTACTGCTCTACAAGACCATCTGTCCAGACTTTGCCTCGAATTCAACGTACAGCAAGAGAGTGGCTCCTATAGACAGAAAGAGGTATAATTCCGATATACTCATACATCTGCCATCATATTATAATATTTATTGCTGAATAAAGCCGTAATCCAGGGATGTAAGTCGAATCCTTATAACACTGGTTCTCGACCTTTCTGTGGCTGAAGGGACTATGTCCGACTTTTTCTTAGTTTCTTTTATAGTATTGGGTTGATATATTAAATACTGATTTGATATTTTCAATGAACCTAGTAATCTAAAAGGGAGTGCTCACTTGGGCCAAGGTGCTCCTATGTATATTAAGATTAGACACCGGTTGAACACAAGCTAGATTTTCTCTCGCTAACAAGCAGTTAGAACAGTGTTTATCGTATAGGAAAAAAATTAGCAAACCCCTGAGAGATCCGTAACTGGACAGGCTATAATGCAACTAATTATTGACGTTTCTAGAAGTGGTTGTCCTCTATTTATAGACAGACCAAAAATGTTTCACGGTTCTCTAGGACGAAAGAAGTCTACTCAATCCCCGGTGAAAAGGCGTATTGATATATGTAAATATTAATGGGTCGATGCCTATGTGCGTATCCGTACCGCATGTTCTACAAGAATGTTTTCGGATTTTGCGTCAGGCGCTGTTATTGAATGTTGTTTCAGAAGCCGTAACGAAGAAAATCCTTGCGATACTGCCTGAAATTTCTGCAAGCTTGTTTTAATCTGAACATCTTAAAAAGAATAGACTGGAATAATTCTACTCGCTGACCGCACTACAGCCATACTTGTACTTCGAGAAAACCTGTGTTCGGAAAAAGTAGTGCTCGCCCTGGCTATAACGTGCATCTTAAGGCCAAAACTGCCTGAGGAAATGCTATCACAGTGCTTTTAGTCTTTTCGCTGTTCAATCGATGGTTTTATTTGACTTACTTATTTATTCTAGCTAACGTCTTAGAGACATATAAAAAAGACAAGAAGAAGAGGACTCCATATTTTTAAAAACATATTGTTTATTAAAATATAATACTTGTTTTTTTTACAGACCTATTGTTCAAGGATCACCGCCAGTGTCTATTTGTAGCAACCACAAGGACGGCAATTTGTTTTCTTGAAAAAAAAAACTTAAGTTTGACTGAAAAACGAGTGTCCATGTGTTCAAATATCAACATGTTCGCATGATAATTCCAGTCACTTGCCTTTTAGAAACGCTATTTACCAGAATTGCTAATCCCAGACTTATTTAAGCCACCTGAACTACGCAATCCAATACAAGCCACTATTGGGTGGTACTAACAAACGCATAAAAACAAAAATAAGGGTAATAATAATAAAGATGAAACCTCGACTTTGACTATATGTAGTTGCTAAGTCAACTTACTAAAGCGAATGAACTTCGTGATAACCGAAATAATAAGTAGAATTACGTAAGCGCCCTTAGATAGGCGGCATATCTACCTGTAATTATCTATGGGTGTTCGCAGTCAGCGCCAGCCGATCTATTTAATCCTTTTTATCGGTGACAGCTAACCAATAAAAAGGAATTACGCTGACCCTTTGCTATCCTCATAGCACAACCATAGCTTTGGTATTGCCTCTTACAGGTCATTCTCTCAGAGCAAACACACAATAACAAATTAGCAAATCAACAATATTTGTCCTAAAAATTTCTTGTTCGCATAAGTAAAGAAGTTTAAATTTATACACTTACCAGAATGCGGGTAATAATGCTATGATAATACTAATTTCAATAGATCATATGTTTATTACTTTTCGAAAGAGACAGAAAGATTAAGTAGGTGGAAAAAGGTTATATATATATATATTACCCGGTGGATACCGTCCTCACGTCCAATATAGATTTACACAACAATATAATATAAACAGATAACCTGTTTTTATACCCATGGGTAACGATTAGGTTTGTTAAGAAATCTCTTCTGACTGGACACGCATGCAAAGACACTTTTGTTCTTAGTTGTATTATTATATTAAGCATGGCGTTTCTCGCTTAATACTCACACAGTAAAAGTTGAAGATAATTGAAAAATTCAGATAACGCTTGAAAAATCATTGAACTAATGACATCGTCGAAAAAATTATGGCATATAAACCTCGTACGTTGAGGTAACACTATAGTCGCATAGAGACTTTTCGGATACTGTACATGTAGCTCTTCGGACATTACACTGAAGTGCCGTTGATACTCCATTATTGCTTACAGGGTATCGTTATATTTTTTAATCGCACATACACGGCCAAATTTCGTCTGCATTGGCTAACTAACGAATCTTCCATATTTTCCGGGTCCGTACCAAAAATTTAGGTACGGAATGTTCAAAAAATCTGGGCTCAGATTCGCTTAAAAAATCGATGCACTGTCGACTTATTATCAAAGAACCCTCGAATAATATATACTTGAATCGAACCGACTATAACAACGACGACGGTTAGTATAAACGAAAGCCAATTAACTTTGGAAAAGTTGTGTTCGACTAAGTTCCGGTGGCGCGCTTCATGAGCCTTTTGCCATTCCTGATAGCGTTCGACCTGGTTGAGCAAATCGTAGAGACGATTAAGTCTAGCCTTCATCTTATCAATGTCACTCGAATTAAAGCCCTGATCAGGGGTCAGGGTAACGCTGCCCAACCCGAAGGGATCATCGTCCTCGACTTCTCGTGAACTATCTCCGTTGTCGACGAACACTTCGAGGTAGACCTGTTTCGCACTGAGTAATGAACGGGTGTTTCCTAAACAGATTTTATAATCACCGTCAACTTTCACCTCAAGTCGATGTACAGAGTCCGGTTTATCCTCCTCCCGAACCATAACAGTTCCATCGGGAGCAGTCAGCGTAAAATCCACACTTAGCGAATTTTCCCCCATCGAGCCGGCATCAAGAACTTGATATTCTATCTCAAGGAGTTGATTTTTTCGGGCGTTCTGGAAGAGGCATTCTTCCTTGCCGGCTGGAATCGATAATGTGAACTCGGCTTCGTCGCTGTAGCGGCATTTTACTGGCCAGAATAGCGCGAAAATCACTACCATAGTACCGGTTGCACTCACGAGCGTTCGACCGTACCAGGGCCGCACCATGTTGGACTGCTCAAAGCGATAGAAGCTGTGCGGCGAAGGGACGAGGGAGATGTTGAGGTGACTGGCTGGCGTTGCTGCTGCTGCTATGAAACGCAGAGTGGAGCTTTTTCGGAGGATAGACAATCTCTGTCTGACACACAAAGGCCGGACGCCTGTGATCTGAACAGATACAATGCACATTGGCTAGGTTACAATAACGCACGTGATGAAGCAGACACGAGAAATATTTAAAGGTGCCATTATTTTGTTTTTCTTTAAAAGTATTTATAACACCACTAGTTTACAATTGGCGTCAAAAAGGCAAATGCATATATACATAATTTACGAAAAAATGCATATGCATATTCATAGTAAAAACAGTTCGTAGTAAAAAGAATTATAAAAGCATCTTTATGTTATTCCCAATTGCCTGTAAAATACTTATGAACGAAAGAGACGAATCACTATTAGAATGGCAGTTGTGCACAAACTAAACACTCGCGCGCGCATCGTACTAATCGATCCCCAATGATATAATGGCTAGCTATTGAATTTATAGGGAACAAATATGCAGATATCGTACTGCCAAAGAAAGAAACGGTATTTATCAGCGTACGATAGATCAGAATATATGAAGTGGAATATATAATTATTGAATTTACATAAACAAGCAGCTTGAGTCGAAGCAGTTGGTGATAAAAAAATCGCCAATAAAGCTATTTGTACTAATATATGCAAGGCTTATATTAGGTCCTTGTATATTGATTGACATCTGAAGTAAACATCGGGTTTGCTGAATTCCGTTGTTATATCCTGGCCATGCTATTGCTGCATTATCGCTACGGTACGGTTTGTTAGACGATAATTAGCAGATCATTACAAATTGGGCTTTATCCTGAAAAGTGCTGCGATGTCTAAGGACAATATTGGCTTTTAATATGGCATTATTAATGACTCAGATCTTGCAATTTTAGAAAAATGGAAAAGTGTCTATTATTGTTATTGGTAGTAGTAGTGATATTATCATTATTTATAGTGTAATGAGATACATGGAATGAGCATACTCTAAGGTTTACAGTAAGTCCAGAAATGAAATAGTATTATTCATTTTATAAGATTTTTGTGAACTACTAACCTTGTAAGCCTCGATTTTGTGGCCTTCATGAGGCTTTGAGCAGCATTCTCATCTACACTACTAACTTATTATCTCCGCGTACAAATCAATGGTTGTCAAAAACTGAATTGTATGTTTACTTTGCGGGTCCTCTCCGCTATATTAACTCTTTGAAATCTCTTTGAAATGCAAGATTATCATCCATTACCACAGACACATGCACAGGACATTCTTGCATAATGCAGGTACAACCTAGAGGCCTTTCTAATCAGCCAGAACTACTTGTAAATGATCGGCTTTTGTAGTTACCCTTGTAAAGAATCGTTAGATTTAGTGTCAGAGGCAGTAAATTAAAACTGCTATGATTCGCTAGATTCGAGGACTATTTCCTTCGTTATGTCAAATTAAACTGCGGTTATCATTAAAACATTTTTACTCACATATTTTTTACAAATTGAGCCAATCCTTAAATGGACATTTATATAAGTCTTAAGTCGCTCATCTGACTACACCGAATTACTAAGCCATATTGCTGGGGAGGCTCAGTGAGTATCATCAAGGTTGCTTCTCTGAGGCTCCATTAATATATTTTAGGTACGAGCTTCCACAATACATAGTACCCACCATTTATATCGCATTACTGTCTAACAGTGTATTTCGGATGACTGAACGGACTCTATTTTGTTGACTCACTTATTAATTTCTAAAATAGCTAATGATAGCAAGCTGGAAGCCCGTATTATTCCCCTGCAATTTGTTTTTTGAACTAGGAAGTTATACTCTAAAGCTAAGTGCGCTGTAATATGCGAAGGAAGACAGGATGTAGGCACTGCTCAGTATACTTACACTGGTCAGGAGTTAAGAACATTTACAATTCGTTAAGTGCGAATTGTCGATAGGAAACCACAGTGTCAACGAACACAATCGCTTGAATCGAATGGTCCCTCTTATAGCAAATCATTTATTTAACGAAAGATCACAGAGTTCGCATAAAGAAGGACGGAGCATTGGTTTGGCGGGATGCTCCACAATGCACGTATATAAATTGTTGATGTCCATTTGAATCATCATAAGTTTCGAAAGTGCGTTTTATGGGTCTCACCTTAGTACGACTCTTGTTCCTGATCTAATTATTTATTGTAGAACTATAATTAGTATGAAGCTTCCAATATAGCTCCGCGTAAAAGCGTAATAAAATGTGCATCTTACTCCATACAAATGTCATTCATGTTTATCCTCTACCGTTCATGCGCGTCACTCAAAATACTTTTGTATTGGGATGTCACTGAGAAGCGAGAATCGTCGTTTAAGCCACGTATAGACATGATTACAGACATAACTCCATGGCGTGCCGACTATTGGCCAAAAAAAAAGTCGGAAAATATCTGTTAAGTTAGTAGCTATTCCTAGTTATCAAACCATTTTCTAACTATTTACATATCAACTTCAATGAGTACATGGAATACAATTTGAGAAATTGGCTAGTTGCTCTTCGTGCAGGACTGTAAAATGTTAGCCGACTAATTGTGAAGATCTAATATCGAACCTAGCAACCACAACTCGAGGTAGTTCGCCATGGTTCTTTCTTAGAGCACATGCTTTTTTTACCATCCTGAAAGGCATATGCCACGGATTCGACATTATAAGAGATGTATGTATATATATATACATACATGACCATGGCGGGCAAATGTTTTACAATTGCTCAGTTGACCGCGACAATTCTTATAAACTGTGCATTACGATCTTTTGGTCGTTTTGTTTACAACGATTGGCTAGTGAACGTTTTTAAACGGCGTGCAATTATCGCATTAGCTAGTTCACTGAAAGTTAGCTTGTTTTTCTACTGCTTTTGCAAGTTCTCGGGCATGAAGCCCGTTTCACCGATAAATCTCGCCACGACCCTTCCCGATGGTTTGATCTCGATGTGAGTAATGGAACCATGTTTAATGGAAAACCGCAACAATGCGTCTTCAGGAATCTGCAGAGCGCGACAAATGAAGTATCTGAAATAGCATACAGTTGTAAGTAAAGTGGGGAAAAAGTATTTGGCTATATTACCTTTGTTGAAATTAATTCTTCTTTGATTCTCTTCTTTAATACTCCTTCCGCTACTCTGTGTGCAATAAATATGTGCGAAATGATTGCTTCGATGCGCATTACAGCTCTTTTCAAAATACCATATCTTACATACCAGATCTGTAGCACCATTATTTTTAACAGTGCTTGAATTCCCATGAATAATTTCACCTCATTTACCTGATGACGTTTGCGTGACACACAAGCAACAGTCTCTCGGTTCTTTCTTGAGTTGGCTTTGCCCGATAGAAATATTTTCGAAAACCCGCTTCAATGCGGGCCCCGTCCTGGAAGAATATTGAAGGTTCACGAAATTTACCTGATTTCGGTTCTGAGGAAGCGGGTAAACCTTCTCGCAATAAATCCGTTGTAACTACCTTTTCTGTCATTTCTGGTGGCAATTCCCTGTAAATTAAAAAGCTTTCATAGGTCATTCATTAAGTCAAAGATTGTATTAACCTATTTAAAAACTTCGCCCGACGCCATCTCAATGAGTGATTTTCTCGATTACAAGTGTTGCTTAAATAGATGATTTAAAATTCTATTTTAGTATAGGAATAATGCAAAAACAAAACATCAACTAACTGTGCATTGTAACAAAACTGTGCATTGGCACATTTGGTTCGTATTTTCGATTCTGCTGATCAGCGTGCACTTACTTCAAGATGCAATCGCCCGTTTCTCGCGCCCTAGTCATCGTAGAGATTATAATTTTGTCGAACGTTAATCCTAACTCCTGGAGTCGTTTTCCCGCAAGTGTTGCTTGCTCTTTGCCTTTTTCAGTTAAATTTCGTAACGCATCGTGTTCATTATCTTGGTTATATTCTCCATGCCGAACAAGGTAGATATGACGCGATTTATATGGAATTTTGCACTCGTTGATCGGACCTTCGGCCTTAGAATAGATTTCGGCTGGGTCCCTACTGTCCCAATTAAAGTTCCAGTTCTTTCTCTGCAAGCAAGCGTAACAAGAAACGCAAGAGCAAACAAAATATATAATCTGAGTAATAAGCGAATTTAAGGTTATACCAAATAGCCAAAAAACAGGCTCTGAAAAAATATTATGACACAATAGTGTATCAGAGGTTTAAACAGAGTTTATATTGTTTAGTTTGACAACTTGATCCTCTGTCAGATGCTACATGGGAGCACAACATACTCTGGTTGCTTCTAAAGCAACCAATACCTTACCTCATCGTGTATATGCGCACGCAGACCTGTCTCGGACGATTTTGGTAAATGGCCATAAAGACGGACGCGGTGATGAGGGACCTTCTTATGATCGTGAAAAGGACAAGGTTTAAGAGTAGTTTTAGATGATCTAACTCCATCAACCTCTTCATGGTGTTCTAAGCATGTCCACTTCTTGTAGCCGAGTAACGCCGCCATTCCCAGACCGACAAGCGACCCCGCAACTTTCGTTAACATGTTGTTTGCAAACCTTAAATTACAAACACAGTTACTCCACACACCACACAGTGACATCATTCCTATCAATTCAAGAGTTGATTGGAAATATTACAGAATTAGAATAACTTAAAAGGGCCGAGATTAGGCAAATAGTACTAATCAACTTAAGGCTTCTCCAACTGAATCATTCAAATATTGGAATCGCTACCTATAGCAATAGTAAACTAACTGACAAAACTAGCCTACTATAGACATACTACAGTCTCGTTTCGTCGCATAAAAATACTATAAACTTATCTCATTTGTAAACATTGTTAGAACAATTTAACCTATAAAAAATAACGCATTTTCTGTCGAACCCATCCAAAAATATGTCTCGTATATACACGATTGCTTTAGTCGATGTTACCCTTTTACATGTTGCAAATAATACGCTTTTATCAAGCTCATAGTACTTCGCGCATTTGTTCGCCTTATCACTTATAGCTTTTAGCTATATTTTAAAATTTTGGCCATATTTTAAAGAGTCTGCTCAGTTAGCGTTATACATATCATTGAAATTGTATTATATATTCTTACAGGTGACATACAAATTAACTAAACACCTGAACACGTACCGCTCAAATAAGTCGAAAAAAAACGCTAGACAGTAGATCGGTACTTCTAGACAATTGTGCCGGCGCTTTAGTGTTTGTTTACTTGTTAGACACTAGCAGACGGCACAGCTATTGCGAACCTAGGAAAGTAAGTAGGATTATCTCAAATTCGGCCATTGGACTTCGTAAATTATTGACCAAAGCTTATTTATTTATAATTGTTGCTAGCTGATAGCTGAATATCAATAACAACAATAACAAAAATTAAACGCTTTGGCGTTATTAACAATAACAGCTTGACACCAAAGAAAGGCTCAATTAGCGCCGGTCTGTCATTTTTAATTAGATTTCAGGTAGTTTCACCTATATGATCAGCTGCAAATTGGACCTATTAAACAACTTACCTTTATAACTGCGCCGTACTTAAGCAGCACGGCGATGCACAACGCGAATCTGAACGCGTACGAAAACGCTCCGTAACAATTGCAACAATCAATATTAGGTGCCCGCATACATTATCAGTATTGTTATCTCAGACCGTCGTCTGATTTAACATTCGTGTCGTACGCCGCCCAAATAAACGGGGCTATTAGCTCAGTGGATCATCTATTAATAATAGCTCAATAGTGAGCACGTTGCATAATATTGGACAAATGTGCTTGCTTATTTTGGTAGGTTGAGTAATGGTTAACAGTGGTAACATAGTCGCTGTGAGACTATTTTTTCTGATGTTTTATGTCCGTTTCTACTGAGACAGGGTAAAAATATTACCAATAGTGTAATATAGTGATGAAAAACTGTACATCATGCGGTATTCAATCTTATGGGCTCCCGTACAGGCGTCTCAAAGCTCTCGAAACGACTGCGGTGACACCTCTTTCTTGCCGCAATTGTAACACACATCTTAATAAAAAAATGTCTTTTCATACAAAAACATTAAAACGAGGAACTGATGTGAAAATAGTCCCTGATGAACCTCAGATGGACTTAGAAGATATGCTTGTTCGTGACGCAGTGTCTTCTCATGCGAGAATGTTTTTAAAATGAACAATAACGGACGAAACACGCGTTAGCAAGGAGGAAGGCTTTATTATTTATACTTGACAATGCTACACTGCATTTTACGCTGCATCGCGTTTTCTAAGAGCTGTTCTTTAGACTACAATTTAATCTAGATGCAGAGTAGACTTCACCTAAAGGGAAGCAGTTTCAGGCATCATTATTGTATCATATAGGTAGACTTTTTTCCACTGAACAAATCGTAGACTGTTTGATCTCCCCCTATATGAGTAGATAAATACAACATTTTTTCTCGTCAAGGCTCGGGCTAACGTTATTGCCCCACACAGATGTCGTTCGGCACGCCGATGGCTATTAAAATATTTGCATGTGCATCCATGCATCTTTTAAAAAACTAAGAAATGCTGAAAGCTCATTTCTGATTAAACTGACCTGTTTTTTTTTCATTCAGATTTAAATATTTGTTTGTTAGTGCAAGGGCTTAGTAACAAAGAAATCTACATCCACCGTAAGGGACACGTTTTTACAAGCCAGTTTATGTATGGAATAACTCGTTCATATGACATGTACAGCATGATCCTTGGAATACAGTGGAGGAGCTAGTTTTATAGTAGATTACAGGGGGAGCTTGTTAACTTTCATGTTTTCCCCTCTCCACTTGCAGAGTCGTTATGCATTAACGGTGCCTCCTGTATCGGTCTGATGTTCATAACGTTGTCTGCTATTTCACACAGTCAATAAAAACATAAGCGTACGACATAATATACTTCACATTTCCAAAAGATAGGAAATACGCTGAAGATTTCTCTCAAATACCTATCATAGATTTGTTAGTGGAGTTGCCGTGGAGAACAGAGCGCCTCGGGCCATATCTGAATGCCCGATTTCAATTATTTTATTTAGAGCATGCGGCGTTGCTTGGAGACACTTTGTCCCACGATCATTAAGTAGCTGTTAAATTGATAATACTGCATATAGCTTACAAATTATTTATTATAGCAATATTATACATGTGGTCCTACCGACTTCTAAGAGATAAATCATTTCTCCGAGATTTTTGCGTTTCCTGGTACTACCACAAAATTAAATCAAATATAGCATTATTTTGAGATGACGCTTTTCTGTAGACGCCTGTTAATTTGTTTAGACGTGCTGTCGGGAGAAAGCCTTATAAATGTTCCAATATTGTTAATGTCCGACACACTAATAGGGAAATCGTGACTAAAGCTCCGGATATATTTGATATACCACAATTGCATCTGAACACCCTACCGCGAACACAACCATATACGCAGTCTTTACCATAGTGTTCTCGGATACGACAGTGCTTTTTTCAGTATAGATTATTTGTTTTCAAAATACGGTCACGTATATCTACGACCTTCATTTCCTAAATCGAGAAAATCGTTCTGGTTAGTCCCATGACATCAATGGCCTCGCTTAGAAAAATGATTGTGGTTAATCCTAAATTACAATAATATTCTGACTAAATTTTTGTTTGTCTTATAAGAGGAACGCTATTAAGGTATTGAAACAAGGTCTAATCGGTCAAATCATAACACATGATACCGTGGCAAGCACCCTGTTTCTTGGCCATATACAGGTACTGAGATAATAACGGCCCATATAAATGAACTATTCATAATATACAGATTGCCTACATCGGCTGTGCCGGCGGTTGTCGATGCCATGCGCTTGGCGTGGAAAACGTTGGCTGGGTGTTCAACAGGTAAGCGGGAACGGCTAAAACCGTGGGGTCCTCCACTCCTCTTGCCATTTGAAGCTGATACAGGGCCACGTTTACTAAAATCATTATACAAAACAACAAGCAAAACGAATTAATAGGTTGACAGGCTGTTATTATTCCCATACTATAATTTACTTTAAAAACCCGAACTTTATTATCACTGTTGAATTTCCACTTAAAGTATATTTAGGAGGAACCTATTTGATTACCATACTTGACAGACCATCGGCTCCATGACAGCTGTCTCAATAGAGAAGGTTAGGCTTTTTACTGATAATAGTCATGTTTGAATATATTAGGTATGAGAAGCAGAGTCAAAATTGAGTAAGTAGTTTTGGTGCACTATATATAACTAGTGCACCTGAAATAGGATGCGGTAATCCATATTATTGTGAGATAACACTACTGGGTGGCTAGACAAAACTGCACAAGCCTCAATCAAGTAAAGCCAAGTTGTCCCTTTTAAAAATTGTCGCACTAAAATTATCTGTGCCACCTTTTTTTACGTTTGACAACTTCAGAGTTGTAGGTATAAACTTTCATTCTAGTTTAGTTTGTTCTTGAATTTATCGATCGCCCTGCAGTTTCCTTTTCAGGGTATTTGGTAGACAAAGTAGCAGGGAGTCTAGATCTGGTGAATACACGAGCTAAGAGGATACAAGCATCGAGTTCTTTGCGATATAGGTATCGTCGTAGTAGTCAGTGTATCATCGTACCGAAAAACTCACAATCTGTTTACCTAAACATTCAGACTTGGGACAACCTTACGCATTTTTATTACTACTCGCTAAAGCTCCTTTATGACGGTAGAACCATTCGGTATGGATGCATAATGCATAACTCCTCAATAGTTGAAGAACACGGTGCAAGGAAGCCTAGTTTTTACGGAATGCACCACGGGTCGCGGTAATACACTCAAGTCTTATCTCCTGTAATCACACATTGGAGCCAATCCTCTCATTTAGTGCGTTAAGGCTTTTTTTGGAGTAATTGTTAGCGGATTTCCATTTGTTGCAAGTTCAAGCTTTGTGGTATAATGTTGACGATGAATCCGACATGGCTCATTTGATATCCGCAACGTCTCTGTCTGAAAGCGATTTGGTGAAGCTCCAGTAAAGTTGTTTTTGTCATTGTACGTTTTTGTTCGTACTTTTTTCGCCACCCTCACTGTGACAGATCGTCCGAAACGTTCAACGCTCTTTTATACGCTGCGAAACCGTTGGCTTTTGACACCGTTTAAAATTATTTGAGCACAGAAGTTTATTAGATAGAGGACGATGCACGCTCTATGATATTAATTTCATTTAAAATAAAAAATAAAACAAAAAAACACTTATAAAAACATTCAACGCGCTTGGAAAATGAAGAGCACACGTTTACATGCCTGTATGTAGCAGACGCGCAGACGAGAGTAGCGCCGCAAACCCGGTCAAATTATTGATTCGCTGATATAACAAGGTTATTATATCGACATAAATCGTCGATACAAACGCATAGACAACAGACCAAGCAAATCGATAGTTAAGCGCTCATTCGGTATCAACATTATTATTGATGGAAAACGACAAACTAACTATAAATAATACTTACTTTCATTGCGAAATACGGGGCAGGGCAATTGGAGGTAGAACATTCCCGTGCTAAAGAACGTAGCCGTTGTAGCATCTAGATGGGAAAGATAGGAGCTCGTTGGTGACGCTACTCTGTCAGCGTCTGCCGTCGGCATCAAAGCTAACTCATCTTTCTTGACTTTGCGCTTTCTGGTAGCCTTTATAACTTTTCCGAGAGTCTCATCCGGTGGACAATCACAGTCCTTAGCGGGATATCCTTCTTTTGAGTTTATACATAATCTATGGATTGTGTGCTTCTTTTGTGGGCACGGCATGAGCTGATTTCCCTTAAGGGTAGCCAAACCACATCGCCGACATTTCGGCAAAAATGGAGCACGGCCGCGCTTTCGAATTTGGCCTGAAAAAACAAAAAATAGGACATACTATTTTATGCTACTTCGCCATTCACCGTGAAAATAGGCGAAGCAAAAAAGCGCGACCTTCCGGTGTCATTAATAGTGCAACGCGTAGCCAACTTATTCAATCAATGAGTCGCACGTACGTCGACCAATGAGCAAAAACACAATTGGTGGTTATTTCACAATGTGTGCTTTAGCGCCACTTTTTTCACCTTTGTGGTTTTTTTCCGTTCAGATCATGACTTTTTCTCGCAAATATAATCCAGGTACATAACAACTGTTCACAATCGATTACCCTTCAGGTTGGACGCTAATGAAGTATACGTCCTCACAGTGTGCACTTCCTGCGAAAACAGATTATTGACGACCGGAATAGTAATCGTTTAAGCTAGCATCCACTTGACTTGATAAAGGCATTTCGTCTTTGCCACGGGTACACTGCAAGTAGCATTTATTCTGCTTGTTTCGTTCCTTGAAAAGATTTGTTTTAACATATACATAGTAAAAATAACAATTTTTTCAAAAATGTAGAATATGTATATCTATTCTATAAGGTAATTATCGTTCCATTCATTAGAATAATATAATAAATTCAATCATCAACTAAAAGACATTGTTGATTCTAAATATTGAAAGAAAAGAGCGTATTAAGTTGCAAATACAAGACGCGAGGATTGTACAAAGGTGCCCTATGGAAATTTCATATACCATATACAATTCGTACGTTGCTTGGGTCTTCCAGGAGTGTGCAGCGTTAGCCTAAAGGTAAAGCCTCGTAGTAGAAGATCATATTTAGGTTGTGTCTATTAATTCAAAGAAGCTAACTAGAGTTTATTAGAAAACTAAGACGCAACAAAAAAAAGAAACACTATCTCAACAATATGTCCACCGTGGGACACGATCGATCCTGAATTTTATTGTGCAGCAATTTCGAGGCGGAACTATTATCGTAGACCGTAGTGCGGCCACACGATTTATATGTACAAACGCGTCATTCAGTTGAGAACATTTTTTGTAAGAGACATGTCGTATTACGGAGTTCGAATTAGTAATGATTGACTTTTGCAGCCACAGACCCCCAAGCCATCTAGTGGATCAGTAAGATTTCAGGGAATCCCTATTATGTACTTACGTAATGTAACTTACACTTTAAACCGTAAACGTCACTGACCTAGCACTTTGTCGCGAGATAGCGGTACCATATATGACACGGATGCGGATGCCTAGCTCTATTTCCGATGTTCGACAAAATATGAAAGCAAAGATTAGGCTCGACAAATAGTACGTAACTGTAGGTCTTATTAAGACGATTCACTGTTCGTTCAGAACTGTAATTATAAATGAGTCATTCCTTTCACTCCAAAGATACATCAGATCTCATTTATTGATAAACTATCACTACCATGTTTTATATCATTCGAAATTGAAAATGTTATTTTAGGCCTCATAAAAACGAATCTCAAAAATTATTTTATAGGCTTGTTACTAGATTTGTTGTAATGAGATTACATTTGCAATGCGTTTCCTATTTAATGTATTCCGTATGTATCGTTCAATTGTGGTAAAGCCTCTAGTATTATTTATGATAACACAAAATTTTACGCGTATAACGTACGTAGTAATGTAGCAAAAAAAAAAAGGGAAAATAGGTTGTTTTTGTGCTTAAAATTTAAATATTAGCAAATATCGCTTTGAGAAAACATGTTGCTTTAGAGAAAAGCATTATCACTTGTGTTCACTTTTATACTTTTCTTCTCATACGAGTGCGTTCGAGCAGAACAAGGTTCTATGCTTACTTGAGGATAGCTTTCACTGACTCAGTGAGTCTGATCTGAATCACGAAGAATTTACAAAATTACTTGCTTTTCATGTACATCTATTTTATATTCTTTTAAGAAATTTTTGGCGAATATCCCGTTAATATGCACATATTTTTTTGTATTCTGCAGAGTATTAAGAAATAGTCATAGACACAAACCATAAAACTGTGTCCCCAAACAGGTGTACCTGCTCCTGAATAAACAACAGTTGACTAAAATTATGCAATCGTCCCAGTAATCCTGAAGTTTGATGGTTAAGAAGAATATATGTTAAGATATTTATATTATATTATGTACATTTTGAAAACTTCCGGAAATTTTCACTTTACTTTCGTTTTATTATATCCATTAGTGGCTAACCCAGCTAGTGCACATCTGTAAAGTAAATAATAGGTTTTAACACTTCTATACTTCATTATTACAGCTTTCATCTTATAGCCTGTTACTGTTTGTTTACATTTGAAGACATAACGTTCGAAATAGTGGGTGTTGACTGCAAAGTCCAAATAGAATAATACTATAACTAGTTATTCGATCACCTCATTCGCGAAAATGTACCTCAAACACGGTTATTCAGAATCACGTCAATGTTAAATGAATGGAATTTGAAATTTTTGGCTGACACATTTTTATACATGTATAGCCAAGAACGATGATACAAAATGATGAAGGCTCACATATAAAGCGTTACTGACCGGATGAGGTGGATTCCTTGCCATTGGAGGTTCCCTCGCCTGACGATGTTCCAGGCAGAGGGTCTCCTACAACTAGCTGTTGCTGAAAAGACACATGTTGAATAATATCCGGAGACTGAACACCACTGCTTGGAACACTCATAGCCATTCTATTTTAGCTTGGGTGATCCACAACAATACCGTTCGCGCGTTCGAATGTTTGTGCTCTTACCGAGTGGCCTTTAAGCCACTGTGGTCACTGTTAAACAGATGCCGACAAAGACGTAAGCAACCCAAATAGACGCCAAGTGCAACCTCCTTTTCAAGCGCGCCAAATTTAAATAGTTTCGTAACAACTATTTCAATGGCGCCATTTCGCGGGACTTCCGACGACTAAAAAACGTCATAGAGTTTACGATAAAGATTATTAACGTAACAGGCAAACAAAGCTAGCAATCTACTGTATATTATAGCTGTGACCACAAAAAAGTTCCAGTTTGCTGAGCAAAATCAATCAATAAAATCCATCTTTTATTACCTAGTTTAAAGGAACGTGTTCGATGTACCGAAACCTGAAACATTCTCACTAAAGAGTAATTATAAAAGCAGATAAAGGTGACTAGTCTTCAAGAGACCACCTTAGATAGGCTCAAATTGTAGATTTGACGATTATGTGTTTTTGTCCTCTGCCCAGCAAGGTACCCGACAGTTAGTAAGCAGTACGCGTTTAGAAACACTCCTTTTAACTAGTACATCATAAATTATAAACTGAAATAAAAGCTGTCCTTAACCTATTGTGCTAGTTCTTTCCTTTTTTGTGCTTAATTTTCATACTTCATATACCTACTTAGACTGCTGTACCCCGCGCTGATGTATCTTTCTAAGGGAAATTATATGCCATTTTCCCAAGCTTCTCACAGATACATTTTACAGTACAATATGGAGTGTATGTACGGGCTGTTGATGGCGGTGTGGATGGTAACATGGAAATGGATGTTCAACATGTATAAACATAATGTGCGAAAGCAGCATCAGATTAATCTTGAATTATCTTTGATGCTGTTTCAAGCAACGCAATGTAGCACGATTTCCAATACCCTAATTTATTACACTTGCAAACACAATTTCAATGATGATAACTAGATTTCTACTACGTTTATCATTAATCAGTTACTTGTTAATTTAGGAAGAAGGCGTTGTAATAATTGCCACATTTGTTTTTTTCTACGGGATATTCATAAACGTTAAAAGAAAAACAATTTGCTGTTGGCTAAAGTGGTTTGTTACAAATGTGGGATGTTTTTTATACCTGCCAAAGAGAACAGAATGCTGGCGAAAGAAATTTTTCCATATTTACGTTGCCGTCGAAACATGCCTGATGCAACAAAAGATACTTAATAGAATGTTTTACACAGCTGATTCGGAAAAAAAAATAACACGTGCACCCACAATTTATTGGTTTGTCCCTCACTCAGTGTAAGCTCCTACTATAAATGGAGTGAAGTCTAGCAATGCTGAAGAACCAAATATAACTGTGAGGTAATGTCTGGCCCACTGTGGCGTAGTGGGTAACGTGTTTACCTGCTGAAGTTTTAAGATACGTTGTGGTATAGGTTCAAAACCTCGCGCAGACACCAAACATGGCTAAATTTCCGCTTATAGGCAATGCATCAGACGGCTGACCCTCAGCATGAAACGAAGTGTGTCTATGCCGATTTCGAATCTACAGCACCACGTGTTTTTACGAGCCTTCACATTTCTTTTCAAGTATAGCTGACTAAATGTTTCGAACTTTAACGTCCGGCACCAATGCTGGGCATTCCATTAGACCCTACTATACTTTTTACTACAAGCTTTCCAAAAGTGCTCCCTGTATGAGGCCCATATTTTGGTAGTACCCCATCGGAGTGTTTCACGGCTGAATTGCATTTGCAAATGGCACTAAAAAAAACACGTGAATAAAAATATTTTACTATTTAAAGAAACACAATAGTTGAGAAACAATTTTAGCAAACTCCCAAGAGTTGAGCGACTACGAGATGAAAAACTGCTTAAAGCAAAGGTGTGAAAGACAAAAACATTCAATATATATATTTTGAAATATAGTTTAATATTGATGTACATATATTATTCTTGAGTTCATAAAACGTTTGTAAGTCACCCTAAATTTATTTATTTGAAAATTTATAATCTTGGTTATAGGATTTTATTTTGAAAAAATACTGGTATCTTGCTCTATTAAATCGGCACACAAGTAGTAATAAAGTGAGTTCCAAACAGCCAAATAAGTAAGGCCACTTATGGCCCTGATGACTGAAGGCACTCATTCTTCTGCTAGGGTCTGTTCTATGTGGTGTTCACGCCGTGAGCGTTTATTCTTTCGTAAAATTGTGCCATGAAACGATAGTGTCCCCTTTGTGGAACTACATTCTGGAACGCTTTAACATTCATTGGCGAGCTATACAAATTATGCCGAATGCAGAATGTGTCACGAATTTTCATCATTATTAAGTCATCATATTATTATTGATATATTCGACAGTCCACCCATAAAATGGTTGGACCATCACTTCACACCGATCTGTATAAAAAAAAAATAATAATTCAGTAATTCGATCAGCATTAATGAAATACTGTATGATTTCTATTGTAATTTCTAGCTACGCTACTCGTCGAGTCCTATAATAATTATGAGATTTTGCTGCGACTCGCATGACATTTTTCTACACGGATAGAGTTCTATTTGATAGGAAGTAAATGGTCCCCTTTAACTAGATACACGACTCCGGCAACGCTTGCTCTGACTCGCTCCCTCCTGTCGAAGTTCTTCTTTCATAGAGAGGGTACTCGCGGTTAAAACGTACACCGAGAGACTGGTAAGTCCTGAATAGGAGTAGCGCTAAACGAAACTAAGTGAGTGGCATCGACTCCATGGATAGATTGCTATTGTGACCTGGTCCATTTTGTGGCGTTATCGCAGCAAGAATAGTTCCTACCGGAACATCATGCAAGAATTGCATTGCTGTAATTGAACTGTATAAGCTTGCGGTGTATCTAAGTTGTTGACGACGGCAGTAATCTTGCCGATTATGATAGGGGGTTCCTCCAAGGTAACAATCAACTGTTTCTAAAAGCGCCACTTTACCGGTTTGGACAAGTCTCTCAAAATGGCCTAGATACCTGGCAGCTCTAGAGCAATTGAACGACCAGTTGCTTTATGTTAGGCCAAACATACACGAGCGGTACGATTGCAGATCGAGTGAAAAAAACTTTTTATGTTGCTTACAGTAGAATCTGGATCTGAAGAGCAGAATCGCCATGTGTCTTATGACACACAACCCATCGATGGAGTGATGATTTGGTGACCTGCCGATTGCGCAATGGTCTCCCGTCGGAGATTATACCACACCAAAAACCTTGAGAAGTGCTCTTTTCACGAAACAAGCCCCAGGTGACTGGATACCGCGGCAGTGAGTGGGTTTCCCTTTAGCGAGCTGCATCCCCTTAGAGGACTGAAACTGTACATCCTTAGTACATGAGTCGCTTTACAAAATCCAGATTGATCAGATGGCTCGGGCCAACGGGTAGATAGTTGAATATGATCTGTCATTTTTGACGATCTCACGCTTATGTTATTTGGTGATGTAGCATATGGTAGGTTCTGTCATTTGTGTTAGGTTAAGAGAAATAAAAGTGGATAACCTCTTCGGCATGACCTTCGGTTACAAACGTCATCACCTCTTTGTGGTATCAAGCGAAAGTTTCCGGATTGTGGAGTAACGAGCATCACGCCACTTGTCTTCCATGCGACATGACACGGTATCAAGACTGCTAGCCAGTTAAACGAGGGATGCTATTTTTGGCATGCTGAGCATGTATGACTCACCGTCCTAAAATAACGTATCATAAAATTGCTTTGCTACATTTCGCTAACAGCATGTTCGAAGGCGAATCTTGATTACCGATAGCCTTTAGCGACCACAAACGCTCCGTAAATCGCGCTGGCTTTATGATTGATGCGACACAGAAGACCAGATACACGCCGCATATTTGTACTCGTTTGCAGACAGAACCAGCTACGATCCACCCGCATCTCTCTACGTTTCGGGTCCGGTATTGCCGTTAGACGGCTGGCCCCCAACACGAAACGAACTGCGTGCATGCCTAGGTTTGAACCTAGACCACAACATGTCCCTTTGATTACACACCCGTTACACACTAAGCTATCATGCGGACAAGCGTTTCCCGTGGCCACTGCTCCATTTGTAGCATCCTGCAGTGACCTCTTGCACACCATTCTGTGACATTGATCCATACTGATAAGTGTTGCAGGTATTTCATGGTTGGAACCATTAGCCCGGACTTAATCAGCAAGAGTATGTGACGCTTCGAAGGCTCGTATGCTTTGTTTGTCAAACAGTTACTTGGCAGGTTAACGTCAAAGTCATATGCGTAAGTAAACACATCTACACAAACGCAACTGTCGAAATAGCTAGTCAGGCAGATACGATACTTCTATGTAGTAAACGCATTAGAACTAGAAAATGCTTGACTCCAACTAGTTTGTTGATCTTTGTCGTCGATACAAAGCAGAGCGCACCGTCCAGATCGAGGGCGCTGACATACGTGGATTGCCGTGAACTATCTTAGCCGTTGCCATCATAGGTAGTGAAGATGCTGTTGTAACGGTTACTGAAGTCGACTGAAGCTGCTGATGACCATTGCGGGAATGCATAGCGGTTCATGTTTGCGGCTCCGACAAACACGGCATAAGGGTCTAGGACCCTTGGCAGTTTCACCGTAGGAGTATCACGGACTTTCACAGACTACGTATCGGTTCTTCTGTTAGAACCCTATACGTCGCGGTTAATAATTCAGTTGACGATTGATGAGACGCGTTGTTGTAGAGAAGGTACGGCCGCCAGTGCTCTCGCGTGGCGGTAGCGGTTGAAATCTGATGCGTTCTTCGTAGTAAATGACTTATTGTTTGTCGAGATACGTTCCCATTGAAACGTTGACCTTACCGCTGTTACAGCTGACGGAAGTGCTGTGCTTGCGCTGGAAAACTCTCATTATGTTCGTTATACAAAAGGGAAACTTATTTTTTGTGAATGGTGTACTGTTGGGGGTAGACTAACAGCGTACAATAGAAATTAAAGCATCTTAGTAGTCTATTCCCTAGACATTTTCCAGCTGGGGATCTCAGTGCTTACGACGCGTTGCCCTGTGACGTATTTGGAACAACCAGCTGATCATGCCGTGTGTTATCCTCAAATTCAGAGGATACTAGAAGTTCGGGCACTGCATGGCACACAGCAGCTTCAGGTGTAGGTGGAAACTGTTGCAGTTCAGTATAGAGATATTTTATTGACTCCAATGCAGCTTGCACACGGTTCTTAACAGCTTACGAAGGCCTTTCATATAAGCCGGGCGCACTTTCGGGATGTCCATCAAACGAGCCATAATTTTTACGTTCAACGTTGTTTTGAGCGAAACGATCATCAAGCAGCTGTAATGTAACATTGTGATTTGCACTACCTATGCAGGGATTTCACATAAGATCCTAGCAAAATCACACAAATATTTCAACAGCATGACGAGACAGTCACGCTGGTTCGTATCGAAATCCAATTGTTAAATTGCCCTTTCTACAAGCGATGGCTAGCTTCTATACCATCAAACAACTCTGGTACAGTATTAAATAGACACAGTGGTTTGACAGACGATTGGCTTGGCCTCCATCTCTTACTCGCTGTTAGGAGAGAGGATCTCGATGGAGTGAGCCGGCGTCACAACTAACAACACTCTGCGCGGATGATACGGCGACCCTCTGCTGATCCCACAGGCATTGAATGTTGACTTTGGTCGTATCATTATATTTAGCAGCAGCCTCTATATGTTGTTTAGCTTCTTCGTCTGGCACGGAAGGGTGCCATTGGATCTCATTGTCAAGGGCATTCGTTCCTCTTAGGACGCAACTCAACCACTGACTGCATTCGATTGCCTTCGGTGACGGTGATATAGGAGCCTGCTGCGTCACCGTTTTTCGTTACCAGTTTTTAGAGTACGATGTGCTTTCGTCGACCGTTAGAGAGTTTATTCATATCGCTTGTTGGCAGGTCGTTTTTTTGTTGGGCTTTTACTCATGATGGCCTGTGCTGGGCTCTCATGTTGCATTCCTGCACACACAATCACACAAGGCCATAGATCCTTCCAGTTACACAACGTCAACGTTTTTCACATTAAAACACACCCCAAGGATGAGGGGTTCTTCTCAGTTTACCTTCGGTATAGTTCGATACGCACTCTGCTCTCATAGTGGTACTTTAGCACCATTCGGCTGTCGACTACAACGCACAAGCATATGCAAGCTGGCACATTGTTAAGTGGTCACTTGTCGCATTGCTGTTTGGACAGTTTCATAGTTCCGAGGGCACTTACATTTCTCCGTGCGCAAGACAAGGTTAATTCCAAACGATCACAAGTAAGGGCATTTTAGCAAATTTGTGAAGAGATATTGAAAAACGATTTGTTCAGTTACCATTTTGTTACGACAGTGATCTGTGATCAACTAATGGAAAGTTTCATACCCAGTTTATCTTTAATCAACGACACATCTTCCCGCTGAAGTTTTCCCTATGTGGTATTTTCGCCATGGCTGTTTCGTCTTCCCTCAAATTGTGTAATGAAGCAATTGTGATCCTTCTGTGAAATTATATTTTAGAATAGCTTAACCATCCATTGACGGGCTAGACGAGTTATGCACAGTGTGTCACAAATGCTTATAAATATCAGGTAGGCATATTATGACTGATTGATTTGAGTGCCTGAACATCAAGACAGAGGCCAACGTCTTTACGTGATCGTATTAGAAAAAATACTTTCAAAAACACTCTGGATAGGCAGATTGTATGTAGATTCACATATTTACACCGCTCGTACGACATGTTCAATTCCGAAAGGGCGAACAAGGTTCCTAAACGATTCTTAACGAATGAATACATTCAGTATGTAAATATCAACGTGCCGTGGTCATAAATTACATTTTCTATGTATACGTATTATCTAAAAAAGTCTAGTAGAGAATAAAAAAAAAGCAGCCTAAATAAATAACTTTCGCTGTGAGAGACTGTTATTTCAGAGTACGGAGATTGTGTTACAGTAAGCAGACGATGATTCCTTTTTTTGTCATTATTGATTAACTGTTTGGCTTATTGATTCTGGCGGTAAGAGAGCCTAACATGTTTTCTGGCAGGATTGATAACCATAAATCTCTTCTGGTCATGTAAAACTAGATGTGAGAACGTCTTACGAAATTGTACAAAAGCTTCTTTGAGAACAAAACAAATCAACTGGCTTATAAGAGCAATTATATAATAATAATAATAATGACAGTAATAAATGCTATGACCTCTTTTATATTGTTTTCAGTAGCACGCAAAATGGCGAAAAAGTTCTTTGGTTATTTTGTTTATTGAAATTTATTGAACAACTCTAAAGTTGTAGAAGCATAAAGTGTATGGGTAATCAATGCACATCTGTACACAACAATATAATAAAGCTAATGAATGAAAAAAAAAGTCAAATTTAATTCTAATATTTTACAGACACACACACAAATTGGACACACACAGTTCTCTTTGACGAAACAGCCCTTGCTAATGTGTAATGCTAGTTAATGTTAGTAAAAAATTTGAGTGAATCTGTGATTTTGGTTAGCAGAAAAGCTTAGATAAAAAAACAATAGATATTAGACGTAATGGCGATAATACCATTGTCTCAATGGCTCACATTGGGACTCACTTTGCTGACAAATTAAAATAATAAATGACTATTGTAAAAAAAATAATAAAAAGTTGTGATAATCATAGCATGTCGAAGTTGTTGACAACTTTCATTGACGATAGAACGCCTTTCTTGCGCAACGATTTGTTGATAATATGCGTACGTTTTTCTGCTACACTGTTTGATAAATGTTGCGGTACGGAACAATAACGAGGTAACATCGGGCCTGAGAAATGAGATGTTTGAAACAAACCGTTTACGTTAAGATCAAACACGTAAAACTAGTAAAAAAAATTCATAATTAATATTTATCATAATATATATTAATTATTTTGTACGTATTATAGTGTTACAACTGTGTTGTTGAAAGCAAGCGACCGCAAAAGTTCTATCCGCTTAATTGTGTTGCAGATGTCAATCAATGTATTAAACTTTGTTGCTACTATTCTCCCCTTCCATTGTTTTTCTACACATTTTGACAAATGATATTAGTGGCAGAACTACAGATGACGCTTGTGAATCGCATACATAAAAATCAGAAATTGCAGTTAATTTATACTGGCAATGTAAGAAAGGGACCGAGTGTCGTTTCTTAAAGTCCCGCCATGGACACAGTTACCTTGATCAGCAACGTTTATACCGGGTCGCTCGGAAGATGTCAGGGAGGAGAGCATTAACATTGCTCCGGATATAAACGTAGCCAACTTAAGTGACAGACCAGGTACTGTCTGATACGTCAAGGTATGACGAACACCGATAATGATTTTTATCTTCGACTGTAGATAATTGTACTGTATTTCTCTATCTAAACAAAAACAAGATATTAAGATAAATTAGAACTTGTTGTCAAATAAGTTTGATCTACAGCATCATTAACTTTATGGGTTTATCGTCTAGGTAAGTTGGCCAACAACAGTATTGTATTAAGAAATTTATTAGTAATGCATTGCAGACAATATAGGGCGTTTATTCAAACTGTGCATGCTTAATCTTACCTGTGCGTCCATAGGCTGAACCAATCGAAGACGAACAATCAGTATATGTAGCTAAAAAAAAAGGTTTAGTTCAGCCCGTTTGAAACAAAAACGACGATATCAGATACAAGTTAGCGGCACTGCTATCTCTGAGTAAATAGATCCGGCCTGAAGAGAGAATGCTGTGTTGTTATTTATGTTTTGTCGGCTGTTGCAGAGACACATAATTGAAAATTCGACTTTGCATCACCGTTTATAGTCTTCAGTGAGAACGCGTTTGTACCGTTACGGTGCTACTATAAGCATTTTCCTATATCTGCTTAGGTTGATAATAGGTGTTTCTGGCAAATTATTTTCAAAACAAAAAAAATATTTTGGCAAACTTTGTCTTTGTCAATGATCTTCTATCTTTAATTTAATCGGTTTGTTGGTACGAATTTAAGGTCTGGAATATCTTGTTAGATTTCGAAGGTTAGGTACGCTGTCTCAGCACACTATTTTGTGTTTTTCATTGAATATACCAAGGCACATTTTTACAGTTAACTTAATTATCCCAGGAAACAACTTCGACGTAATTATGAGGGTAAGAACTCCCTGAATAAAACAGCTGATCACGCTTGTGGCCAAATAGAGCTATGCGGGTATCCCGCAATTGTAAAGCGGACGTAAACAAGCCTCGTGTTAAATATTCGGTTATATATTTAGAGAACATCGTCACGGAAATGACTTTGGTTCGATCACAATACCATTGAAGTAAACTCTCTAAATGTTCCATCATATGATATGCTAGGCCAAGAAGCATCTAAATAATATAACAGACCTAACCTAACTATTACATTACATCGAATATGAGCTACATTTATTCAGTGTATCAATATCCTACCTGTAAATATTTTGCTAACATTATCAAGCTATCATAATCGGATAGATATATATATATATATATATATTTTTTTTTAATGAATAATAAGCGCACTGTGCTACATTTAATAGGACATACCCGCTTGATTATATCTATGTGAATATAAAGTGCCCTCAATACGACTATTCTAAATAAAAAACGTATTTGCGTTCGTTAATAATGTGATACACTAGCTGCATAAATAGAAAATCATTATAGAAAATAGTTTTTCTTTCTTTTTTTTTAAAAGAAAATTCAAACGTCCTGATCAAATGCTGGTCAGCACTTGTAAACGTACAATACCAGTTCCATAGCGCTTTACATAACGATTCCTAGCGGACGACCTATCGCTGTGGTCGCAAACTGATTGCGCGATCAGAAATTGCTCATTGATCCATCATATGTGTACATGCCGAAATTGAGCACGGTCAAAATAGCAGCCGCTTTGTTTGGTGGCAAGTTGATGAAGAACCTTTGATCCATCTTTACCTCGGTCTTGAGCACTGAGCTTGTCATTATCAAGTCTTTTTCCCTACTTTTCACCACTAGATTGTGTGGAGGCGCGTTGACAGAGGAGGTGCTTGGCTGGCTTTGGGGCCAGAACGGGCGCACTATAACAGAATCAGCTATCGAGTGGCCGTTTACTTGCGTCATTGTCAATGTTATATTCAACTAGCATGCACCTCTTGTTTTACGTTTTGCGTATGAGTCTTAATCTTTCTAAGATTATCCATTTGTCTACCCGCCCCGTCGTATCATGATTTAGTATTTCTGAGGTTGTGCGTCTCGTTAAAAGTAAAAAATTGATTACATTTGTTTGATAACGCGGGTATCTAGAAAAAGCAGGCAAAGACAGTAAGCTATCAATTGAGAACTTATCTGCGCCACGGGATCAAGATTCGAATCGTTAAGATTTTTTTTTGCTTCCGTACCATTGATACTGTAAACGTAACCTGGGTAAGATCGAAAATATGGCCTGAACTTACTGCAAAACGATTTCACTAATACCATTGCGTTAAATGCGGTGGCGATGTTCATGTGTTAGCGACGTCATAAGCGGCAGAATCATCTGGGAAATTTTGCGACCGATCGTCGAGTTCACGTCCTTGATTCTAGAACGATTTACACACCACGATTGCTTAACAATCGTTGTATTTTGTAAAATTAATAATACGACGCATATATATATATATATATATATACACATTTCTAACTTGGAAGTTCTTCGATAACGATTTCATGTTTCAATTTTACAGATTTCTCCTTGTTGAATCTCCTGTTTCTTCGGGGATTGTAAACAATCTGACGCCTTCCCTTATCTCTCACCGAATGGTACGTGATAATATGATACCTGTTATTATCACAGTGGTCGCAAACTTGCAGCCCACAAATATATTCAATTAGTTCATGTCCTCTAATCCTGATCTCAAAGGTCTATCCTCACCCTCATAATAACAGACATGCATTTAGGAGCCGGCGATTAGCTTCAACGTGCTCGGCTGTCGGCTTCAACAGCTAAAATAGTTTCCCTGATGTGGTGTCTGCCGTTGAAATCTTTCCTTCACTGTCATCAACATGCGCAAAAAAGGCATAGTGGCCCTTACCGGCAAAGAGTTTTAGCTTGACGGGCGTTACTTGAGGACCTGTGCCTTTCTGATATTGTAGTAGCAGTTCTTGGTCGGTTATGGTAAGAGAATTGTTGAGTCCCTTAACGGACACATTTCAATTGGAATTGTCAATCATAGGCTATCTTACACTGCAGATGATCTTGCCACTGAACTTTTGTAGATTTAGGTTATGTGTGTACAGCCCGTAGAAATGGTTCATTATGTTGAGATCTTATTCGGTCTATATTCGGTGATCACCTCATGACGCGTATTGGCCTATACTAATACGGTTATTTGTCTGATGATAATTTGCCTAATGGGGCCAATAAGTGCATATATCGATTCACACAACGTATGTACCTACATGACCCACATCTATCGGTCTCTTGCTGTGTGCATAGTCTCAAAAACTCAGTTGCTTGCGTTTTTCGATATGTGTTTCTCCCAGTCATCCCATTCACATTGTGAGCATAGCCTCGTTTTTCACCTCGTTGAAAAAGGTCTTGAAAAGTACCTAAATCAGGCCATTTTTCAAGCCGTAAGCATTACAGCGTATAAGTACTTCTTTACAACCGACGTTCGCCAGCTCCTATGAGTAAACTTTGCTCTTTGTAAAACCTAATCTGCCACCTACCAACCTATTTTATGGGAGCTGTGATGTCTATTACTGCTATTACTACCAGAAAATAAATGCTTCGAGTTTTACGTCCGGTTCTGCCTTTAAGCGGAAAACAGTGTAACCATACTATCGTTCAGCGCTGGCCTCACCACCAGCAGACCGCCGTCAGCCAACAACCACAACAGCAATCAACTCGACTAACCGAAATAGAGGCCGGCAATATTCAGGAGACCTAGCAAAACGCGGGACGAATTACTTTACAAACTCCCTGGTTCATTTAAAGCGTCCAGTTTGAAGTAGCTCTGGAGCCTATTATCCTGCCACCTTACCGATTAAACAGTCAAACGAGCTCTCGTAGGCGATCAAAAAAGTCGTATCTCTCGTTTGTTAAGGGTGCGTTAACAATACTTCTTGAAATAATCTCTATGATGTTCATACGGGTAATGTTGCTGTAATTTTGACGGGGGCATCGTGTAGACAACATTTGTTAAGAGTTCTTCCTATTTCTCTAGTAGCAGTTATCTTACGGACTAGGAATTGATAGCTGCTGATTTTTTTTTTATATACAGATATGCAATACCTGTACACTGTTATCAAAAAAACGTCAACTGGTTTAAATGTTGACTTCCTACAACCGATTGTATTGATCGATAGACTATAGCTGCTGAGGTGTATGTAATCATGTGCAAGACATAGAAGCTCATTTTTATGGACCTAACTCAAAAACCACTACCATGGTCCATTTTCTTGGAATGCATATTTCCCACGTGTGGAGAGATACTGCGCTACGAACCAAGCGCGTAGGACAATCAGTGTTTCTACTGTTGTCTGTGAGCGTAATTACGGTATGCGCCGACAATTTCAACAGCTAACCGTGTCAAATAGTCTCTTTGTTTCAAGCCTTAAAATAACACTTGAGTCAATAGATAAAGGTCTCCCAGGCGTCTATAACATGGGCATTGTGTGATAGGATCGTTACCTTTCGTATTCTGCAAGGTTTCGTCGTAAGCTTTTTGGCGGCATAAGATTCTTTTTTTTTTTTTTTTTTTTGCTTGTTTTCAAAGACCCCTCTTTCCGTCGTAGCTCTAACGCTTTATGAACGCCTAACTCTAGAAATACATGAAATTATTTTGAAGACTAAACCGTGATAAGGTGTTGTCGGCCAGTTTTATTCAGATCCTCATCCGATATTTGTACATATTTCTCAGATACGTTGTACGGGTCGACAAGTGCAATAACAGTATCTATTATTCATTCTTTATACATTAAAATCAATGATATGGGAGTAGCTCTGTATGTGTGAGTTACATGATTAGTTCTGATCTCGTCACTGAGGGCTTTTTCGAAAAAATCGACGGTACGATCTACCTCCTTTCTTAAAGCAAAGCAAAATCACAGGAGAATGATGTATATGTTTTCGTGCACGAATCGTACATTTCGTAGCGACTCGACGGAAATTTCGAAGCAAAAGCTTTGTAGAATTGGTAAAATGGTAAATTCTCATCAAATGGTCTTCTGAGTGTTGAGGCACTTAACAATTACGCGGTGGAGCCCGCATAAATACATATATATAGATAGAATCATTTGTCTAGTTTTTTTCATCACACATGTGTCAGAAAATTTAAAAACAGAGCGAATCACAGAACTTATTCCGTCATAATAACTATCGGTAAAGTCAGATAGTCCTCATTCAGGCCATGTACCTAATTCGGTGAACGTAATAGGCCTGAGGAATGTGTGCAAAAATGTAGAAGTTCGACAGAAAATCATTTTTGTGCAGTTTTTTTTGTTATGTCTTTAATGTACCCATCAACAAATCCCACAGCTCGATAGTTTCTGAAGTATTTAATGAAAAAACGTGAAATTTGCCCATCAAAAGTTATTGGATCTACTACTGCGCGATATGATAATCCTTGCTACTCTTCTACTGTATACAGATGTTCTTTCCTCAACAACGTCCTTGAGAAAAAGTTTTCTTCCGAGAAAAGCCGCTCGAATCTATCCTGATTCAATTGATAGTTGATTAATGAGTAGAAAATTTTAATGTAAGCACGGATGAGTGAGTGGCACCGGTCAGTTCCTTGTACGATATAGCTTTGTTTAAGTAAATACTACAGATTGTTACAGAAACATCTTGATGCAAGCAAACAGGTAGTAAAATGCCCCTAAGATGCGATACGAAGCAGTCACTTATATTCGATTATAATAATTCTGTGATTCTACATGTTGAAGAGAACTCTTGTTGATTAGGATTACAAATAACAATGCTACAAATATATGTCTCCCGCGTTTTCGAATTAACGCGGTCCAGATTGTATCTTAAAGTGACCCACTGTCCTGTAATAGAAGTGGGTACAATTTGAGAATAAGCAGCTTCGCATGCGACCAGCTCTTTATGTGAATACACCCGGGTCCTAAATCTACTGGAAGTGAATTAGGCTAAATCAGGAATACGACGTTAATTGTTTGACCCAAAAAATGGAGGCAGGGAATGTAACGAATCATGGAACCCTTTCTACTTTTTTTAATAAATGATTATACGGTCGCACTAGGAATATTCAGCTGTGCGCTCCGATTTGACTCGAGCGCATCAGTCGCCAACGGCTATTTTCATACGCGTACGTTAGGAGGTATCTAGAGAAACTGCCGCCGGAAAACGGATATTCGCATTACGGATGAATCCCAAACGAAAACCTGCTATTGCTTTTCTAATAAGTTCCTAGTGCGAAACGACAATTAACTTCCTAAAAATTATTGTTGAAAAGAACGTTTTTAACCCGTGCTTTCGAGCTCATCTTTATTGAAGAAGAGCACATAGAAGTTTATGTGCGTGCGGATCGGAATAATTCCGAAAACCGCACGACAGATTCGGAATTGTATAGGCTTGGTTGGACGAGAAATTTTTATACACAATAGAAGCCTCAAACCTCTCTATGGTTCGAGTTTTACATTTCATATTGCTCTTAGCGGCACCACTAGATGGAGCGCTGGTTGGCTCCCAGCACGGAAGTCTGTCTGTCTATGCCCGGGTTCGAACTTATGCCGCAAGGTGTCCCTAATATTAGCAGGCAGATACATTATTCACTAAGCCACCACGGGGACACAACCTAGAAAGACTCATCCTCACACAACGACTTATGCAGAGAACCTGTACTATGACGTAGTACAAACCATAACACATGCACCTTTCTCATAGAAGTTATGGGCAACGCTGCTTCAGTTGATCAACTGAGATCTAAAAAGTTTTCCTCGCCAAATCGATTGGCGGTGGGTAGTCGATCTCGGTACTGCATATAGCATTAAAAAACTTCTCTCCGGAATAAACAGAAGTGCATTATGTCCGTTGATATAGCCGTCTACAGCCTGCCTGTGGCAGCGAATTTTCCGTTACAGGGGGTGTTATTTTAATAACTCTGAACGCTGTTGGAGAGTTTTATGACATTTGACATTCTATAGGCCATAATCAACGAAAAGTGAGCCTATGGTTCCGCTCAAATTTTGACGTACGCCTACGATTCGTTTGTCAATTAGAAGAGGACAACCATTACTTAGTTACCTGAAAATTACGACATTGAGCAGTGGCTCTCGCGATTAGCGACCTATTCGCACCAGCAAGATAGTACGGCGCCGTTTTCAATCGTTTCTACCGTTGAGATCGTTAAAATTGTTACCTATCAACGATACCATTATGTATACCGTGTGTGTATGTGTGTTCGAGATCTGCCCGTTTTTGTGGCTGGTATTCTTGATGTAACTAGGCGGGTCCCGATAGATCCTCATCGGTCTGCGGGCGTCATAAAACATTTGCACTAGTGACTTAATAGTTAGTGTGATGCCGACACGCTTCGCCAGATCACACACATAGTGAAAACAAAGCTGGCCTCAATAGCGACAGATATCTAACTGATACTCATTAAAATTGGACAACTTTCGCTGACTATTGTATATAACGTACTAAGTCGCATTCTATAATGCCAGGCTTTCTGCCATTGTATAAATTCAAATTATTCCAAATTTTAATTATAGAATAAAGTTGACCCCTGTACTAAAATGGCTGAGTGATGATGGCTTGTTAAGTAGAATAGCATATGCGCGATCAATGAAGTAAACTGACAAACAAGCAGGTTCGAAGGAAAGAAGCATTTTTAATAGCTCTTTTTAAGTTTTCGAAGGTTGATGGTCTCCGTTAACCTTGACGTTTTCCATCGTTTTTATGCGCACGTGCGCAAACGTAACTGAATCACCGATAATATTGAGCATCTTGTCCAAGTTTGTGCGTAAGGACTTAGCTCTGGAGAAAGCTTTATAATAACAAAAACGTAGAAGTAGAGACTGACACGGCGATATCGACGATCTGCACTCGGTCTGCCTTGCATTCCTTGTAAGGTGCCTGATACACAAGGTTGTCCTACTGTTAAAACTTGCAGTAATCTACGACAGAGAACGAACAGTGGATTCGCATACGGTCTCATCGCCTCCATTTTCATTCAAAACGTTATTGAGTGTGGGAAGGGTGGGCACGATCGGACGTAAATACGCACATCTGCTTCTCTGTCTATCCACTGTGCCAGTTGTTGTTCAGCTCTCACTGTCAGTCAGATCAATTTTCCAGCTGTCTTTTTTCTAAGTTAAATTGCAGTTTGCCTTAAAAGGCGAACCTGTGTACCCTACTTATGTTTAGCACATCCAGTCTCGACGACGTGTACATGACCTTATGCCAATGTCCACTATTTTGTGTATTTGGGTTTGTGATTTTGTGCGTGTGAGCATATATGATCGTGCGTAAGCCTATGGGCGTGTGTGTGTGTGTGCTACAAGCCGGGTGGCGTGGCGTGCGTGTGCTTCTTTGTCGGCTACTGTTGTTCCGTCCGCGCTCGCAAAAAAACATTTACAGCTTTGTAGCAGCAAGAACAGCGGCAGTAGCAGCATTGGACTACTATCGCTGCGAGACCACTCCGTCGCTTTTCCTTTCTCCGTGAATACGTGTCTCTTCGGTCGCTCGTCGGCGCACCGTCTATCGCGCGCCCGCAACCATCCACGAGCGGCGGCGTAATGCAACATCCATCCCTTGACATCGCTGGACTGAACGCTATCGTTGCCGACACCGACGCCACTAATACATCTACCAATACGTCATCGTTCTGCGCCGTCGGCAATACGCTAGCCGCAGCAATAGCCGCGTTCCCCGACCCGCGAAAACGGCGAGGTTGCTCCATTTCTGCGCGAGGCTGTTAGCAGAGCTGCTGACCCAAAGGCTCAAGTTGTCGCGCCTGTCATTCAGCTTACTCGTCCATAGAGGGCGCTCTACTCTGTGCTTTGCCGGCAGAGAGCTTGTTTGCCCGCCTGCCTGCTTGTTAATCTTTGTTGTCTCGCGGATCGCTACGAACGGCCGCCACTCCGATCGCTGCAAGGCCTGTCTCGGACGGAGAGTATTGGTGGTTAGTCCCGTCTGTCGCTTACTCTACTGATTGGTCTGACCAGCAAAGAGGTGGATCACAGATTTGCTCAATATAGAGGACAGCAGTAGCAGAAACCACCACGACAACGTTGACGGCCGCGCTATCCTGTTGAGCTCGATTGCGCTCTTGCCTGTCATCGCGCACGAGACGTTTGATGCAAACTCTCCATGTAGCGTGCTGTGTATCCGCAGCCCCGTAAAGCGGCGTGCTGTTGCTGCTGCCGTCGCCGCTATCGCCATTGTTGTTGAAAGCTCAGCTGAGGCTGCTCCCTGCTGCGCGTGTAACCTTGTTCCTCCGGCCGCAAGCACATGTCAGCGGCCACCGGACAGCAAAAGTAGGCACTGACTATTATTTGTCCACTGTAAATGCGGCAGCGCAATAGCAGAAGATGCAAAGGTAACAAACGAACGGCCAAACAACGTTGGTAGAACACAACAGCCTGGCCGGCCGACAGAGACAAAGAGGCGAGCAGTAGTTGAACGAGCACGACATACGCGTCTCTAGCGTTCACTGGTCCAAACAGGGATCTACCAGGAGGCAGCGGCTGCGATGGCCTACCTGCGATAGCTTTGCGACCACGCTACCAGAGCGCTCTCTGCTGTTTGCTTTTAGACTCGTCTCTATGATATTCTCCTAATAACAGTCATACTACAACTACTACCCCAAACACGTGTAGCAGAAGACACGTTGTACCAATCCACGTATGTCACTGCGAGCGCCACGCCATTGGTATGCGACACCGTCATCGGCAGAAGCTTGTTCTTCATCTGACCTGCTGATCGCTTTATATAGTTCTTGTGTCCTTACGGCACGGTGGCGGCCCCTTCACGTGTTTGGACATTTTCGTCTCCAGAATTCTATGAAGGCGTTTCGTTAATTTGATTTCTTGTTAAATACTCCCATTAGTGTGGTTTGTTATACTCTTTACACTCCGTGTTTTTATCGCCGCTGTTAATATCGAAGCCATCGTTATCGTTGTTGCTCTTGTAGCCGGCGTCATCATTAGCATCGTTGTATTCGTTAGCTTCTTTGCTTTACAACTTCCTCGTGGATGTGTTTGGTCGGAACAGAACCCCTGGCCTGTGGCCCATCTGTGCGTATGTGGTGTATTGCGTGTATGCGTGAAACTCAAGAAATTTCGACTCCTTTAGCACCGCATAAGTCGCGAAAGGCGTCACCGTGCGCGAAAGCTGGATCGTAGACGACATTGTCGCAGGCGGGACGTTCTTGATCCCGTTCAGTCGCTGCTAATCCTGGGGCGTCTCCGAGGAAATAGAGGAAAGTCGCCGAGCGGCTATGCAATCCGGTTTAGCCTGCCAGGTAGCAGTAGCATTAAGTGTCTGCTGTTGCTATTTCAACATCTACAAGAGCGACTTACATTGCTAACTTACACGCGCTCGTTTGACCGACTCTGCCGTTGGCTATACAGATTAGCCCGCTGGAATCCACTCTATCAGTAGGAGGTTGACACTTGTCAACGGACCGTAGAACAACGTGGACAATTTTGTGAATGAGTAGCTATTGCAGTTGTTGCATCGTGGCCTACCGTATTTGAGCCAGCTAAACGAAGTAAAGCAAAAAAAAACATAGTATTAACACCATCGACCAGTAGTTTGTGTTGCGTACGTGTACCAAACAAAAGTCATTATAACTAACGCTACACTTGGATCTTTGAGTACATTTCTAGTGTGTGATAAAGTAAAAAGAAAAGCAGGCGACAAACACCGGAGGGGGGGGGGGGTGATCTCTGGTGGGTCCATTACTACGACGAGGTGAAATCGAACAGGAGAACCGCGGGCTCGGAGGCTCTGGAGGGCCCCGAGATGATGCCCGCCCAAGACACAGTCTGTCGATTACCGATCGGGAAGGATCGACTTTTTCCGGTTAGTATGGATTGAGTACACACATGACCCAACCTAGTTGGCGCAGACGCATCAGGGCTACCGCATCATATCTGTGTTGGATAAATACAAGTTTTTTTTTGAAAGCCATTGACACAATTTGAAGTTCTGGAAAATAAGCTTTTTTTTTCCGAAGCTTGTAATTAAGCCTCTATTTTCATTTAATGGTCGGTATTAATTTGATAGACGCTTTTCTGGGTAATGCGTCTAGTCTCTACTCTCGAACTATTAGCAAGGCGTGCTCGGAAAAAAGGGTAACGTGACCACGTTAAAATCATCAAAAAAAAGTACAATAACGTTAATAAAAAGTAAATTGCTGGGTTGGATGCTAACTCGGGTGGGACGAAGACCTTTTTAAGGGTGTTTTTCTCGTCTCCGTAATCAAAGTAGTTACGCAGAAAAAAGACGTTGATTGTGTTACTACGAAAACATATGTGTTTGATGTTTAAAAAAACAGCAGAACTTTAAACCAATGGCTTGTTAATGATTGCTTTCGGTTTTTATATCGCATTATTGGCCTCAGAGCAACGATAACCTAAAGCAAAAAGACAATCTGAGATAATTCGTTTAGTGGGCGTTCAAAATTCTCAAAGAAATGTTTGATAACACTTTAGGCCTATTATTATTATTACGTTCTACCTATGTGGCTAACAGGACTCGTCCGGCCTTGCGAGCAGCCGGCAGATTAGCCAGCCAGATTAATCAATATACGAAATACGCTGTAGCTAACGAATGATAACAATAAGTATATAGACATTGTTTCCAATTTACACCAACAAATATATCGGTCATACATACATTTTGTCTAACTTAGAATATGACCAGGTAAACTGATTCTGCCTGAACGTGTGAGTCTGTCGAGCTTTGTCTCGGTGTCGTCATCGTTAAGTGTGGGTTCACAAAATGTTCACGCTATCAGACACCTTATCCACAACTTGATCTCAAGTCTATCTCAAGAGATAATGGCAAGCCACCTACTTAATTTAATAGCAGTAACGTAGACGCTAGATTTCTATTTTTGTATCATTAACGCCCAGACAAAGCTAAGTCCTTTCGGCTTTACTGTCCGAGAGGCGACGACTGAATATACATCTGCACAAATACGTAAATTATCCGGCCACATCGCTCTGTCAGCAGGTGGCTGTCCGGACCACGCAAATACGTTAACTTCTCGAACGGCAATCAAAGTTTCACATTTTTACCACTGATAACCTGCCCGTATAAAAGCCATTGTTGCATTAAGATTTTTTCAAAAATCAGGTAGCCTTACTAGGTTCGTAAGGGTACGGGTTTTAAGAAGAGCTTAATGTCCAATGCGGTGATTATAGACAACGTTTAATAGAATTGCTTCGATTGATTTAATTGCAGGCCGATTTTAGTTTATCGGTGACCAGATTTTGTAATGAAGAAGAATAGAAAAAATGCTAATGGCTGTCTTAGTTGCTTAGAAAAAATGAAAAACTTAGTGTTGTATTATGTAAATTAATATGCGGCAGGGCACTGTTTCAGAGTTTGTCTGCCTTGCATGAAGGACAATCTGTCCGTTTTTCGTTGCTTTCGAAGGTAGCCGACTGGCTGACAACTAAATATATACATGTATCGTTGTCATATGATTATTAAGTACAGGCATTGTTTTGTTCAGCAGCTTTAAAAAGCTAAAATAATAAACATGTGGAAATTTTAGTAATTGCATGCACAGACATGTTTTTATTGGTTTGTTTTTCTTTCATTTCATTGTTTATAGCATATCTAATAGACATTCAATTCAGTGTCTTCAGAATCAGCTACAAAGTTTTGAGCCCACCTGTTTGGCTGAGCATCGGTTACTTACCATAGAAATAGTATTATATATTATGGCAATTGTTCATCGGCGCCTATAGAAAAAGTCTCCCAAACTCTATGACCTAGTTATGTATAAATATTAGTTTGGTGGGCTAAATAAAGTAAAACTCTTTATCAATACAGACACGTGCGTTCATAGGCCGTAGCTCAAGGGAACCGAGCCGTGAACTGGATACGTTTGATTGAATTCAGCCAGATGGTTGAACATGTAAAGTGATTGAGTACATAATTGAATTGAGTCATGATATTAAGCGAGGATCTAGACAGTGTTTTGACGAATAGTACCGTCGATGGCTGGTAAGGTTTCTCTCTGACTAGGGGACGACGGTCAACCTCCTCAAGTGCTCGCCTTTGGACTCGCTTCTTTATGGGCTTTGTTGTGGATTAATGTAACTTTCCATCTCTTGCCTGTTACCCCTCGTATCCGTTCGTTAACTGATTACTGCGTTTAGCCATTCAAAGTGCTTTAGCAGCCTCCTGTTTCGTTGGCGCCACTATCCCACGTCAGTCAATGAAACGTCATTCTTCGTGAAAGTTACAGCGAGGCATAATACCACCTAGAGATGCTCCTGCCCTGCTTCAACTTAGACTAGGATGAAAAACAGTTCTCTACCAGAGGCCATATTATTGTTGATTTACGCCTAAACGTCCTTACGTTCACAAGAGTCCCTGGCCGGTTCGCAACTCCTTACAGCAGAAGCTCTTACTCCTGTATTCGCTTTTCTTTTGAAGAAGAATGGTATCAGAAACAAGAAACTTTTCAAGTTTGGAGTTTTTTTTCTTTTTGAAACTTGGAGCGGCCACACACACACAGATGATCATAATGATATGATAGGACTCGTGATGATGTTTCATATCGTTCAGATTTTTTTATTTGAATATATATATATATATATACGCCGTTCTCTTGCTAGATTGAAAATGATCATATGAAATTGTACTGACCTACAGCCTGATTACGTACCAACGTAGAGTCGACTACGAAGAAAGGTGTTCAAAGCGAAATGTTCAATTATCATGGAAACAATGTCTGATTTTTTCAGACAGCGCAGATGAGTGTATCACGCAGGTGATAATGAAAAAAATTTTATTTTTATGGCCAGATATTTAATATTGTAACCGTTGGCGCCACTTCTTCAACAGGACCTATAGCTTAGGTGTGAAGTTAGCCATCTTGCTGACGATGCCTATTTTTCTTATCATACGCCAACCAAAGGTTTGATGTACGCTTCTCGCAATGGTCGAAGTTTTTTCCTAAACTCTGTAAGCGGGTGTATCGCGAGTGTTACGTTCAGCATCATCAGTTACGCTGTATAACATTTCTCTGTTCGGTAGAAGCCATCTTAGACGGAGCAACGAATTAAATTTAATCCGCTATTTTTCTAGCCGTTTGCTATTGTCAATTGTACAGTTAGACCTGGAAGAGTGTTACTTTGAAGTTCTATACTTAGTTAGGATGTAATACCTAGGGAATGAAAAGATCGATATCGGTATAGTACGTTGTGTTGCTCTCTGGTTAATTAGCGGAAGTTTAACAATGAGATGTTGAGGTTTTTCGAGCGGTCACTGAGACCTAACTAACGACTTCACTGCCGATGGCTCAATTTTTCTGTCTCTGGCTTACTGTTTGAGAAATGTGCCTGTTATCGTGCTATGTCAATTTACTTTCTGATCACCGATCAAGTAAAATCGCTTTAGTCAATCCGTAATCGAGCATGACTCTGAAGAACACTGACGATCTGGTAAAAAATAAACCTCCGCTAAAAATGTAGCAGCTATAGTTGGCATTCTCGTATATACAGTAACACTTGTCGGCCATTTTGGGTCCTTGTTTCGTAATTACAGAGTGAAAACACTTCGGGGACAAACAACGAGTCGGCTTTAGAAAAACAATGAGCTTTTGTGTATATGCCGAAGTCTCTATCGCGTCGTTAGCTGAAGAGGAACAGTAAGAATAACTGTATCAAAACACTTGATATATAATTGACCTAAATACACGATTACGATGTAGCCTTGAGCTTTCAGCGTCCAGTAAAAACTGATAACACTATAAACAAAAGTGCGCTTGTTTTTAAGTACGTGCACCAAATCTATAGAAGCAGCTCTAGGCAAAATCAACAATTTTAACTGTTGTTATTAACCGAAAATTAAACCTAACCGTTGAAACCTAACCGAAAATTTAAATATATAATCATCAGATTTAGAACGGAACCGAAGTACATTTGAATTTACCAAGAATTTTTATCGACTATGTTACATCGATGTCTGCTACAAATGATTCCTTCCACAACTGAGGTGATACGCACAACGTACTTCAGGTGGTGCTTGCAAGAATAGCGATTTGCTCGTAGGGATTCCATAGAACGTTATTAAGTAAGTTTTTTTAAGGCATCATTATGATTTGTACCTGTGCATCAAGTATGACAAAGCTAAGAGTTTATTTAGGTGGTAAAGCAATACTAACTAAAAGGTTCTCAAATAAAAACTAGATCCTTTCGTTTTGCACGTTTACGCTGTTATACTTACAATGTAGTGATATCATTTTTCGATACCTATCCTGGTGTGCCATACAAATGAGCGCAATTCTGAACAAATAGCACTATTCTTTATATTAAAACTCTTTTGAATGAAAACAAGACAGATTACCCTAAAAGGTTCTATGCTGGGGGGCTTTATTGATAGAGTTTAATACTTTCGAATATAACAAAACCTAACTTGCCCTACATTGTGTCAACGGTTACATTAAGACTATGAGAAGTCTAGGTGCGGCGAAAAAAGAACCGACAAGTTACTATTTTCAGACTAAGTATATAATTAGTCGGTTTCAATTATGACTATTATTATCCACGTTATCTTTGTGTGCCTTCTTAGTCTATTTGGGTCTCCTCGAAACCCTACCCAGTTACCTGTATTGTATTCAGTCTTTTATAGCGTTTCTCTTGAGATAATGACCTAAGCGTCCTTTGATGCCTACACAGATGTGACAAGAGTTCCTCAAAACGGCCATAATAACATCACAACTCTGTTTTCATTACAAATTCGATCACAAAGAGCATTTCCGTAGCAAAACTATACGAAGTGCTACGATGATAAGGCATTCGTCAAATTATAGAGAATTTTCTTCTGTTACACACAAACGCAGCCCTACAGCTATTAATATCAGCTGGCGCTATGCCGTTTTTGTGTGTAGCACAACAAAAATATATCTGATACCGAAAAAAAAATCGACTAATTAATCTCAGTATAGCTATGGAACACAATAGAGATTTGCGTTTTCTGAGAACAATCGCAATCACATGTATAACTAATAAAAAGAAAATGATAACTTCTACATAAACCTTATGATCTTATATATATATATATATATATATATATATAGATATAGGGGGAATAATTACACGCTAACCATACCGCAATGACAACACTTCTTGGACCGTCGTCATGTAGATAGCCAATTAACGTAAATGACGCCAAAACGGAATCAGAAATGCCATTGCACCCATTTTATTGGCTGAGTTGTTGGCTGGAAAAATCTCATTACGAAGTGATGCTGAACGTAGGTCAGGATGAATAGGCCCATTACGCAGGGAACGAAAGGTCACACTCTCGAGTTCAATACGACTTGTGACAACTCATATATACATTCAACTTATCTAGCCTGGATAAAGTGCTTGAGCACCTTTTGCTTCGACCGATCAGGCCTTTTTGGAGAAGTTAAGTTAGTTTCGGCTGGCGCGAGTTTCCTCTCTGCTCAGGCTGTGTGTGTTGTGTTGCCCGGTGGTACTCTGAGCGAGCGTCTAAACGTTGGAAGAACAAGCAACCCAGTCTAACTAGCAAAGTTAATATGTTTGCAATGGCACCTTTTTTATATTGTGGTGATCAAGCAAGCTAATTCATTTATTTCTGTTTTTTGGCCGATGTATGTTATAGTCAAAGCTAAGATCAGCCATAAAGAGTTTTTATAATGTTGTCCTAGATCAAGTGATTAGATTCCACAGAGACGATTTGAGATGGAACAGAACTTTATCCATGACTGCCCGTTTCCACACCGCGTAAACCGTGAATTTTTCCAAAGGAAAAGCAGCTTTTGTTTGCTGTTCCTATTCGTTCTCCAGCGTTCTCAAACTGGAGCTTTCGTTAATTCACCCTGACAAAAAATAGGAATGCTACGGAAAGAAGAATCTGGCTGTACTAAAATGGCTAAGTGGCTATCGAGTTTCAATAGGGGCCGCAATCTGTGGGGGTTTATGTGGAGCTGCAATGGGCCGGACCACGCATGTATAGCCCAATGAGGGAAAATCAACTATAATCCAATTCGTATAGAATTCTTGTTATACTGTTAGGCATTATCACGCGTTCAACATAGTCGGAGATGGCGTAGAAGCTTGTACCTTAGTAAAAGCATCAAGAGGAAAGACTTGTTACCATCGAACCGTTTACAATTGCTCGAGTACAAGATCTCTTCTGATTACTAGACTGAACGATCACTAGGGTTGCTGGGGTGAGAAGTTATTAGACTATGTACAAACGTAGAAACAACTGTTACATATGATATTAAGGAAGTATGCTGGAAAAAGCAGACCCAGAGATACTGATAGAATGTCCCTTTCCTATTGTTCGACTATAGCAGCATTGCATTACGAATGGTAGAAATTAGTGTGGCATTTACGTGTTTAACGAACGACCTAGTAACGCCCGGCAGCTATTGGCTAAGACTTCTGTAGATTTTTACTGAAATACTTCTTGGCTTCAGGTGCAAGAACTCGTTGTAGTTTGAACCGTATTCTTCCGATGATTCCGATTCCGATGATCATTTGAAAGGAACCTAAGAGTGTAGCTGGGAGCTAAGAAAAAGAGTCCCAATAAACTTTGTGCGGGTTGATTTTGTGTGACTAACTACAAGCTTCTCTGTCTCACAGATATTAATTTTCAACCTTCTGAAAGTTTCTCGAGTAAGTTTTGGAAGCGCTTTTTACATAGGTAAATTACTTTCATAATTCCGATGATGAGACGACTGACTCTGATTCAGAACAACATTTTGGAGTTTAAATAAAATGCGCCATACTTACTAGGAGACTGATAGTAAACAGAACAAAGTTTAACTCTTCGAAATAAAGCCGTTTCCTGATCTAAGTACGAATATAGTTAGTGCGTCTGCATATATAAACCAGGAATCGGTAAATAAACTGATACAACTAGTGAATTACTGAAAAGGAAAAAAAAAGCAACGATATATGCCTACATAGATAAACCTGATCTCTTAGCAGCAAGATCTTCTCGTAATTATGTAACAATGACAAGCAATGTGCTTGATAATTAACAACCGTTTGTGTGTCTCAGCAAGTAAACGGTCAAATAAACAAATTAGTGCTCGCCGAGGTTATTAAACGATCAACAATTGTTGTTGCCCGCGAGCTAATAATCGCTTCCGGTAGATAGCCGGTAGTGTTAGGCATACGTAAATGGCATATTTACGTCACGCATCCGGACAGTCATATTAAAAATTTTAAACAATTTATTACCTTTTCACGCATAGGAACAATGCAGCAAAATAGAGCGACTATAACGGCAGCGACTGCTGGCCAGGTTTAGTCTTACTCAAAAAATCAGGCTGGAATAAGTGATCTGTTGATATGTCAGCCTTTACGTGTGCAAACGGCCATACTTACGTTCTGTTTTCAGTATTTACGAACAAGCTGACTTATACGTAAAAGTGGCTATTTAGTTCAGGCGTTCTTATTTCTTGCTTCTTGTAGATGAAGCGAAGCAAACATATTAATTGAATCTAAGCAAACGGTGTCTTCGTTGAGGCTTGTATTGATCGAAACGTACTGTATATATTGGCTTAAACTTAGCCGAAAAGCATAATAAGCCTCAGCTAATCAAGATCCTATAGACAAATGCTGACTATATTATGGGCCCTTTCCTAACATCTGTGATGCTAACGCGTATCCAGCATAAGTACTGAGATTGGGAGCGTATTGGACACGCATTCGTAGTTGAGTCTAAAGTTAAATTATATGTGTTCAATTGAACGACTTGTAATTTCAACGCACTGAAGTTAAGCGAGGCCAAATTTTTCGGCCGAATTCAGTTGTTTCCTAGGATCCGGCTACTTCTACTTCCGGCCGTCTTTGCCGTGTCGATTTTGTGTCCACGCAGAAGCTCGTACATTAAAATACAGCTCCGCTTATCGAATGAATGAGAGTGAAATAAGCGAACTCGTTGTCGACGATGTCACTGGGTTAGATGCGTTAGGCTAGAGACAAGCACTGGTTGACTGTGACCCAGTTATGATCGACAGCATATGGACGCGCAACAAACTCAGGCTGAATGGTGAGACAGCGCCGTTTTCTCAAACGTTCTACAAATAAACACTTCACCCGGTTCAGAAGAGGACGTCATTGTCTGGGTCAGTCACGCAGTCGCCTATCTACGTGTCTATAATCTCGCGTGGTAAGGGCAATCCGACGCAAAAGTGACGCCATTTTTAAATTAAGAGAAAGTCAAAAAAGCGTCGACATTTCCAAATACTTGGCGGCGGCAATTTTTACAGGGCAGATATCAGCAGAATCGGGTTAGGACATACCAAGCCGAAAGTTATTGTTAATTTCTAAAGATCATGTTCCACCGTGCATATGTAGTATTTTGAATAGATAGATTTACTGATATAGCTAAATTTGGACAGATAGATTTTACTGTCGTGATCGACAGGAACCGTTTTTATTTTTGTTGTTTGCTGGATCCAAGACGCACGTCATGAAGGCCATGAATCACCTCCGGCTTTACCACTTATTGAAGTGCATTGTGAAAAAATCAGTAGCTTAATTACAACGCAGCTCGTCTGATCCAGGAAATCATCAGAGAGGGAGGTCCACAGGGCATACTTTGACATTGATAAGACGATGAATAGCTTTAGTGAAATATGCATCTGCTTTAATTTCACTTATGCGTGTAAATTCATGCAAGGCTATTATGAACCGCCTTGGTTCGATCCTTCTTTAGGTTTCCTGCATAAGGCCAAAACACTTGAAAAGCGGCGCCCGATAAAAACAATACTGTGTATCGCTTTTTTGGAAAACAGACAGGGAACCACTACGCAATGTCTTTGCAGGGCTAACCCATAGTTCAAAACTGTATTTGACGATACTCAAAATACTTGACTATAATTACGCTGATTATAAGGGTTGAAACATGAAATAAATTTAACGGTTCATCGCCATAGGTAGCATCAACTACTATTACTTTTCCAACTAAAAATGCTATCAAATAATACACTGTTAAACTTGACAATTTAGTTATTGCGTACAACAAACTTATAGACCCTCCGCCAAAAATATAGTGTACGTGAAACGGTTAGTACGTATGCTTTAGAGCTGTTTATGTATGAGTTAAGGCACCAGAGACTCTCAGACTTCGAAGAGCAATGCTGGTGTTAATTCCCAAGTGTTCCAACCTCTTCCTCTTCCCAGTTGTTGGGGGTAGCATCTCCCCAGGTGTGACTTTTTATTGTCGTCAGCGGCCTTTTTATCGCGCGCAAAGTTTCACTTTGTTGGATCGATCGTTTCCTTGCTAGAGATGACGGTGCCAGTCGCATCAAGCCCCATGTCGCCATGTATTAAAATGGCAAACTTTGACGTAACACTATCACTATGAAGATAATGATTACCAACATCGTAGGCTGTATACTGACGATCTACTAATTGGGCATTGCTTAAGTGGGGTTTTCTAATTTTCCGATGTACAATTAATTTGTTCGTTAGGTTATAACCATTATTAAAGACTTTGGAGGAACCCACGTCGATGAACCTATTATTATTATTGGGTCCGCTAGAAAGCGCCGCAACAATTACTCCATACCCATGAAGTTCAAGCATAAAGCGCGAAGGAAGAGTCGTTCGGTTACGTATTGATTGTAACCGAAACGGACCTTCGACGTCATGTGGAACGCGCCGCGCTAGGCTTTGCCGTGAAGGTTACTGTTGGTTCATGGGATGACAATTCGAATAGCGTTGCTACGGGTGCAGCCACCATTAACAACATTGATGATGACACAGCCAGCTACATAGTTTAACTAGAATGCTTTATCATACTGTCGTACTAGCCATATCGGAGCTATGTATACCGACACAGAACATCTACTTGCGTGAATCAGTTACTATGTTTTCATTTTTCACCTATGTTTTTTCAACGGAATCGCTGACGTATTTAGGCGAACTGGTTAAAGTAAAAAGGGTTCCCCTCGAAGCGATTACGATCACATAGAAGCTTCATGAAGATGTGAATGTTCCGCTATCGACAAGATCAATCCTTTAATGTACCAAACTGGGTAAGCTTCGTGGTTCATATAATAACCGATATAGCAGTGAGTGCCTTCAGAAGCGGGCAACAACACGCTATAGTAATTCCAGAGAACGGCTAACTGACTCATACCTATGCTGATAAAACTCTGCTGCGGATCAACAACATTCTCCTTCCAACCAGTTTCAACAACATTTTCCTTTCTACGGTCAATGAAACGACGGATCTACTTATTCCGTTGGTAACAACATAGTAATACCTATATAGCCTTGTGGTCGAGTTTTCTATTTAAATGTTTCGAACTTTCGGGCAGCAAACGTATAACCGTTTCCTGCCACTTCCCTTTGAGATTCTTTGAATAATAATGAAATGTCTTTCATTGGGAATTATGGCAAGATATTGCTAGTAAAACAAGAGGCCCAAAGCTATTAATATTTTGGACAAGCAGCTCAGCAGTCTGTCCATTAGTGGTTGGTTTGCTCGTATAAACTATGTTCCTAGTTGTATAGCCATTTTTGCTCCTTACATTGGCAAAACGATAGGCAGCCCCTGCCAACGTCAGTTTCAATAAATGATTGACGGAGGCGTTAGCATGAGACTGTCCCGGTTGTTCTTAAACAGTTTTTTCAGTAACAGTCATTATATTAGCGCTTACCTGCTTGCATCCAGAAGACGCGCAATAGTTGGGTCATCTTTGAAACAGAAAGCGATAGTCCTTCATGAGTAAAAACGTGGCCAAAGGACTAGATCACAGTGAAATGTTTCCGCCCCTCAAGCTAACGCCCCCTACAAAAATCCCGTCAGTCTTATCCCCGCTCTCAAACCCCTTTCAATAATCAGAACAGTTAATGCACACACTTATGCTTAAATTGTCGCAATGCACTAATTTAGAACAATACAATCATTTGTTAATAACATATTCATACCAAGCACCAGATCATAGTCTTACTCACAATACGAAGTCGCTATAGGTATGCACGATCAGAATAGCAGTTTACCGTAAGTACAGTTTCAACTTTCTCAAAACTACAAAGTGAAACTTACTTTACTTTTAATCATTTATTGTCACATTTGTCTTGGACTATTGGATTGACAGGGCACTGAAATCTATAGAAAATTGAGTTCAATCCATAACTTTGAATCAGTAAAGTTAGTGTCGTCAACGTCAAATTTTTCTGAGGACGCTTACTGAATTCTCCACTTCAACATACGGTTCTGATTCCCTTATCATATATAGAAAGGAAACTACTGATCAGCCAAGCGATCTACTGAGTGGGCCTTAGAAACTTGCTTCTATTTTTAATTCTGCCAGCATTGCTAGACCTATCAGTGCGCTTTGTCGTTATTTAGAGAATACGCCATGGACAGCTACGTTCATTGCATGGGGCATATTGTGAGGGACGGACTATATTACGCGAATTTAGTTAACTTCGTTTATGAAGTAGTACGACGCTACGTTCTGACTATCAGAAAATCTCTGCGTGTGTTTATATAATAAATTGCACAATGGTGTTTCCCTTCCCCCGTTGGCTCTTAGGCGTCTGCTTAATAGGTTTTTGTTTGTGTGTTTCCGTATATTGGCTGGTATTCAGTCCCTACACAGTTTAGTGCGTGAAATACACTAGCGAACTAGGCAGAGGTCGTATATGTGAGGTTGGCCGGAAGATGGGCCAGCCATCGGGTCCAAGGAAAAAACGCGGTAGAGAGTGGCCTTATCAGGCGATAGCAGCCTTGTTTGCATTAGATGAATGTTGCTACATCGTGCTGTGCAGTATCTATCGTTCTTACACTGGCTTGTGTTGCGGCGGCCACCACGGCCGGAGCTGTGACACAAGCGGGTAGACAACTGCTGAACGGGGGCTTTTGAAGAGTTTTGGTGCTGAGCGTGTGTTGGGTATTCCGCAGGGGATACCGAGGCTACAGGGCTGGGGCTTTCAGTGTGCGAATAACAAAAAAAGTTTGTTGTTTATGTTTAATAACAATGGGCAAGAGCTGAAGTCGTCAAGGCCAAAGCAACGATTCGTTCCTGCTGCGCGTGCAATCATTCTATATTTCTAAATTAACAATAAAAATCACGCATGCAGTCAACAATAATTAGACGAAATCTCGACCGCCTTCTATCCCGACCATGACATATGCTGTTAGATAAAGATATATAATAGTTAATCATTATGTAATCGATGCGTCAGTTACAAACAAAATACACACGTACCTATATGTTAATAATAATGTTCATGAAAATACTCAATTTTCATGAAAAACAAAAATTGTTTTTACGTTACAGACGATGGTACTCTTTGAAATAAGTCGTAGGTCTATTGTCTTTAACAATCTTTAGTATCAACACCTGGAACTTTTTCACTGAATACAACGATTACTTTGACTATACTTCTGAACATTGCACTAAAGCTATTTGTAAATTTCCAGTTCAAAGAGTCGTCACACATATTTTCATAGCATAGAAATTTGGTCCAGTCGCAAGGGTTTGTCACAATATTGACTCTACTCACTACCGTACGCATGGCAGGTAGAAGAATGTAGGGCAACGGTCTGCGTTGGTCAAGCCTACGAGGGAGGGCAAGGGGTAATGAGACGAGATGCTTTACATTGTGAAGGGGAGATCACTAGTATGATGAACTAAATATTTAAGAATGAGAACGGCCTGCTCGAATTGGCAGCCTCCGCCTATTGTGTGGCGAGCGACTAGTTAGCCTTAAAATCTGCCATAGCATCTTTAGCCTACTAGACATCGATTGTAGGACACTTATGGCTATTTGCGTAGCTTGGTTTTAAGGGCAGCTTTGTAATCGTCTTAGCGTGTTAATCTACTACATTGTGTTGAGCTGGGTCTCTGCCTCTCACGCACTAAGTCTACGGTCAATATTTTCTCAGTGCGATGGATAACCTTCGCAGCTATTACGCATGCACGAACCTAAGCCGACTGGGTACGAAGCGGCCCGTTTCGTTCATCACGCTGTCCATAAAAGGGAAATCACAGAGAATGGCCATTGGACCAATATTCTGTACACAAAAAAAAGTATATATACACATATGTATAAACGAATCAAAATGGAAAATTTCTACAATGGGTAAGTCTGTTAAAAAAAAAATTGCAACTAATTCCAAAAAAAAATTAGTAAAATATTCCAAGTAAGGTTTATTCTGCATCTATGAGCCGTGTAATTATGCCTTTGGTATAATGAACTGCACGTTTATGCCGTCAGTATGAAGATCAGATTCTATTCATATAAGGACAGCTCTATTATCGTTAGTGGCAAGAGGTAATGATGGTACCTTTATCATTTTTAAATTATGTATTGATCTTCGTTTTTCTGCATGGAGGTTCCACCTCGATCGTTCTTGTGTGTGGGACGCTCACAGTGAGACTGACTGCCTGCTGTTGGTGGGCTAACGGAAAAAACCGTTTCCCTTTAACTTTTCGATTTGTGAGCTTTCGAACATCTCCCCTCGTGCCTCTCCATGCCGACGGCGCGTAGTTGCCAACGAATGTTTCATATTTCGCCAAACGATACCAACAGCTTAAGCGCCGAAGTTACACTTGAAAGAAACCGCATGAGGAAGCTAGAAAAAGACAGAGATATGTCGGTCACTTAAGAACTGTTCGACAGAGAAACTTGTTCTAAGTTCCCTGTCTAACTAATATACTGTGAGTAGAACCTGATAGTTCTCGCTGCATCGGCAAGGATTTCTGAGATTTGCTTGGGTGCAAGCCTTGTGTTATTCTATGTGTGTGTGTGTGTGTGTGTGTGTGTGTATCTATTCCGTGTTTACCTGAACTTCGTTTGTCAGTTTGCTTCTATTGCCTAGTCCGCCTCTTTAGAAATTATTTGAACTAGACTAAAATAAACGAGTGGTATCTATTTCTACTTAATTCTACCTACACATACGTCTTTTTGTCGTCCAACTTAATTCTCAGCATCCTCATTACATCGCAACGTAATGAATTATTCAGGTCGAGTGTAGATATCGGTATGTGTATGCATCGGTCTGCGTATACGTTTCTTTTTGTAATACTACAGAACAAGTTATTCGAAATTCTGATGCTTTTAAACACTCTTCCACTGTCCACAGTTGTACCATAGTTCCGACTCTGTCACTGCCCTATTCAGTTCCCTTAGTTTTGCAGAGAGTCCTTTGTAGAACATAGGAAGGCACAGGGGCTTTATGTAGCCGAGCCATCGGTCGAATATTAAGCTAGCTCTATTCGACGTGATGTCGCCATCACGCACTGGAAGTTCGGCGAGAGTGTCTTTGTGTGCTTTTCAAGGTTGCAAAGTTCTCTCCTCGTACCTTCTAGCGGCCTGATAAACCGCTAGCGACGCCTTTAGTGAACAAAGGACTCAATTCGCCTATATAGGGTAGGATAAGCAGAAGCCGAACGGAACATTGGAACGACAGGGGGAAAACATTACGATCGGCAAACACACGAGAAAAACGCTCACCTGTTCGCGACTGTTCGGTCGTAGTGACGTTGATAACCCTGTAACGTATGCTAGCATCTTTCGTTCGGGTAAATGCATTTGCTGTCAGCTTAGGGCAGCTTGATAGCCCTCGGCGGTTGATACTGCTTGACGGTCCATGCGTAATCAGTTCTCTTTCATTACCTCTTCTAATTTCGACCCGATGCCCTCGTTCTTTGTGTGCAAAATAGGCTGCGCGGGGTGGAGACTGGCGGGGGCTGGCGGATCGTTTGCACAGCTTTACTCGTAAGTGACGGCAGCAGCAGCAGCAGCGGCACTAGCGGCTGTAAGGGTGACTACAATGACGATGTTAGCTTCGAGAAATGGCTCTGATTACGTCTAGGTACAAACGTGTTGAAAAATGGCCGCGACTCCGGCCAATGGTGAACCTTTAACATTGGATGAGGTAACATAGACAAACGAAAGGCTCACCAATTCGGCTCAGGCTGCCTTCGGCAAACGCCTTACTGCCATAGAAATGTGCTACTATCGCCAGTGTACTACTTAACAGCAATATCTACTTCGCATGCGTTCGCCGTAAAACAAATAAATCAGTGATCTTCTAGTTAAAGGCTCGTTTCCAAAGGGCACATGTTTACGAATCTTTAGTTTTCTGCTGGTCGTATCGGTGATGTTTCAACTTTTCGTGTTACTAGTATACATATATATAAAACCTAAGTCCCACAGATGTGGGCGTTGATAAATAAAAATTTGATATATTTTTCTTATCACTTGAACTGGAATCATTGAAATTATATTGAATCATATAGAATTTTTAAAATTGCCTACAAAAAATTAGCATATACCATACACCGGATATGATGAATAGGCATTCGGACTACGCTTTCACTGGTATCGAGTCGAAAACTCGGAACTTCTACACGAATGAAAAGAAATTCCTACTCTATCTAAAACGTGCATTATCTAATCTTGAACTTGTTCCGATTTATGGCGTCTAATATTGTTCCATTCATTTTTTCGGCCACACCGTTACGAATACTGACCATTAGTCATTGGCACCCATTAAACTGATCATCTCGGGGAAGTGGCCATTTATACGCTTTTTTTACTTATCATACTTGTACTATAAAGAAGTCATGAAACCGATACGTCGGATGTTGAGCACGTCTACGACGACAGAATGTTTCGAGCTTGACCGCAAGTCAGGCAGCAATCACTTTTATTGTGGTACCTGTCAAAGGACCCAAAAAGGATTGAAGGACCAATGTTCAAGGAACAAGGTAATCAATCTGGCAGCGCCGTCGAATATGGCCGCCCAAAAGTTCTCGTTTGCGATGTCGCGTGTTTGCGATTATAGCTTCTTTTTTTGATTAGAAACTCACATGGAGAGACTATTTGACTATATATTACCACTCATAATATTGGAAGAGTTTTCCATTAGGATCAGTCGATCTAGGTTCGCGTATACGCACGCTGATACAGTTATACTCGTTTATCCTGAGAGAAAAAAATTACACTGTGCAAGGCACAGGCTGTCAAGTAATGTTCTTTAAATGCGGAAGGGTCTAAGCGACTAAAATTCGCACGCTTTGGGACGGAAAGATCACGGACCGTATATTTATATCCCCATTTTGATCATCAGGGATTGATTGTACTGAATATCCTGCCACTAAACAGGACAGCAGGAATAAATGGGTTTGCATTTCCGCTTAAACCCCCTTGTGGCAAGTTGTTGAAGTAACGAAAATGCTTTGGTAACCAAAAGGAAAAGCTTTTCACCAGTATTTATGGAATAAATGTCATTGAGTGTTTGAGATAATTATTTCTAAGAAACTCATAAAATATATAAAAACGTTCTGTTCGCTGAAATGGTTTACAGGCTAGCTAGTGCTAATTAATTTTGTTTTGATACATTGACGTGTTCTAGGGGTGCTTGTGTATAAGAAGCCTTACTTCTGGCGCATGAATCAGACTTACTTAGGGCTTGACGTATGTTCCTTCGAAGTACGATTCACTATACGCTCCTGAAGACGGGTCGTTGCGACTGGACTATATATAATGAAGTTGCGTTTTGAATTTTCCCTATATTCCAGCTTCCCTCCGATCGTGTTTCCCGCGTTCACGCTAACGCTCAAATCGGTCGACAATGGTCCTATCTGGTCGATCGCCCTATGACTCATTTCACTTGTTTCTATATTCGTTGTTATTGTTCCTGTTTATTCTGGTGCTGCTATTGATGGTTTCCTTGCTTTTTCAGTTTTCTCAATTCGGAGCTCTTATCGGAGCTGATGTATTCAAGTTATTTACCAAGTTGTATCGTTTTGCTCAGAGGAAAAGTACACCTTAAAATTTTGCGTGCACAATTGCGTGACCTTTTTCTGCTTCACTTCTTTTCGAAGCGGTTTCTACCGGTAGTCGTAATCTAAATGAACCACTATAAATTAACAGTGCTCTATGTCAATAACTTTTCTGCTCTAGGTTTTTCTTTTTACTTCGTAGGAATCCACGGGTATCCATTGATCTCATACGATCAAGAAAATCCGCGTGAGTTATAAACCGAATCGAGAAACGTTCATAGAGAAGTAACTTAAATATATGCCTTATGAAATTAAAGATAGATTCTTGCGTTTTGTTGACGGAGAAGATGAGCAAACAACTGTTCGCGTACCAACGGACGCGTGGTCGGCTCATGCACGTAGACCTGGCCAAGTACTGCGCTAACAAAGTCCAATCATTCTGTAATCAATATTGAAACCAACTGACAAAGCAAATGGAAGATGTTTAAGACGGATGAAAAGCTATTACCATTCTAGTGCAGCATTGTCTGCTTCGTAGTTTCTTAAACAACAGATCACTACGTTTTACCTTCGACGCAGGGCAAGCCAAGGTGAAGCGACGTTGATCTGAGTTTAGCGGCAGTCTTTATTAACTTGTTGATTTTTTGTAAAACACAGGGATATATATACTATTTAATTGAAGCTAAGTCTGCATTCATGGCTAACACGACGCACAACTCTCATTTTGTACACACTGTAGTGTTTGGTTAGTTTTTTTATTTGACACTGAAGATGCATAGGTTAGAATCAGTGTTATATAATAACTAAAAAAGTAAGAAACATAATATTCTGCTTATTGTTATTCTTGTCTTGAAGATCATTCCTGTCAAGACTTATTTATGTTACGACTTCCGGATTAGTCTTTTCATTAATTGAGCTTAGTTGTTTTTCTTCACGTAATATTTATTCACCAGATTATTAACCCGAGACGAAGTATATTTGTTTATAAACTGGAAAATTAACGTTTCTGTCCATTTGAAAAATGTGCGTCTTTTTTATACGAGCGCAAGTAAATGGTCCTAAATTGGTGCCCTGTGGTAGGGTTTCGTTAACTCGAATACAAAATTGACAACAGATAAAAAACGACCTATATCTCATCATTATAAGACACCATTAAATATATAATGTTTTAAATATAAAAGAAAAAAAATCAATTAATTAACACAGTTTCAAATGTAACAAATTGATCCCTTAGGGATCTTTTTTAAGTCTGTTATCATTGTCACGTTCTTTCTTTAGATATAAATCCCGGAGTAAACATTTATTCGAAGAAAATATAAGTCGAAAAAAAAGTGATGCCTCTGTCATTTGGCCTAATCGTTGCCTATCTCGTAACCGTCCTATATGTGTTACTTTTCCCAGCAGTATTGATTCGAGTAAGGATCGAATGATCCTACATTCTGTCGCAGTGTTTGACTTCCGTGGAACATTCAATATTTGTTTGTACCAACAAAACTTACTATTATCGGCCAGCCTGCGTTATGGTAACGATCACTACGCTACAGACCTTTCCACCTGTATTAATTCATATTAGTTAAATGTCTGCCGGTATGGCCCCGTACAATTTTATCCAGTGCTTATGTCTCATTGACTCTGCGTGAGTCTTTGTGTCCTTGTCTCTGAGAAATAAAGTGGTGAGCTTCAAGTAAAAGAATCTGTTAAAAATCAGCCACTAGTTTACGAAAACTGCGCCAGATGGCGCATTCTGTAAACGAGTAGACCTAGTAAGGCCTCTTCCTACGTTTTGCGTACCTGTTTCTCTCCTTCGTAGGCTAAGTGTTGTTCAACCAATCAAAATCTACGCAGAACCTTTTCCTGTGCACGATCAGCCCTTGGAAAATCCAACCGCTAGTTTTTTTTACCAACAGGCCGACGCACTTTGAATTTATTTGTAGAAGCTGCCCTAACAAAAGCGCCGCGTGATATGAGGCCCTTATCATACCAACCCTCAGCTAGAACATTCTAGATAAAACTAATATGTAGAAACGTCTTTTCTGCATATATTAAACATGTATCCAATCTATATATTTAGCTGGATATACATTACAAGCTTCATATAAAAATCTACCTCTGTGCCAAACAGTTAATTTTGTGTCATAATAATAAATGTGCAATGCGTCGATGTCCTCTGCCTTATTAGCACAATGGTCCTGGACCAGTTGGTAACCAGTGGTAAAAACGAGTGCCAAAAATAGGTACAACGAGTAAGTCAAATGAAAAAATATCCGCTCTCGAGAACTTCGCAGAATCTGGCAATTCAACATAATCTTTAAATATATGTGGCTGCTAGGTAAGCCTGTAACTTGTCGAACTATACCGTAGTACAGTCCAGGCCTATGTATCTAGACAAACGTAAACAGACCAGGTACCTACATTCGGTGACCAGTTAGAAGTAAACGAAGTAAGACAGCCTACCTGGTTGGCTTGCAGCTAACCGCGAATTGCGAACATCCAAGCGGGTGATTAATAGTCAAACCGGACGAAACGAGTGCAGAAACAAGCGGGAGAGAAATATAAATGAAGGAACTGACAATAAATGCTGAAACGACATTTACGGTGGCCATATTATGCCGCATTGCCGCTAGTTTGCCTATCCTTTCTCGACCTCTTAGTCCAGATGTACCTGCACTAATACTGATTATGTTTTTGTCGTACCCATTGATGATTTTCATGGCTCAGGCAGCTGGCACGGTGCAGCTCGTGTACTAAGGGGCTTGCCGCCATTCTAGATGCTCTTCTATTCAGACGCTCTTCTATCCAAATGATGCGTAATGGGAGTTACGTTAGCCCAACATGCTGACTATATATATAACGTCGAGCGCGCCCTTATCGTGGCAAGCGACCACAAGCAACGAATCGAGATAGGGGCTTCAAGATGTTTACGTGTTTCTGCAAGAAGCTTTTTAGCTTATTATCGTGAAAATGCGAAAGCTCAAAATTTATGAACGGAGTATTGGTGGCGGACGCAGAGTAACGTACGAACAGAGTAAACATTTGTGCGATGAGCAGCATCACGTACTTTTGCTTAATAAAAGCACTTTGCTACTTATATTGTATTCATGACGAGTTAATTGAAAAAAAAAAGCAGTGTTGCTGTACAATAAAGCAGACGAACATTTCATATAGTCGCTCAGATGTGTACAGTTTAAGCTTCATCCAATTCAATTAGATTTATCATTGCAAGACAAATTTCTATTGTTGCTAACCGATGACGACGCCTAGGAAGGCCTAGGAAGAAGGTAGTCTATTGGACAGGACTGTATCACCAAACGGTATTAGAAAGAACCGCTATGCTATTCTGATACCATATTTAAGAAGAGAACAATAGATTAAATAACTTAGGACGATGTTTGGGCACCACTGATAGTCTTTCGCGCTGGGCTCTGTAGCTTATAGCGTTGGCAAAATATATATCAAGTCAAGTTAGCCGAAGTATCCTGTGATTCATTCGGAGATATTGTAAATGAGAAAATATTAGCTGGAAACTTCTGTAACATAATTTGGGCACAAATTGTATAGGGTTTCGCGCTTAATGCATGTTTAACTATGCGCTGCTGTAAGAATAATGTGGGTTTGAAGTTATAGTTGCGGTGAATCGAGGTCGATAGTTTGTGCTGTTGACGCCTTAGCGGGTTGAAAATAATTAACTCGAGTAGTCGCTGACAACACGTTTGTGACGGGCGATCGATTAAAACGCCGACCCGCTGCATAACGGCTAGCTTATATTTGCGAAACAAGTTGGGCTTATCGTCAAGTTTCGCGTAATAACTGCGATCGTGGCTTGAAAGTTTCGTAAAATGTGGTCGCGGCCATCTTTTCCCTGCGGTCTCGAACAACACTTGGAATTGTGCAAATATCCTTCGACGGACGAAAACCGGAGAACACCATCAGCAAGAAGAGTCTCTATCCCGTTGAAAACGAGAGATTGTGAATTTTTAAATGTCTTAGGTAGAGGAGGATCTGAGAGTCTGCTAAAGAGAAACACAAAAGTGGGTAGGGTGATAGCATTCGCTTTGAGCGCACGCCAAACTTTCCACATCGTTGCGTTTTTCCGCTGTGTACTAATAGGGTTTGGATGGTCCGCGTCGATGGAAGATTGCAAATTCACTACTATCTAACAGACAGATTGTGAGGCTTCGAAGTCGACTATCACCCCTGCCAAATTGAGGCTGTGTGAGAATTAAAGCTTCTGCGCAATATCCTTTCCAGAATAGTTTTCCAACGAACCTAACCCATAGCTATAATAGCGAGGATAACTGCTAGCGGGCTTCGTTTCGACTGAGCACGTATATCAAGTAAAAGCTGTGAGATTACGGACGAATCTTCTCTACTGATGTTAGGCAAAATGGTTTTGGAAGAGAGTTTGAATTTAGTGTTCTACTGAAAGCTTCAAGCTTACATTCTCTAGCCAGCGAAAATATACAGTCACTGTTACTCATGTTCATTTTCGATAGCCGAAGTACGTTAAAAAGATATATATATATATATATGATAAACACCTATTTAGGTAAGCTGTTCTGCTTCTTTGTTCGATAAAAACCGAAATGGTTAACTGTACCCTTTTATGATAAGGTTTGATTCCTTATTGTATTCCTTATATTAGATAGCCAGAAAAAAAAGCCTGGAGTCAGATGACTGTAGGCACCCAACATTATTAAAACTCGTTTCAAGGAATAGAGCACTATATATCGCTTGCAGTAAGTGGCGACAGCTTAGGTGTTGTAGTTATATGTTGTAGGCAAATTCAATTTCAATCTCCGTGTCGACGTCCCTGGGGCCTAGCTGCCACCGGTAACTGCTTTTGTATCGAGCTGTTTCTTTGTCGTTGCTTCCCGAGCGGATCGTTTATGAGGGGACCCACGAAAAAAAAGCACTGACATAGTAATCTACCGCTATTATATCGCTACTATACCGGTATTTAAAACATGCTTTCGCTCGTGGAGGCCAACGCGGAGATGGCGACGGCAAACATTGAGTATCGGTCTGACATGTTTGGCCGTCGGGGCGATGCTGTGTTGAGGCGTCTAGGCATTCACGCACTGCTGCGCGGTCGCCAATGGTTGCTATCGGGGTGATGACATCGTCGTGACCGTTTGCGCGTGTTCTAGTCGGCGAACGCTTTCACCGATGTCGTGGTTACAACAACAGCGTCATGAACCTTTTGTGTGCTAAGGCTAAACTAGAAAAAAAAAAAAGAAAAATGCGAGAGGAGCATCGGGAACAATGGCGCATGCAACAGTGACTTCCAAGATGTAACCTTCGCATTTAACGCGTTCGAAATGCCAAGTTCAAGAGATAGGTCGCTACTCTATTACCTACTGCTACCGGAGTCGATAACTCAGGCTGATTACAGTGCTTGTTTATGATTCCATCCTACTTTAACGTCAGCATAGAACAACAAGTAGGAGACAAATACGTTTAAAACACGTAGGTATACTTCGAAGTCATTATTATCATAGGATATGGTCAGTTGGAAGATTTTCCTATTGTTATAGTTTTCCTAGGATAGTATTGCACACATGTGACGCTAAACCTTGACCTCGTAAATGCCTTAATCTCATAGGTGGCCGTTAATAGGCTAAAATAAAATCGGTAGTTATATTTATATCAGAGCCTTTCATTTTTTAAGGTGCTCCATTAAAGTACACATGAAGCGACAGGACCGTCATCTAACTCGTATCGTTCACTTGTCACCACGCCTTTATTTATCTAGAGTCAGCGTCGGAACCCTATTAGTGCCTTTCGTTAGCACTCTTGACCGTTGTCGACGCGGCACGGATCTCTAGACTATTACAAATCCTGCCGGCAGTAACACCTACTCAGTGTAAAAGGCTACACTAGTGGCGAGGTCGAATGTCCGAGCGTGCGGTTGGCGGCTCCCAACGAATTGCGTCATTATATTCCTTTTTCTTATTTCCGTTGTCCATTTGCCGTGTTGGCCCATTCTATTGTTCGTCGTCTGGGACTGCTTATTCACTCAGTGACCCATTTTCGACTGCTACTGCGACGATCTCGCCAATTGTAAATCTTGTTTGTGGTAGAACCTGGCGACCTCTTAAGCAAGTGTTCGAGCAGTTAGGTATCCTAGAGAGCGCAGTGGTGCTCGACCTGGTAACGGTAGCAGGGGGCAAGATCCTCAGCAGGCAGCTTTTTTTTTCTGCCTTGATAAGGGATTTCGTAAAAATCCCTAGTTAGAATTCGCGAACCCACAGTCAGTGTCTTCTTTCGTATGTCTGTCGGCTTTCATCGTTTGTATCGGTCCATTGGTCCTTTATTATACCAAAAAGAGGTGTAAGATGAAAAAGAGTAGGTGAAGCTTTGCAGCCTCTTCCCATAAGGTTTCCACTTTTTGTGCCCTATTCGAACTAGAAGTGGAAGTATGAGCTCAGAAATGTTGATCAATGGCGTTAATCAAGAAAGGCTTTTCGTTCTGAATTTCGACAGCGAATATCTACTGGTGGCAACGAAACGAGTCAGCCAAGGGGAGGCCGGCTAGTATCATTCGGTGAACTTTTGGCAGCCGCTCAAGCCCTTATGGCTGCCAGAAGGCGCAATAGCATGGGCCAGCACGGGAGTCCACGACTTCTTAACGAGGAATCGACGAGCATAGGCGGCTCCGGTGATGCGTAATATAAGAATGAACGAAAAAAGCGAAGGCAGAGTTAATGTTCTAACTGCGTATGGTTTTCAGTGCACCGATAAGCCTTCCAAGCTGGCCTCGTACGATCAATCTCGTGCAGTAGGATGACTCACTGGCTCGATTCGTCGATTTCCTCTGTGAAGTAATGCTAGCTAAGCCCCAAACCACTATGGCAAATTGTCTCACTTTGTAGCCAAACCATGGTGTCCTCCCGTCACATTGACGCTATTGCACATCGGTAACTAAGTTCATTTCCTGAACTTATAGAAAGTGGCCCTCAGATTTCAGCCAGTTTCACAAGCTGTTCCCACGTAGAGGCTAGCGGTTTCGACGCTTTCAGATCTGAACGGTATACGTTACAAGCTATTAACTATTTATTGATTCTCGAGTCCTTGTTACGTATAGACAAAGTAACACCCGTTCTGTATTTACAACGTTCACATTTATGATTAGCTATTACATCGTACCATTTTAACTCCTCTGGTTTTTGGTTAACATTATTCATAGTCATCATGTGATAATCAAAATCGGCTTACCTTTCTATTTTCGTGAAGAGGTTTTGTTTGGTAATTTTTAGTAATATCCATTTTGCTTTCAATCTCAATTATATGTTATGCCGCAATGCGACAAGTCTTATTGATTATACATACTAATGCGGTTCTTCGTGTATTTCTAATGTGGTGCAGATACGGTTCTGAGATGGCTGTCAATAGTTTCAATCTCTCATTTTAGTTTAGTTCTCCATCAATCCAGTCAGCCGGACAGATTTCGAATAGTTTTTAGGGTGATATGGTAGAGCTAGCGGCACAGAAACCATAAAGTCGCTCTGACTTTGCCCGCTTGATTCAGTTAACGAGGTATTGATAGCAACTGCTTTTATCGCACTAGTAATTTGCACATTCAAGACTAACCTAGGTTAGTTCAATCATATTGGAACAATAGATCTGCGAGATACGGCGTAAGAAGCCTGCACTGAACGAATATTTTTCAATATGGCGTCGTTATACTGGCTTTCTATAGTTGTGCTGTATTTCCATGCACATATGCATGTGTGAGTGTTAGGAAAATAAGTAGAAACTGCTCAAGGAATATTAACCCAGGAGTAAACGGGGATTTGATTTGCATACGAACGTTACATTCTCAAAGTGCGATTTTTCCGCAGATTTCTCGTTGAGTTAAAGCTTCGGGGCCAGAAATCGTTTGTCGACCACTGCCGAACGTCCCAGTTGAATTCCTATTGGAAAATCTGCTTGGTCTGTTAAAACACCCACGGCCCACGGAACTAATGATAGGCAGGTTACCATGGAAAACTTTATTGTCGCATCTTTCGCACAGCCGTTGAAAGGCGTGTTGTTCAAGAAACTGAACTCAAGAACGTGAGTATGCTGGTTGAAACATATCCAGATGACGATACCTGTCGTTAGGACAAAATACACAATATTCTCGGCCTATTTGTCGAATGATTCAAATTTATCTCTTTTTTGAATGAAACAGAGTGAAGACACCCTGCGCAGTGGTAAATTAGTACTAAATCTCGGCGTAACCTTAGTGTTGCGCGGGTCGTCCGTGTTGTTGCCATTTCCGCTTAGGTAGTCGAACGCCAGTATTTGCCCCCTCTATGCAGCTATTATGCAATTACCTAATTATAATGAAGCTGTCTGTTGCAGTGTATTAATAAATTGTACGCAACAGACAACACGTTACTACTCTAGCTTCGTGAGCAGTCAGCAGAAATTTACGAAAACAGGAAAAGACAATGTTTTACCCCTTTTAACTTATCCTCATTTTAACTCATTAATCTGTTCCAACTTAAATGCTGCCGAGCCTTCGGAGCTTTTTGTATTGAGCACGCTTGGACTTCGACCATTGTATATTCGCACCTCCCTCTCCCTCTCTCTCTCCCCCCTCGCTCTCTCTCTCCTTCTCTTTCCTTCTTTCCCGTACGCGCGCAAATTGACCTGAAAGGAGATACGCAATTTGTAATACAGAATAGAAAAACGCATACTGACAGATCTTTTGCTCATACTTTAAGCAGGCTAGACGCATCGCTAATCGCGATAATGCAGGTTTTACCATAATAGCCGGCGTTATTTCTTCTAGTGGATAGTGTCGTTAGTTCGACCGTGACGGCACGATGTCGTTCGGATCGCTCGCCACCGTTGTGTCCTATGTGTTGTGTGTCATTACCGTCATTATCATTTCGATGATCATCAGGGTCTGTAGTCTACGTTGCGCTGGTAGGCGGCAGGGTGGCCTTCCGTCCGTGCGTTCGTCCGCTTGCTCGTCCGTTTCCGCCCACGTCTATAGGCAGCACACAATAGCTGACTGTCTGTCAACCAGATAGCGACTCTTCCTAGGCCTTGTTTGATTCTTCGAAGTCCATGAGAATGTTAGCTAGTTTATGCCATTTTGCAGACAGCTTCTTACACATCGAGACCTTACATCATGTAAATTCAAAAGACCGATAATCCCTCCATTTCGGTGTCCTTTCCCTATGTTCTGGCTGCCCTACACTACCCGCTCGTACCTCCGCCTGGCTTACTTAATGAATTGTTACTTCATTTATACAATTGTAGATTCGCCTTGCCTTTCTATCACATTGTTTGACAGCAGACTGTCGAAAAGCGGTTAGTTGTATGTGAAAACGACGAAGCTGTCTGTCTGTCTGCCAGCCGACCTGAATAGTTTTCCGCCATTCGGCATTGGCTTAACGAAGGACATGCGAAGTCTATATAATTAGTTGGCGTTTGCATTACGGTTATTTGGAGACAAGAGCCATTACTATAACGTTCACAATTCCGAGAACAGCAACACCAATTAATTATACTCTGGCAGCAACAATCGACAAAGCAAAAACCTTCAGCACCGTTTTCTACAACTCCCCCTTTATCGTCCGCCCTAAGGACCCTTTATGAGCACCGTAGAATAGTGAGCCTTGCCGCTATTAATGGCCGACGACGTCCGATCGTCCAACCGATCTTCTAAGGCCTCTCTTTCCTCCTGTTCACCTTCTCCTACTTCTTCTCCTCTTGTTCGTTCTTTCGCTGATCCTGTTCTTGTTGCAGAAGCCATGGACGTTGTCGTTGGCGTCGCCGTCTTTATCGCGCTGATGGCTCCCCTGACGGCGACAGTGCTAGTGGAGTCTTGTTGTCTGCCTTCCCATCTCATCGATATTCATTGCTGACGACGTCGGCAAGGGCCACCTTAGAAAGTTAAGGTTTTCGGCCTTCCGGACCCCGGTCATGCTACTAAAAGCATTGTCAGGATGGGCCTAACTGAGCGATCTAATCACAGGCTGCGACCACTATAGCGAGTATTTTCCAGGGACATAGAACAATATAATAGGTTATCGAAGAAGCATTGGCCATCCTTCTAGCTATATGGCTTTGAAGTCAGATACTGTGCATAAGATGGAATTGCGTGGGGTCAGCGCTGGTGTCACTTTTGGCGTCATTTAATGTCAGAGTCTAATATTCAGCAGCACTAGATGAGCCGAAAGCGCTGGAGTGCATTTATTCAGACTTAAGATCGAACGCTCTGAGCAAAAAGGTATTTGCTGGGTCTCAACATCTTTACACTAAAAAAGCACAAATTTTGCACAGACCCAGACTAAAAAAAGTGAGCTGTCTGTGGTCAAGATGTGTAATCGAAAGAAATATTTCACTCTGAAAATTCGAGAAAAATGTTCTTCGTAAGTTTACGAAAAAAAGTTAATAAGGTTATTGCGAAAGTTGAGCAAATACGACATATTAGTCGTTACAATATTGCCAAATAACTGAACGTCCTTTTGAGAAAGTCTGGCTGCCAACAAGTTTCATGATCGACTACCGCACGAACCTGCGAAACTTTGCAGAAACAGTGACGAAATCGAGCAATTTCTAACAATATCGATCACAGTTAACGAAAACTGTCCCGCATATAACAATAATGTGCAAGTAAAGAATAAAAAATGTGCTCCCCAAGGCAAACCCTAGATTGACGCCAAGTAAGTCGTTATGTATTTGGTAACATCGGAAAAATTGTACATTATGGATTTCTGCCACCCAGTATCATTGATTCGCATCTCTACTGTCAACAACTACCGAGATTATGACAAGCCGTTCCGAAAAAAACTGATCGGAACCTGAGGAGAGGAAAGGTGTGGTCTTTTATCATGACAATGTCAGACCACGTACACTATTAGCTTTCCGGCCAAAATCGACAGAACTTACATTGGAAACTTTAATGTTTCCACCGTGTAGCCCGAATGTTGCATCATCAAACCATCGTCTTCTGGGAACTCCCTTAATATTGTTAATTTAGTTTTAATAACGGGACACAAAAATAGCACAATTTTTTCCTAGAAACCACAGAGCTTTTACAGTGTTAGAATTTAGGTGCTACCAGAAATGTGGCACGAGGTCATTGATTAAAATGGGCCATATGTAGTCCAGTGACGTTATTTTAAAATACAAAAAATCTTTGCCTTACTTTTTGCTGAGAAGGGTCAATACCTTTTTTTTACAAGCCCCCACAACCCATTCTGCGTGGAGGCAAGCGTGTTGGAATGCTAATAACAATCACCAGTTATTATTTCCATTACTGGTAGCGACAGGAACGACGAGAATAGTACACGATGATCATAATGAGCGATAGCGGCTGATAGACAATATTTATCAAGACACTAACGACGCAGGTCCAACATGTCGTCTTTTTTGACCGTTAGAATAGGAGATGTTGTTTCTGTTCAGCCAGTTTCATGCCACCATGTTGATTGCCGTGTTAAATAGCGGATCAGAGCCTGCGTAAGCAAAGTGAGAACGACGAGACGTAGGCCTATTACTATCCTATCGGCCTATCACTATTCAGTTGCTATGGGTTTATAGCCTTTGCACCAACTAACTGGTTTTATCACGTCTCGGGCTCGTGAATTGCTAGACAGCTTAACGAACTCGTTTACCATATGACGTATGTCATTACCATATGAAGTTCCAGTAACACCAAGCGTTAACTTAACTAAGTTCAGCTAAAAATTAAGTCTGTGTGACGAAGGTATACTACAGCTGAGATCGGGGTTACGAATGCGATAGTAGAATGCGAGCAAAAGGTACCAATCGATGAATGACCCAGAATTTTATTAAATCACCTGCCATAGTGCCTTCAAAATACTGCATCGCGCAGCGATCGCTCTCTTGAGTCTCGGCCGTGTTTTAACACACAGGGACACATATGGACAATAGTTCGTATCGCGACTCAAAATTTGCTTAGTTCATTCTAGTTCGTATGCGCCTCACATCAAAAAAAGTATCCCGATTTGAACTCTGTGTGCCCGAACAGCAACCCAAATAAGCACAAACAAGGCTTATAGCGATTGCAACTAGCCCTAGCATGATATGTGCTATTCGAAATTGTGCCGTATTAGATGTGGCTTACCTCAATACTACTACATAAATCAATCTTAGAAGGCTTGAATATTGAAACGTCCCCGGACGCCGTGACATTTTTGATATATAATGTAAATACCCTGTAGACATATGGCGCGGATGTGTGTATATGCTACGCATTATTGGATTATCACCGTTATTTATGCTATTTTGGACGCTGTGGCAATTTCTAGCTACAGGGGACAGAAGCAACTAGATATAAAATCGAGGCTTTTCGTGTTTCCGTGTCAGCATCTGTTGATCTGCATTTATTCTTCCTCTGCTCGATTTTTTCCACTTCGTTATTTTGCAACATTGTAATCAGATTGTCTGATCTAGGTTACAGGCTTCATCAGTATCATCTACTCGTTTGTCGTCAACAGGTAGAACGCACGCCATTAGTTGGTACGTGCGAGACGGATCACTAGCAACGAAAACACAGACCAGTAATGTCGATTGCATTTCCGATTCAGGACGGCGACGGGGGGCGGCGGCGTCGGCTGGCTGCGGGTTAGCGCGTATTGGCTCTGGCGTGTATTATGGATAGATTGGATAACCAGAGGCCAAAGACACTGCAGGGAACTTGCGTGCGTCTAGGCGATGAAGGTCGTCAACAGTGATCTTGATGTTGAGGATGATGATGACAAAAGCCAAATACGTGATGATATATTCTCTTTAGCTATTAGTATGCTGAAGTGGTTGATGGCGACATCACAAGTGCGCCGCGGACCCCCTGCCGATAGATTGGGTCCGACCTCCTACCTCTTGTCCATAGTGATTCCGGCTAGTCTTTGGCTCTGCCGTTGTAACTTGTTCATTGTCGGGCCTGTGGGCCGGATTGAGAGAGGATGTCATGGCGGGTCCTAGTACGGCCATCACTTACCGTTTTGCTTGTTGCTAGGGCATGCGTGTGCACATTCGCCGCCTATGCTCGAATACACAAAGTTTTCATTCGAGGGGGAATTCGTGGCAACTAAATATCACCTGTTACGTATGCCTCGACACCGTTGTCGGCGAGCCTAAGTTCAGCGGCACTTGCGCATACAACATGTAGTTGTTTTGGCCCCCGCTATCACAATCGTCTCTCTGTAGGGCCGACAGATTATCGAAAATGCAACACGGAGTTAGGTCCAAAAGCTATTCTGATTTGAACGAGCTAACGTCATCAAATAATCACTTCGTTCCTGATTTATTCGTTCGTTTTCTGTGCTTCAATTGTCGTTGCTGATCACGCTGTGACTAAAGACTAGTACACATCTTGAATATCTAATTGCGAGTCGATGAGGTTCAATGCTGTGAGCTACGTTGACTTCTGTAACGCATATTTCTTCTGAATTTTTCGAACGAATGTTGCTCGGTTCGACAGATTTATCGGCTGGACAACCGGAACCGCCCAAAGCCCAACGGATCGAAAAGGTAGCTACGCGTTAATTAAGCTAAATCTAATGATTCTTTGGTTTCGATTCGTTTTCAATGTAGACAAATGTCTCTGATCGATTCTTAAAACGCTCTTGGGGTGTGATTTGAGAAAATGCTCAATCCACTTGGGCTTTAGATGAATGATTGTGGGCGTGAGATAACTGTGTGCAGTGTGCGTCATCACAGACCTTAATGAAGAGAACAACTTTAATTAGAGATACTGAACTAGTGCCAAAGCTGGAATGAAGGACGCTAAGCTTATGTCGTGTTAGCAACGGCAGAATATATGCCTATACAAATAAGGTAAGACAAACTTCGGCTTGCACCGACAAGTCGACCACGTTGATTCAGTGCTAAATGACTTCGTTGTATATATCAGCGCCAGTGTCTGCCCAGCCGGAATATGGGATTTCTGGGCGTATAGTATATGTAGTGTCGTTCAAAGAAAATCGTGTCCCATCTCCGTCGCAGATTCACTGTAGACCATCAAACCAAAGAATGAAGTTAATGCATGATCATTTATTTGTGACGTATGTGACTGGTTGTCATATCGGGCGGGTTATCGTTATGCGAAAAGGCCTGTGGGACGATATTTATATCTAGATATAAACAGAGATATAAAATATCGTCGGGTGTTTTTGCAAACTTTCCTAAATATGTACATGTACATCGGAAATCAATGCTGTTTATATGAGCCTTCCTTTATTTTACTTGCTGAGAAAACAAACGCATTAAGCAGAAAACCCAGCCATATAAGAAGCCATTGAGTGTTGCATTTCGCTTGATTCGTGTCGGCTGATTGTGTTCTGGTGATAATAGTTTACCTCTTCAGGTCATCTTCATCAAGGCCATTTGGCCATTGGTACAGTTGCGGGCAAGGCCTTGCTCTTATCGGCTGTTAATATTCCCGCCCATCAGAGGACTATAGAAAAAAACAAACACAAATAGAATGCTTCAACTCCACTGATTATACATTAGAAAACGGCATCTAATGGGTTAAACGACGAGCAGGAACTTCAGTTACTTCTGTCGTTCATATAATGTGGCGTGTGAGTAGCGACCTTGAAAGGCTATCACGTAGAGACGTCTTATTATTAATAGTTCAATTTAGAATCCTTACATGAGCGAATGAAGTATGCTACGACTAGCACGATTACTAATTAACTGCCGTCAATCGTACCAACGGTACACGGAGGGGTAAAACGAAGAGCTTAAAGAGCTTCGACTGCGCTGGCCACTCATGGTCGACCGAGAAAGCATTCGGTAACTATGCCATCATCAAACGGAAGCTATACTGCGGGCAAATATGATTTGTGCTGGAGTCCACTACGCATGGGGCACTTTTTCAAGCAACAGGTGTCCTTGTGAGGCAGTTGAGCGATCTTTACCAATTGTCCAACGTATTGTTGACGACCGTTATGGTAAAATTGTAGGTAGTTTTAAGTAGTGACAGTGGTGAAAACATACTCGGTTTGAGCTTTGGATTGTTTCGATTATTGCTAGTAGTATCCAAGCAAATCTTCATTAGCGGCTACACCAAATTGCATTAGGAAGACGTTATCTTTCCCGTATCAACCGATGGTCAATGGGGATTGCCTCAAATACATGTACGTCGTATTTATTTCGTCGAAGGTTGAGAACGCTGATTTTACTTATTGGATACATAGACTTCTGCGAAAAGAATTTCCACAACAAAGACTTTTTGTACCTCCGAAAAATTTACAACGCCCTTGATTTGTTTTCATTTCGAAATAAGAACTGCCGGAGTTCTCGACAAGTTCGCTGTATAATGGGAACTGTGAAGTGTTGCAGTTACATTTAGTAGTACAAACACTCAATTATGCTCTGTAGGTTGACGGTACCTGGGTAGGATTGCCGTCGTCGACTATCTACCTGTCTCCCGATGACCATAGGCAGATATCCACGAGAATGAAAGCGGCTGCTAACTGCAATTCTTAGTTTAACCAGAGCAAAACTTGTTCCGGTTGCATCCATCATACGTCGAACAACAGTCTTTGCACAATATACGGATCAAGAGGTAATGAAAAGAGCTTCGTATATTTACAAGTTACATTCCTATCGCAGTCCAGTGATCGCGAGCGTCCATTCACTTTATTATTGCTTGCTTGTATCCAGATATGGTTACGTGTCCCTAGGTTCAGACAGGGGTCCCGGTGATAGCCTGATAGGTGATATATTTGCCTATTAACCTTAAGGACACGTGGTGGTCTACGTTTAAATCTGGACATAAGACGTACTTCGTTTAGCGCTGCGAGTGGAGCTCTAACAGAATGCCTAACAGCGGTGCCAGACGTAAAGCTCAAAATATTTAGGTTCAGACAGGAGGAGGTTCTTATCCTCTAGTTATAAACAATGTCGGCTGGTATACGGAAGCTCGCAGCTGATACCTGGATCGTTCCTGCTCTGTGACAATCGTTCCATTGCATGATTAGTGTCAAGACAATGAGGTAAAAATTCATCGTTGACAGTAACATGTAAGAAGCCGCCATAGTCACTTGACAGGCTGACTTGGTAAACTAATACAGACTACTGCAGTCCAGCGGTAGAATAGCGGTGGGAGTAGCCACAGCAATTAATTACCACGAGTCCTGTAAAAACCCGTAAAGTGTAAAAGCTCCGGAGCGTTTGTATCAACGCAAACAGCCGTAGTGAGCAACATCAACGACAATGACAAGGTGTGTCGATTTGCCTCCATTTTTCGAATCGCGTTAGCGTCCACTTCGTACGGCGATCTCCCCAGCGACGTGTCTAGTCCACCGACTGCCCTCAAGGTTCTTAGCGTAGGCAGATCCGCGACAGACCAGATCTCTACAGTTTGTAGTGCTATTTGTGTCTCTCTTTCTGCAACGTTAAGCGGTCGCCACTTTGAGATGCTAGGCCTCTCTAACCAACTACCGTAGGTGTACTGCATAGAGTTTAACATAGTTAGCCTTCAGCATAACACCGTATCCCCTCTACCGTTCCTACTGCTCTATTTAGGTGCTGCTCTCCACTACATACGGTAGCAGCCCAGCTCAGCTGCTTGCTACCGTATCTCATTGTAGACCTAACCCAATTAGACATTATTAATAGTGGACGTTGTGCAGAAAAACATCGCTGTTATTGTGAAGGAAGACTGACTACCGACTCAGGCATCATCTGCCTCCACGTTTCCATTATCGTCAACATCGTTTGTTATCAGAATTGTCTTCTACTTCTTGTTCCTTTCTTGCTAACCCGCCTCAGAGTTTCGGTGTTATCCCGTCGCGGACTGTTTGCTTGACCCTTGCGCAGGGTGGCCCTAACAGATCTGCGCGCGGTATCTCTGCCCTCTGAGTCAGAGCGATGGAGCAGAAAATCGACATCACATCCTCGTCGACATCAGCCGAGTTGAAGCTGTCCTCGCGGACATCCACTCTGCCTGCCCCCGCTATGGAGGCATTGGCTGGCTGTACAGCCAACGAGCAGCTTCAAGACATTTGGTGTACAAATGACGACGTTTCGTTACCAAGAAAAATTCCCGATTCGCGAGTGTTGAAGCGCAACACCAACTGGGTATGTGTCTATCTGTCTGTGTATGGGTATTACACATATCGACATATACACAAAAATGTCGATTAGCGCGCCCTGTAATATTATCTATTTTTTAGCGTTATATAAAATAGACGTTCGCTTAGGCAGGATGTCCGATAACACGCTTGTTTCCGTTATATAAACAGAATAAACAGATATTATGAGTACAAACACACAGCATAGCTGATGCCCAAGTTAAGCCAGTCTGAACACTTGCGGTGTAGTAGAGAAGTCAATAGGTTGATACAACTAAATTCAACTCAGTGCTGAGCTTGAAAGGTTAACACTGGGTTTCAATTCGGCCTTGATCGACGACTGCCTTAACGAGTTGCTATTAATTGATAGCTCTGTAACTTCGTTCGCTTGGTTCTCATTAGCAGCCTTCACCTAACGCTCGCTGATTTGAAGACGGTGAATGGTCAGCTTGGCAATAGTACGTTTACCGATATCAATCAGGGTGTATAATATGGAACATTGTAGTCCAGCGTAAGCTTCGTATGAGCTTTATTGAATGAATATCTGTAAACCTTATGTATCTTGAACGGCTCACTACAAAGAAATTACACTAGTAAGGTATCGGTAACGCATACATTAACTGATTTTGTGCATGTCCTATTAGGCTTGGGCCAACGTTTGGGGAAAGACAGTTTGAAGTGATCGGTGGCGGCCATCACCAAATAAACGTATCGTATATGCACCGCCATGTGTTTCGTCAACAACTCACGTTCCAAAATAAGTACTGCTGCATATGGGAAGCGGTTGGTGTATAGCAGTGTTGAGGTGGCCGACCAAATCTAAAAATTGGCAACAGTTTGTTGTTGAGCTTTCCGAAAGGCACCGATTGTTATCACGGCGTACTCTGCGTCGCAGCTATACGTTGTTCCGATACAAATGGGAAAATTGTGGTAAGAGCTTCGGATCCGTGGATTTGGGTTTCTGTAGTGTGGGTCGATTAAGTAGAGCCGTACTTTACGCAAATTCAGCTTGAAAACGGCTCGATTTTGTATGGAATCTGTTTAGCAAACAGAATGTTCACTAATCGTATACAATACACACAAGTATTAAGTAAGTTAAAAATTGACACTGAACTTACTCCAAAGTAGTGACCGTTAATAATGGCGAAGCTACTATTGGCGTCTCGAACCAACCTATTTTATGAGTCACATTCTGTTTAGCGTGTGCCAAGTTTTTTGCCTTTCCAAATACACAATTTTCGATTAAATACTACTACAGAAGCATACCGTTATGAATTATAGCAGTTCACACTGAACTCAAGTGAGACATGATCGCCATCGTTAGACTTACAGTTCTTTTTTTCATAGAATTCAGCTGTGTTCGATTAACTACCAATCTACTGATACTGAATAAAGTTAATATCCTAATAATAATTGCCACACTGCAAATAAAAAAAGAACACAAAACAAACTATACCAGTACAATATATGCATCCTCCCATCAACACCTGAAAATAGAGCCGATGACTTTATATCCACCTGTAATTCTAACAATGATCAGATTTCACTCTCACCCTCACATAGATGGTAGAAAACTGATTGGCCACCCCAGCGTAACCGCTATCTACCGGCAATTCGGTGTGCGTACCAGTGCCATGCTCTCCTCAAAGAAGGCCGAAACGCATCTCGGACGCAAAGCAAGCCGAATCCGATACCCAGGAGGCCCTTTAACGACCTCACTCGGATAGCCTTCTATTGGAAAGGACTATTGCAGCCTATCTCGAGGACGACGAGATGGCGGCCGTTGCCGATTTCTAGCGTAGAGCCTTTTTCTACCCGCAATATGGTTTCATGTATCCGGCAGTGACCACGGTACCGGCGGTAACCCATCTCCGAAATAAGTTTAACGTGCCGGTTTGGTCTAGCCTCGTTTCATCTCCTCCCTTTGCCTTCCTCTATCATTGAAACCGGATCGCAGCGCTCAGAAAAAAGACTAGTAAGGAGCAAAGAGCAGAAATCTAAGCCGGACCAGAAGACGAACTCAGAGCCGTCAGTGGTTGAGTCGTCACGATTATGGTGATAGACTTGCGCGTTTAAAGAGACCATTCTAATGGGATGATGAAGTGGTGAAGTTTGCTGGGGACCTACGTTTAGCGGAGTTCATCGAATGCTGCGTTGACCTCAGGGCAATGGAAATGGCGAGTGCGGCAATGAAAGCAGTAGCGACTGCTTCCAAACGTCCTGTTGCCTAGTATCCTCTCGTAGCAGTCTGTGTCTATAAGTGATGGTCTCTATACCTCATCGTATGTTACGTTTTTGTCACTGCCTGACGGCAACCGGTCGACGAAAAAGATCGGCCCCAGCTGAGACACAACTCAAACAGAAATCGAACTACTGCTTTGGTTGGTCGCTCTCCGACGTCCTACGAAGACTGCACTGTCCCCAAAGCGACCACCCTGTAAAAAAAACCAGTAAGTTCCCTTTTTTTTGGATTCCCCGTACCGAGCGCATTTCTAGGATGGCATCCTTCTACAGCCAGGACGAGAGCAGCGGGTTAAGATTCGAGACGAGATGAGAAAGAATCGGGAGCCTTTCAAAGAGAGCAGAGACAGAGGGCCAAAATGAAAAATAGTAGAATGAGGCTAAGCAATAAAGTAGGGGATCGAGGAAGCCGCACGAGAATTTTGTTCTGAAAGGAAACGATATATGTTCCGATGCTGCCGCTAACACTCGTTTTCCTGTGCGCCTTTTCTCTAGACCGGACAGCTTCTAGTACTCACTTCAGCCCTGCTTCTCTCTTTTTGGTTCACGCCTTCGTTGACAACCCGTTCAGCTTCCTTTGGTTAGTTTTCCACTCGGGAAAAGATCGTCATTCGTCTTTTTGAAGTACGTCTGATTGCCAGATAGCTCACCATCTAGTCTTTCTTCCTTTCAATTGGATTTCTGCCCGTTGTGGCCGCTTGCAAAGGGTACGCAATAGGGGAAAACATAACGACAGTGGGACCGGGGTGGTCACAGAGTGAGGTGAAAGAAAGCTCTGCGCCTAACATTGCATGACGTCTTCGTGCGTTTTGGGCTTGTCTGGGCCAGTGGACTTGGTTGACGGTCGAACAAATGTCGATATGTTAAGGTTCGAGGCAAAACCATTCAGCTTGTTTGTCCTTCTTGATTGTCTTCATAGGACGATTATCTTTGCGCAGAATTTGTTACACCCGTCTCAGCTGAAAGCAGACGGCTTGTCGATTTAGGATCTCATTCAAATAAATGGACAAGGCTTAGATAACGTGCGAATCATCATACATTACGACACCAGCTTAATGTTTGGAACGTATGCAATAGAAGAAAGGACACTGGCGCTATTTGTTGGCATGCGTTCCTTCTTTTCCTCTTTGTCTTCGCTCCCTAAAAGATACCTGACGTGAAACACGGGCCCTTGGGGAGCATATTGGCCAAAACAGCAATGAGATAGACCATCTTTTGCCTGCGGGTCCGGACGGGACGACGTTTTACGTTGCAGCTGGTGTCTCTGTCAACATGAGACAGACAGTATGAAATCGGGGAACCGGAAGGACGTCGAAAAGGTGCCGCCTTCGCCATTCGTCGGCCGAGAGATCTAGCAATGGGAGCCATTGACGACAGCGCGCAAGAGAGCCACCAGCCGCTTTACTTGCCCTCCGTTCTATACTTGCTTGCCCGTCCACTCCTCCGGATAGCCCCGGGACCTTCTGGAGACATCACTGCTCGCTATCTGCTGGCTGGCGCCTTGTTACGGCTTGAAAAACCGGTGGATTGTTGCCGTCATATGGAAGAGGCAGCTTGCTAGGAGCTAGAAATATGCATTATATTTCGCTGGGCGCATATCTCGTTGTTGTCGCTGCTACTGGGTGCTGTCATACGCAAAAGCAAAGCCGATAGCTGCATCGCCTTGACGTCATCGAGTATAAGACGAACGCTTGTGGAAAAAGCTAGAAGGAATATCAACGTGATGGCAGCAACAGAGTATACGGCTTTCGGGACACAAAGACAAAAGCAGTTCTCGTTTAGGGTTTTTCACAACAAATATTAAAGATCGAAGTAATATGAATCAACATATCTATACCAATGTATATACTTGTTTACTTGTACTCCGTAAGACACATAATTAGTGCATCATGTCTATCTATTTTGTTGCATGTTTATCCACGACTAGCCCACCGCACAGCACCATAAATGTGGATCAAACATGATACGCTGTAAATTGTAGTGATATAATCCTGGCCCCTCTTTCAAATCTAGCACCATTCATCTACTGTACTTCTGACGTTTCGAATTTTAGGTCTGGTATCGCCGTTAGGCTTTTTATCAGACAGATGGCTCTCAGCACGAAACGGAGTATGTCTGTACCCGCACTCGACTACAATGTATCCCTAAAATTAGCATCTACTCTATCCTTTTTACGGTTTACTCGTGCTGTCCTTACGAGTCGGCGCTCACAAGTGCCTCACAGCATACGCTAGGGCCGCGAGGTGGCACCGCTGAGGTGTTCTGTAGCATTTCGTGAAAGCATTACGCCTTCGCTTCGATGGCCAAGCGTCGACGCCGTATGCGAACTTTCTTTGTGTTGCTCAGGGGCGTACATATTACCCTGATTATTTATTTTTCTCATGCTTAGAGAAGCTAAGCGTGCATTCCCACTCCTGGCACGCGCCGCGCTTGCGAATGGCGACATCACCGCATCCATAATGACTTTTTTGCGCTGAATCTAGATCTCCGAACGGACAACATATAAGTAGAGACAATGCGTTAACACAACGCTTACAACGATCTCACGTTTAAGGATCAGCAAACAGGCCGCGAAACGTTTTTGAATGTTTCCGCTGAAGAAAATAGGCCTTAAAAGCCTTTGGTTCTCCCTTGAGAATAAATGCCTGCGTTTGTTTGACGTCAAAGCAAAAACTTCGTTGCCCGAACCCAGAGACCTAATTTCATCCAGAAAATTTTTCAGCGGAAACATGAAATACACATTGGCTGTATGAATAGATTCGAATGAAGACGGAAGACCTTATTTACTTACATGGTGAAGGCTACACGAAGCGCGAGCCTCTTAGAATGAAGCAGTTTAACTCGATTAATTACAGACACGATTTTAAAATTGCTCGATTTGTTAATAAATAAACTATAATTCACCAACGATTACTTTAGTACCTAGAGTAAAAGTCTTTTTGTTATGAGCATCGTTTCTATTAGTAATATTATGGAAAAAATATGATGGCTGCCCTATCGCTAAGGGCTTAAAATGATTCCACGTGTATTTTTAATGAATAGCACCCTTCATCTAGATATTTTACAAGGTTTTGCATTAGAATTAATACTGTGTGTACAGCCAGAGATGGAAGCGCCTACAATAAACACTAACCGCAAATGTGATTGCATGTATCTCATAACTTTACATAACGAGGGTATAGCGAGCAGGCAATTTCAGAGGGAAACATTTCAGTACAGCTGTGATCGTTCCCGGTTCTGCTGCCAGTTGCAGGTGGCCACCACGTCGTTTTCGCATTTCGTGCCGTTGGGCGCCAACGCTATTTCTGCCCACGCCCTCCTCGGTCTTACATATTTGCAGTGGCTGTAGATCCTCTGGCTAATCATTGTTACGGGGTGTCCGCTGTCAGGAAACAGTACCACACGCCATCTTGAACCATTGCTGTGAGAATCGCTGGATTCGCTATATGCATCTTGTTAATAACAGCTGGCTGTCCACTGTTGCTAACCGTCGTCCCTGTCAGCATCGCGGTGTATGTGTCTCTCCTACTGTATATTGTTACTGATCAAACCCTGTAACTAGAAGCTTCTCTTATTTTTCCTTTGTTTCCAGCGCTACCTTTGCTCGTGTTCCGTTCAGGATGGGTAGTAAATGATAAAATCAAGCAGGTTTGACTGTTTCTATTGTCAATATAGTATTTTGAGCCTTGTTGGATCTCATTGTCACCCCTGATTGTCCGCCGTCGTCCTAAGGTACAACTACGGTCTTGCGCCTATGTATCACTGTTTGCCTCTGTGCACGATAAGCACAGTGTACGGAATCCGGGTTTATTTAGTGAACGATACACGCAGGCGTCGATCGCGGTAGTTTGTTTGATTACCTGCTCGCTTTTTGCCAATCCGCGTCGTTCCTCCTTTCTGTCTCGAGAGCACACGTTTCAAATGATCACGCACAGAACGCTCGTCGGCTCGAGTATAATAGTTCACGTTGCCAATACATATCTCGCCATTCTTTCGGGCTCGGTCTCAAATGTTATTTCAGCGCACCTAGAGATATGCGATGCGGCGCGCAAGCGGGGCATCGGGTTGACGGCGCCTCCCGCTTCGGGCTGTCCTGACTAACTGGCCCACCGGTTCTGTCGGTTGACGTCCTCATCCTGTGGTCACCGCGACACTCATCCGCTTTGCATTCTCGGCTCGCTGTGACGCACAGGATCCAGCGGTGTTGCTCCGCATGCGCAAGTTGACGGACAACTCGATGGAGCGCAGGCATGCCTCCCGGAATGAGTGTGCGTCGAGGCGACGGCCGCGATAGGAGAGCGGACAAAAGAGAAGACAATGGCGATTGGTCAAAAAACGAAAGCAAAAGAGGCCGCAGAATTTCTCGTGATCCTTTAGAATCGTGCTCAGCCAACGGATGGACGGGTCGTTTTACTTTCGAATTGCTTCAAAGCAGAAATCGACCCCATCCGGAACACGGTCTATTGTTTGAGAAAGCTGTTGTTGTAGAACTGTATCAAGCGCAGGCGGGCGCTGGTCCTATTATCTATTCTGAGAATATTTACCTGTTTCGGAGGGATGCATATGTATATATATGGCTATGCCTGGACCACAGACGCTGCGGACAGGCATGCCTAGTTTGCACCACATAAAGTTCACATTGGCCTTCCTGGAGCAAACATAAACCGTCTTAAGCTCAACAAGTAGAAAGCGGTATATTCATTTTCATAATTCAGACTGAAGCGTGTCTACGAATTCGTTTTGCGCGTCCGTACTTACTTATTGCTGAAATTTCAATGTACTTTGTAGAGGCACATGTTTCTGTGACCCAGCCAACCGTTCACGATCAAGGTACAGATAATTCAGTCAAGTCCTTGATAGCCTAGATTATTCTGTTTACTATAATATAGACACTCTATGATATATCATCAACGTGATGGCTGAAAAGCGACAAAGGACAGGTGCCTTTTCACGTTCAGCGCAGCTGTTGATTGCCTCGACTGCAATAATTTATCACTAATTTACCGAATGGCTTTGATACGTCATGAAGGTTTTCTCTCTTTGAACCACTCGCACACATCGTACCGCGATACGTTACCGACGCGCGAGATTGTGCCGCATTGCTCGTAGGCTTATGGCGGAAAGCCTCAAAACAATAATGACTGCATTTCGTTATCATGGGGCTCCCGCATCGGCTGCCATCTTCGGTAAGAGACAATTGTCTCCAGCCGTTGGTCCTCATCGAGTCTCTTCGTAGCAGTTCTCCAGCCGCCTAAAGACAGATAGCTACGCGATAAACGACGAGACTAGAGGACGTTTTGTAGTTTGTAAATCCTGGTCGTTATTGCTTGCCAGCCAGACTGTTACTTTTCGTATAGCCTGTAATTTGCAACTGAAAATAAACGAATCTACAATACCTATGGCTGTTTAACTCTAGATTGGAAGGCAAAGACGGATGAGTATATCGCTACTATTCGATAGGTGGAACTGTGCCTTGGTTCAGTTTATTCAGGAACTTAGTATGCTAGCTAATCGGACAACGTCAGGTTTGCTTTTAAAAGAAATGAACGCACCTTTCGTTTGCTAGAAACAGTCCCCGTAACTTCTCCCTGAGTGAGTTTCATGTATAATATGTAGCATGCGTTTGTAAGCAGTAGCGTGGGAGCACTGGCACAGAAGCATGGCCTTAGCTACTGTCCAAAAGAGCAAGTCCTGTCTTACCTTGCCACAGCACTAAAATTTACCACCCAGTTTAATGAGAGTTCCTTCTGTCCAACAGAGTAAAACTGAGTATGAGTCCACATTGATATCATAACGATTAGGCCGACGGCAGAGCAAAAACTCCTTGCCCATTCATCGTGGTCGGCATTTCTACATTAACTGCGGGCCTAGCAACGAGCGCGTTAAGCCATTCCTCTGACGGCTATATATGCAGCGATAATTTTCGTCCAATACGCAACATTAATGCCAAATTGGGCTATGCTAACTGGGCTGAATTTATCGGTATGCACTAGATAGTACCATATCTAGTTCACTAGGTTACCAAAATACAATTATCGTTTTCTTTGGTCAGGGACCGCGTAGGTCATGGGTCCGTTCTCTAGGTGAACTATTACTGCCTGCCTGCATCCTAACTCAGCTTATAGATAATAGGCGTATATTTTTTTGCGAACAGACCCGATGAATCTTTCGATAATCGTTATCTGTCACACTATCTTCACTGAAATGCTACTAATACTTGCATAACTCGACGTATTTCGTCAAGAAATGTTTATTCTAATTAGTTGGTCAACTGGTTTTTTTCTTTCAGTTTGACGATGTGCTGGACGGATTGTCGCAGCTAACAAACACAGATGATTTCTCGCTATTCGAACTACCCCCGACGGTACCGTCAGGTTCCTCGTCGACATCGGCGGGGGCTATGGGGCCTCTGCAGGGGCCATCAACACAAAGCGGCACCGATCCTTCGTCCGGAGCCGGCGGCAGCCTTCCGTCAGGTATATCTTACTTCTGTAAGCAGCTTCCGCTGGTTCCTCACACATTAGAGGCATCGCTAAATCAGAATTCTTAATTCCGCCCATATTTTTCGTTAGCTAATGCGCAATAACCCTACGAATATCTGTTTAGGCACCAACTCGACGGGCACTGTGATAGGTAAACGTCTAATGTTAACATAGACTGGAATAGGTGCCCATTAGGTAAACACTGCTGCTTGTGTCCCTGAATCGTCTTCACTATCGATGTTTTTAAATTTTGACAGTATTTCTTTTACATTAACCGACATAGCAGTTGACTCAATCGAGGTAGTAAAAACGTATTTGTTGGCGAGCTAGAGAAGATCTCCTAGCTTAATGCGAGCAGCATTCACGGCGATCTGAATGAGTCATTCTGATAGGTGGCAGACCCATATTCTTATGAGTGGGTGAATCGGTTCGATATTGCATCGCCGTACGATGCAAATATCAATGTGATCAGCTGCTTCACCGAGATAAACTTGCTTTTCAGTGGCATAGAAATATATTTTATTATCGGCTCAATAATTTATCGGCCTCTATAATCATTAGAAGTCGTCGTATTTATCGTTTTATTGGTGTTCTGCAATCGGGTGACCAGCGAGTGAAATAGATGGCCTGTGGTCACCACCGTTAGCATCATCCTGCCGAGCCGAACTCGCCTCAGTGGTCAAAAGTGAGTCTTCGTCATGCGAGTTCTTCACCGAAAATGATCTCAAGGCGCTCGCAAAGGATCGCCAAAAGAAGGACAACCATAATATGAGTAAGTAACGCTATAGCACTAAGATTTTATCATCAATGTACATTAGCGCGTTATTATTCAAGAATAAAAAAATAATGTTCTTTCCTTATTAAGCGATTTTTTTCTCTTCTATAATATGTGCCTGCTAATGCATCTCGTTTGGTAGTATGCACTTCTACGACAAAAAAAAAGTTATTATAGATACACGATCTTGTTTTTCTTCAATCTTGTTTAAAATTTTTGCTAGCGTAAACACGCTCCATGAGCAAACGTATTTGCTATTTTATTATTGATCATTTTATCTTACTGACCACCCAAATTGAAGCGGTTAAACTGAAGATAAAGCGGCGCATCTGCTTTCGCCGTAACCTCATATTAGCTACCCTGATGCTAGGTCCTGCCGGAAGCGCTTGTTACCAACTTGTTGTGGCGCTTGTTACGTTTAATAAGCACAGTAACGGCTTTTACGCAGGTCTTAACCAGGCACGACTACCTTTTTTTTGCTAGTCGTCAGTGACTTTCTTCTCTCGTCCATTGCATCATTCGTTAATATTTTCGTCTCGACTTGAGTGTCGCTTCGGTCTAAGTTCGATAGCACTACCTCTCTGTAACTCGTCTGCAACGAGGGCCTTTCTCGAGGCCCCTTGAGCTTTGAGCGACGTTACATCAGTACAACAACGGATGTTACAGCACAACTAGCTAACCACGCCGATTGTATAAAATATTATTATAGACAAGCGTGCTCGATAGTATAAAACCAGATAGATTAGCACGTTTTCACACCTGTGATTGATACTGTTTACTGTCTTACTCTTACACAAAGCATACGTGCAAGTTCATAGAGTCCTGGGGTAATTCCCTCTGCGCTGGCGCACCTCAAACGTCAGAGATATTCGACTTACCATCTTATATAACTTGACATCAAAAAATTCTGTCTACTCTCCAGTTGCCGCTACGACCGCCACTCCTTTTTGAAAGAGATTTTCCTTTCTAATCAACACCGATATGCCCAACGCCCAGCCACTTGAATGAGATCCCTAAAAACAATATTTGAGACATTTGCAAAGGTGCAGTAGAGTTACGTCATGGACATACCTAGATCCCTGCCAGTCGAGGAATCCCAACTGTCGTAGTATTTCACATTGCCACTTGTAGCAATGTAAATGTTTATAGTTTTTTTTTTTTTTTTTTCATTCTCAATGTTTAGCTGAAATACAGGTCGATACCTTCTAGCAGCTCCTCTCTGCAATAAAGTGCTTTAGAGGAGTTCATGTAAAGGTGCACAGATAGCAAAATCACTCTCAAATATCAGAGGGGGCTGTTATGCTTGTTCTTTACTAGCTCATAAAGGTCGTTAGGATGTCGAAGTGCGGAATTTGTGTGATATTTATGCGCAATAATTACCTCACAAGAATCAATTGAGCTACAATTTACAATTTGCGAAATGAAATTTGCGATAGCCAACTGTCTTTACTCAGTGATACTTCAAAGCTTTGCTTAATTCAGGCCACTCCTTTGTCGTTTTACTATTATAATGGTCAATCTCATCTCCAATTCTCCGCTAATAGGCACTCATATAGAGTGCTAATCAACAAAAAAGCCACGTGCGTCTCTCTACTTACAGACACTTAGGCCTAGCTAACCCGGCTTCCCTACGAGCCTTTACGAGAGAGCAGGTTAAACACTTTACGCTAAACAACAGAGCGCGCTAGTTGGAAGACTAGCGCCCCTAGATACAAAGTGTAAGCAGACGGCAAAGCGAAGGGGCAGAGCACGAGAAGAGGAAGGCAATACATGCTACTTGTTTCTTTGCTGCTGCTAGGGCTGTTGTTGTTGGTGTTGGTTTTTGGTAGATAGTTGCTGGCCCTGTAACGGGTAGCAAAAGGAGTCTCGGTGTGGAGGGCGCGGCGCGGGCAACGACCGGCATCGTTCTATCGCCGTCCCCTATAAGAGAAGGCGGTGCCGTGGGCCAAGCCGGTGGAGGCTTTATCAGGTGGATATATAACTGGCAAGCGTGGCCAGCGCGCCGTAAGTGTAATACTCGAAGGGGAAGCGGCTGAAGCAGGACCAGCGGTAGCAGGCCGGCCATACTGTTTATGATAGAGCCCCACTGGATAAAGGAGCTACAATCCAACCAAAAGACCAACCACCAGCTTCTGGTTGCCGCTCAGTCCAAGGAGGTATAAAGCAGTAGATTATTATAAGGCGCAACACCGTTCACTGTTGAATTCCTACTCCTGCCACTGCAGCGACTACGACGACGGCAGCTAAGCTGGAAATAGCTAGTTGCTTCCACAACTTAACGGAACGATATGATGCATAGTACGAGAAAATATGGAAATTGAGATACTACAAGCATAATCTACCGGAGACCATCTGGCGTGAGAGAGCTAGCCAACCGACAACCTAACGATGACCCTGTGAATTTTAGTAGCACTAAAATCATCGCACTCACATCTTATTATAAGTCATTTCACAATGAGGACAAACCTTCGCCGAAAAAAGTCTAATCATATATATATTTTACAGGCAGTGGTAGCGATGAAACGTATCACGCCCTTTGAATGTCAGAGCTATGTAAACGTAGGTTCTCGTAAATGGCCGTCTTCAGTGGCATGCGTCCTGGTATCGTCCGGACATATGTCGGCCTGAGGACAACCTCCCGTACCTAGCAGCGGCAGTCACGGTGATCGTGGTGATGGCGCCAAATAATCACGTCGGCATTTTTCCACCGCCGTGTCTGCCAGTTTACTGGTATTTTCTCATTGCTTACTTCCGGCAATGAAACGAGTCGCGTTTTTCTTCGCAATAGATGAAGAGCATTCCTCAAATGTCTCGCACAGAGCTGCACGTGGACTCAGGTTCCTCTTCAGCTATTTGCCGTCATATGCTCGAGACGACTGTTTCTGCGCATTGATGACTGCGGCTTAGAGAGATGGATCTCGTTTGAAGACATGCGGGAACTCGTACGCACGACACTGAAGCGCGCAGATATCTAAGCCATGGTTGTGCCAGACGTTACCTGGACATACCGGAAAGAACTTGTTCAGCCGAAGGACGATCGGTCGCGATCTAGTATGCGAAAGATGAGTTCAGTAATGTTGAGACCGGTATGAAACTAGAAAATTTAGAATAATTGCAACAAGTCTTTTATAGCTACTCTAGTTCCTATGCCAACAATGATGTAAACTTCTGGTCTGTTAATTCTCGTAGGGTGCATAACTCATGGCGTATGTCTAATTGAAGCTCGCCCATTTCTGCATCGCCAAACTGATTCGGCTGGTACGATTGAACGAACCACGCAGGACCATGATGAAAGGTTTATATCTTTTAGCGAGAAGTAACGAGATAGGTCAGGTGGGCCTTCAACCAACCATTCGTGGAAGAAGCTGCAATATGGAGCCATACCTGAGGGGGGCAAAGCGGAGAAAAAGAACTGGGTACGGGGATGGTCATGAAACGCCGTGACGTTATCGCTATATCTTTGGCCCTTTGTAGCCAAAGGGTAAATTTAATAGTGTCCGAAAATGGCACGCATCGCTTTCTGCTCGATTTTGCATGAAAGCTGGCCTAACCGCCCCTATGAAGGCCACTGGACTCTTGATGGCTTTCTTGCATCTACGTACATGTGCAGGTCGTACATGCGGCGCGTATCACTGTCATTTATAGCCGTTATTATTACTAAAGATATATCTATACTTACGATCCAGTTGAATCAAAGTAAATGAAATACACTAAACAGAAGATACGGACTGCGTTAATGGAACCTGGCAAATAATGCTGTTGTTTCTAGAATACTTAGGTTGCCAATAAGCAAAAAATAACTTCTATCTCAAATTGATAAAATTATAATGCTAAAACCCAAAGTGTCAGCATTTTTCAACATGGATGTCCTCGTTGTTAGTGGGACAACTAGTGAACTTAAGGTTAACTTTCTTAATTTATTTTCATGCAGCATAATGCACGACGCTTCCCTAGCAGTACAAAAAACTTACGTATAACCAGCTACACGAGCATAGCGGGGAACTATATGCATACGTACAACTCGATCTTTGAATGCTTGTCTTGTTGAACGTCGTTGCGCGTCGCTTATGATGTCACGATTAGCAACATAAAGTGATTTAGCCGGAGTTCTTGAGAAAGTGGGGCGACGCCTTTTATGGGGGTCCTTCGGCGTCAAAGAGGCACTATTGCCCATATCTCTGGCTGTATCAGCGGCTTGTTTAGGGGCAGGAGCAGTAGCCGCAGCTACGATGGCAATAATAGCCGTCTTCATTGTTCTTTCTCTTTTCGACAGCAGTAATAATAGTCGAAATGCGTCAGCATTTGTGATTGTATCTAAAACAGAAGCCCTTTAAGCAATAATTTTCTTTTGGTTCGTTCTTCAGCTCCTTCTCCTTCTGCCAGCTCTCTAACCCTGCCATATCATGCACCTCCTCCTCTCTGCTTTCCTCATCACCAGGGAAGCCTTCTCGAAAAATAGACAGTTACTGACACACAGACGAAGGGATGAAACGAGGAAAAAACAGGACAAGGCGCAAATGGAAGAGGTGCAAAGGGCTAAGGCATTGACAGTTGATGTGGGGTCTTAAAAGGAAGGTTACGACAGAAAAAGAATTGAAAATTGGGAAAATCACGGCTGGCTCCGACCGGCGAATGGAAAAGATAACGGGCGCCGATCAGTCACATGACTGACTAGTGAACAAGCGCGTAACACTCAACGCGATAGAGAGTACGCGGTAGAGAGATAGAAGGAAAGCAAGATAATTATAGGCGGAAAAAGCCACTAGTCTAGAAGTGGACCTGCAGTATCAACACTGGTCTATTTTCTACCCAATTGAGCGTCCTGGCGTTTTGCTTATTGCATGCAGCTGAACTGGAGAAGGCAAAAAAGATCTTCTGTGAGTATAGCGTTTACCGAAGCAGTACTGTTTAAATGCGAATAAAGACGAGGGCTAGTAGACTGGTACTACTAACTGATAAAAGCGTTACCTGATGTTTCTATAGTATCCTTGTCAGTGCGGATTATCGGTGTTGTTCTGCATCCTACCTAATTTGAAGCATCCCACCGCAGCTTCGATTATCTCTTTTGAACAATAACGCTGCAATCTGGGTACTCGCTTGTCTTCCCTGGCGTCGTTTGAACGGGACAAGAGTCCATTATATGGATTACTTGATCGAAAAATTAAATTGCTCGCCAACGATAGCCGCTATTTTCTTGTGGGCTTTGCCATTCCGCTCCTCTTTTTGAGAATGTTTTCTTTTCGGTCTGTATAAGCACCATATCGTGGTTAGGGCCTGTACCGTTATTTTTGTTGTTGTTATTGTCGTCATCGTTGTTCCCATCTTTTTTAAACTTAAGTTTGTTGTACGTTTCTGTGGCGCTGCTGTTTAATTTCCCTCTTTCATTCCGCTTTGCCCTTGTTCTTATATTGTCTTCCTTTCTTTTATCTGTTACTTCTGCTGGACTATGGTATCTTTATGCGTTCCCACAACCAGGGCCTGGCCACATGCCTGTATGAACGTCTGCCTGCCTACTGTTTTCATTGCCTTTTTTTTTTTAACTCTTTTGCTTTTCTTTTACGTAGACTCTCTCGCCAATATTCGCTCGTATTTTCCGTCTCTAGACAATAGCTATTCACTTTTTTCTCCTACGAGTTCGTCCTGTATTCGCCAGTATCTCCTTGGTGCCTTGTGTGTCTCACTCTCCAAATCTGCCTGCATTTGTATCAGTTTGCATCTCTCTGACGGTCTTCGGCGAGCTGGTACCCGCCCGGTTTCATTCTCCACCGTTCTGTGCCGCTTTTGCATTTCAAAGTCACGCGTGACGCACAACTGCTACTGCTTTTCCGCAGTGCCATGCTTCTTCTGCGAATGTGAAGCGCCAAAACCTACGAGATGATGATAGTGCGGCCCGCTGGCGCTAAGGGCGGAGGCAAAATAAAGAGGCAGAAAGAGCAAATAGTTCGAGTGTATGTGTGTATCCGTATTTGTGAGACTGCTCGTGTGGGCTGACGCCTTCGTCCTAAGAGGGCGAACTACCGTACCAATGCAGAGCGAACGCAGTCGCCAAGTTGGAGCGAGCTTTCTTTCGTCTCGTTGCCATTTTCCTGTGTATCGCCATGCTTGCCCATTCACGCTTATCCTAAATGGATTACCAACCAGCACGTCGCATGTTGGCGCCTCGTCTGAAAGCGTAGCACTTTTTTTGCCATTTCTGCTAGGCTCCATGTGCCTGCTACTTTTCAATGGCTATTTGGTAGCTTGTGGTTACAACACTTCACTGGGTAGAGGCCGATTCGCAAATTTTCTTGAAGATCACCCCAGAAGGTGCCTCATGCACACTCGCTGCGCTTGCCTTACGAGAATGTCTAAGTAAAGCTTGCAGCAATAACTAAAAGTGCATAATGCCTCACCCGTACCCCTAAAATTAAGGGCAATAACAACCATCTAGCTCCTAAAAGGGGGAAATTTGCGAATAAAACGTGACAACAACTAGAATCAAAGTAAAACATTTTCTATGAAGTTTATTCTCTAGTACACTATTTCTGAAGTACGTTTCTAAGGAAATATTCATTGTCCGTTAAAAATAGTAGAAAGCGAATTTAAGTACTTTTTATTTGTACACTGCTAAGAACAGTTGATGCGAAGCACATCTGAAATAAAAGTGGGTAATTACTCATTAAACAGCTCATTTATAAAGGCGTTTTATTGAATGCTCTGCTATTTGTACGCAATCGTTTGTGTTTGCTAAAAAAATCTCTTATTTCCGTAATTCTCAAATGACTGATTCGCTCATGCAAAAAAGTTACCGTCATCGCAACCACGCTTCTTACAAATACCTCACTTTCGTCTGGACTTTAAGTGTGTGCTTAAAACTACGGGGCTTTCTGTAACTTGAAAAACCTTTTTTGCAGCGAGATCACTACATTTCAGACCTAAGCGGTCTTTCTCTAAACAAACCATAGTAGCAAGTGCTTTATAGAGGTGTACACACACGTCCCGGACTTCCTCGCCCATCGTTGTCGTTTCGAGCATTCTCTTATACTCTAGTTACTTTTTCGTTGAGCTTTTCCTCATCACAGACTACACTTTGCTCGTTTCAGCTTACTTGCCCAAACTAGCAGGTATAGATTTTATAACAATGTCCCAGCCCCGTCGATTCTGCTCCATTCTAAATTAACCCGAAAAGTAAACTATTGAGCATTTGGGCCAACCCTGCCCAAACTAGACCGGCTGATTTTCCATCGTCTATAGACCCTCGCGTTCCTTCAAAGGATCCAGCCAAACAAGAACCTACTGACTCATAGGACAACACGCAGGAGGCTCAGTGGCTTTACTATGATGTTCGACGTGGTTGATCCGTTTGTCGTTTCTGCGTCGATAGCGATTTTCCGGCGTTATTATATTTTTTTACTTCTCATGCTCCACAGGAACAGGGAGAAGGCGACGCACAGTCACTCAGGTATATACGCACAGACACATTCGGTGCTCTGCTTTTAGCCATACTACTCTCAGGTCGCGAACAGAGCCTGATCCTGATTACGGCCCCATCCAAGACCACCCTAAGCTTGCGTCTCTCACGTCAGTGCCGTGTCCACCTTGGTTACTAAAGAACGACGACGATGATTGCAGCGACAACTTCGCCAACGACAAAGACAGGAGAGGAACAAGACTGAAGTGGAAGGGAACCAACACACAAATCAGTTCGCGCTAATGCTTGTCCGCTTGAGCCGCCGCCTGGCAGTCGATTGTAACTCTATGTGACCCTGCAGAGGACAGCCTTCGTTCGCTTCTCGTCCGGATGAATGACCAGTGAGAGAAGCAAGATCTGAGGACCAAGCTAGACTTCGTGTCCTGAACAGGCACACGCCACAAGGAGCCGGTCAAGGATGGGATGAGATGATTCTACGGCAGAACTAAGATTACGGATGAAGCGCCGGCAACCAATGCTGTAGCGCCAAAGCCAGAGCGAAAGACTGCGTCGACTGGACCAAGGAGAGAGCACCATTGATGTATAGTTCGGCCGGAGAGAAGCAAATAACCGTAGAGCGATAATAACCTTACACCTAGAAATAGATTGATCAGATACGAAAGTAGATGGCGCTGCTAACGCATAAAGGCTACCTGACGGATGTTTTGGATTTTACCTGTTTTTGGCAGGCCACGATGGCCCAGCGTGTCGTGCTACTCACTTTTTGTGAAAGGGAGTGGTTCGGTTCATTAGTGCAAGCGCTCCTACTTGTCTCCCTGGTTTCACCATCAACCAATTTAAACTACTAGATGGTATAGCACGTCGTAGATATTTAAAGCATGTTAACTTTAACTGAAAGACAGGAAGGAACAAAAAGGTCACTTTAGCCTAACGGGTTTTTTTTTGCTTTTTATCGATTACGTTTTTTAATGGACTTTTCACATCCTACAGTCGAAAGGCGTCGGAGGTTCAACATCAACGATCGGATAAAAGAGTTGGGCACGTTGCTGCCACGCAACAATGACCGCCACTATGATCTGGTTCGGGATATTCGGCAAAATAAGGTATATTACAATCAAGATTAAGATAATATAATCTTAATATATCTTAATATAAAGATACAATCGAGAAGGCTTTCTAGACGTCACTGAGCTGCTAGTGAGCTAACAACAATTATAGATATGCATTAGTGCGCTTACATTAAGGACATTAAAGTCATCTTTGCATTAAGTTAATGAAACTTAACGGAATGGCAGTGGGCACAGCAGTGCTGCAAACAATGAGAGGAGACGAATTCCTTCCAGTCATGCCCAAAAAGTCGAGGTCATAGACGACTGCAGTTGACAACTTGTGGCACTGCCTGTTGTTTACCTTCCTTGTCCAGGCTGACAGTGATTTTCACGGAAACGATATTCGTCGTGGAATTGCTGTGATCAAACACGGCATTCAGGGTCGCAATAAGCTAGGCAGGAAGCGAATAGGAACGACTAGGCGCCAGATCTGTTCTGTGCCGGGCAGGATAACTGTACCAGGAATGCTGTAAGGCTGATGGACTGCCGCACACCTTGGCTGATGAATTGTGGACGCCACTGCTAGAGGAACATAGTCATAAAGTTGTTCGTGCGTACATAACATTTGTGCCTGCACTTGTTGACACTGACGAAAAGCTAACATACACCGAAGAAACTTAACAAACGGACTTTTGCAATAAGCGTATGCTTCCCTAGGTACGCGAGTGGAATAGACTGATCGCCTTAGACCCAGCTAGAACATTTTTATCAAGTGACAAACTTGCCGGACATAGAACCACCGTAGCATTCATTCACTCTTTAACAAAAATACGATCGTGACGATTTGATTAGTGGCTTACTTTGTTTTCTACTTTTCAGGGTACGATCCTCAAGGCGACAGTGGACTATGTGAAGACGTTGAAACGAGAAAATGATCGAATGCTCGCCGTTGAGGAAAGGCAAAAATACCTTGAAAATCAGAACAAACAATTGCTGATTCGAATTCACCAACTTGAGGTACAGGTAAGAAAGGGATCACACAAAGTTCGGGTAAACAAAACAACTGGCGTATCATACCGGTTGCAGTACCTATTCTGATGTGTTTTTTCTGTTTGTTTCTTATACATATATGCACGATTGTACGTTGACGTACATTTTTTTTTTTTATATAGACATATAGTGAAATTGAAATAAATTGGTAATGAACGTATGTTTAGCTGTCACCTTCCCTTTACAGAACTTTCGTCTGCTTACATAACTTTGACTTAGTTGAACAACTCAGTGAAATCTAAATAGCCCCACGTCATCGTTCGGTGTCACCTCGCACGACAGAAGATCATATAACTACGTGCGAGTGAACGTGTCTAAACAGTGGAATGTGTGATTTGCGTGTCTATAGCGACGATCGGCTAAGACGGATTTGTACCACCGTCACTTTCGTACACGTCATTGCCTTTTTTTTACCAATGGAACAAGAGGGAAAAACGCGAGAACGAATAACTCGGCTAAGGAATTGTGTGGTGGAAGAATGAAGGTGTCGACGGAAATCCTACGTGAAGGATTTGTCTCATCTGTCATTGGGCGGGATCTCGTTATATCAGCTGCAATTTAGTGCTATGGTATGCCATTCGTCCGTTATTCTTATACGCCACTACTCTGCGATGATATTTGGAGTGACGCTACCAAGACGCTGCTGTGCCATTAACACCGGATAGTGGCAGAGGCGTGTACGCGACTAAAATTATTGAAAAGGCATTCGCTGAAGAAACTCGAGCAAGAGCCTATCTGGGGGCTTTTCTCATAAAATTTGTTCTATACGCTGTACGGTCTCGAAATTCTGGTTTACTGTGGGACTGTACGCTACGAGTAGACAGCGATGAGAAGCGTGTAAAGGCTGCTCTGCCAACCTCGAATTGTTTTGCATCGCAGCCGACGAAGACGGCCGTGATGCGAAACCCTACAGTAGCGACAGTAGCAGTAGCAGCGGCGGCGGCGGCGAACGGGGGTTGATGGCAGTAGCCCCATGATGCCTTCTGCGTCCGCGTGCGCTCGGTTTTCCTTCTCTCTTCAGAGATTTCCCACTGGATCTATGAAGCTTCTACGGAAGTAAGGCATCGGTCCGCATGACCGGCAAACTAGCGTGTTTTACGTCGTTTGTCCTGTTTAGATAGTAAACGATGGGCTTTGCTTTCACTTTTTGCCTTCTTTATCAGTCGGCTGTGCCCGCTACGTACTGCTTTTACTGATCCAGCTGCTGCGACTGTAGAGGCTGCATATTGTAACAGCTTTCCAGAATCGGCAGTTTCATCGGCTTATGTTAACATGGCGCAGGATATGCAGCTCAGTGATATATGTATACGTGTGTGCGTATGTGACTAAAACCTCTGCACTGCGTCTTCTTTTTTTCGTGCCTGCGGTTGGCCTTATACTTGATCTTTGCACGCACAGGCAGACAGACTATGGCAGAACGGGGAAACAGGACCAGAAGATAGCAAGGATATCCGTGGCCTTCGACCGCCATTACTGCTATTGCTACCACTGGAAGAAGAAGGTCTAACATTAGACTACCAAAGACGTCGATTTATTGGTGCTGCAGATCGAATCACTGTGTTGTGTGAACCACTATCCGGTGGCAAAATACGGAACGAAGCATACGAGCCGACTGCCATGTGACTCTGTGTGCAATTGCGCGTGTTGATGTGCCTCCGTTCGCTTGCCTGTTATGTGTTTATGCGTAGTGGATGTCGAGGAGAAATTAAATATTTACTACAATCAAAAATGGCAGAATGTTACTGACAGCAGCAGCAGCAGCAGCATCCGCCCGAATCGTGCTCGCAAAGACACTTAGCAATTTTGGGTAGAAATCCATTTTTATTTAAAACAAAACATTTCCCGTTCTTTTTTCTACCTTTTTTTTTCGGCCTCATTTATTAATTGTATTGAACCACATCCACATTTACTATATCGCTGCTTGTTAGGCCCTGTTAGCTTAAAGTATAATATCTTGCGTATACTTTACAAAGGTATCATATGGCATTGATGGAACTCTTGTTGTTAAAAAAAGTTCGAATATTTGGCACCACCTTTAGTTCAATAGGCGTTCGTCCAGGCCGTCATCGCTTACCTTTACAAGCATCTTATGAATAGGAAAATGCCCCAATATCATTATACAATAATAAGTACAGCCAAAGATAAATTTCTACTGGACACTAGCGATACATAGCTAACATCGTTTTGATTGCTAACTAATCTATTGGTGGGAGATCAAAGAGTAAATGTCTTTTACTCATATTCGCTATGGGAAACTCATAATAACTCTTTGAAAGATAACGACCTGGAAGACAGAATGAACGAATCCAAGTACACAGTATATGGAAACTGGGCCGCAGTTTTTATCTAATGCTTCAAATACTCCTGCTTCTCCAAAACTTTGGCACAGTAGAAGTTATATATATATATATATATATATATATATATATATATATGCGTTACATTTCTGTAGCCCAATACTGAAAGCGTGATCTCTGTGCATTCGAGACTTATTGTTGTCCGTTATTGAAGTTCTGCTACAGAAGTGCCTCTGTACTTGACCCGTTGAGTAGAAAAACGTAAGTCGGGCTTTTAGATTGGAAGCCAATGTACTGCATATTTACTGCCCTCGCCGTTTGTACGGCTTTCTTTACTGAATTTCAGCATGTGCTGAAAAGAGATTCGTTTTTGTTCCCCAAAGGCCTAAAGGTGCGGTTTTATAGACAAAAGCCAAACGACAGACGCAAAGAGATCCTGCTACAGCAATGGTTTCTAAGAATCGCATTGTCCAAAGATGTTACTGATTCTCCTCTCTATGAATTAATATTGTACACATGATGTACAGTCCTGACAAAACAATGCTCGAGGTTAACATGGTCTGTCCGTTTTAGGGCTATACATGGTGGACAAGTATATGCGCAAAAATCTTCATAGCCACCTCCCACAACTCGAACCATATAAATAGGATATTGATTATCATCAGTATGATGTTACTGCTACTATTATCATCAATAGCGGCTTAGTGCTACATCAACGAAATGGACCATTTCCTTTTTTCCCTAATTAACTTTCCTTTGTTCCTCACAGTATATACCTATTTTAAACATAAGACGTTATCTCACTTAATGCATTTATGCGTATAGTATAGTATGGGATCGTTAACGTTCACCACCGTTCCGCTTCTGTTCTTTAATGATTTGTACCCGGCGGGTAATCGATACAAAATCCTGCTACAGTGATCGCACGCCCGTAACTTGGATTGGTATTCCTTTGTTTTTCGCGTGTACCAGACACATGGATCTTATTATCATCGTTCTCATTGTCCTAGATATGGTAAATGTCACTACGTGCACGGGTTCGCGCTAACAGGGAACCGCACATGGTTGCACGAAAATCGCTGCTCCTTAACGGCCACACGAAAAACCCGGCCATTCGCAGCACAAACGCATAATCGATATTGTGGATGACTAGCTTGGCCGGCGTCGTGCGGGCGGAGATCCCGCAAACGGAAGATCGTCTCCTTGGCGTCAAGCACAACACGTCCATTAACACTCTTCAGATGCACATCCTGTCCAGCCCGAATGGAAACATTCCGTGATCGAATATCGACCCCAGCGTTGCCTTTCAGATACACCTGCTTACCGGAGGTAATCAGAAGCGAATCGTTGATTGCGCTTCTGATGCGCTTCACGTGTGCTTCACTTACACTCAGATTCGGTATTCCTTTGGGTATTGTAAACCCTTTAAAGTCTGTAGAGAAGACGGTCTTTCCCGTAGTAGGGCTCACTACACGCATTTCTTTGACGCGACTAACGCGGGTGGCCCGCGGTCCAACCCGTAGCTCGGCACCAGCATTCAGCACGACGTCACTGTTCTCCCCAACTATGTTCATAGCTTCCCCCTTGAACGAGCTTATGTGTGGCTTGTGTGCCACGATCGACTGCAGATCCGTTCGGTGCAGAAACCACACGAGCTGTTCGTGCGGAAGAAATTCGAGGCCGCTAAGTCCGGCAGGACCTACACGGAGCACACCAAACAGCAGCAGCGTTACACAAAGATTGGCTGCGGCCAGAAGTAGAATAGCTAGCACCAGCCCGTACACGAGTACAGCCGCACGGCCCTCAATTGGCCGTCCCATGCTAGCTAAAAGCAGAGGAGAGGCCCTACTAATGGACGCTAGAGGGCCTTCTCAGCGGGGGCTAGGGGTCATATCACATGAGGGCGCCTTTATCGGACATTAAGCATATCCAGTAAGTTGCAGCAACTGTGGTCACACCAGCATCGTCATAATCTAGCCACAAACAACAGCCATTTGCAGTACTTTCACTAAGGCTAGACACTGGTTGCACCGAACCTTAACATAGAGAACACTCACTTCTGCTTCCAGCACTCCGCAGGCTCAGTCAACGATCTGGCCTCCCCACCACTCCACTGACACGAAGAGGATCTACCGACAAGCTCAACTTGTTCAGGGCGTACGGACCCTCATCCTCTAGTGTTTTTCTTTGGGTTTAGCGAGACACATGCCAGAGGGCGCTACAAGTGCCGTCGCTGGAAAAGGATGTCGGAAAGGTGTTCTCCAATGGGCGCGCTTTTTCTTCTTCCTTCCATGATTTCTTTATTACAATGTTGCATGTAAACGCCGTGATAAGACGTGATTATACTCGCACAGATGTTTTTTAGCCTTAATTCTGCTTTCAATAAAAGTTCGTTACACTGCCTTCGTAAACTTTTACGTAGTACGCACACACACGGATATGCAGACACAGATCTGTATAAGTGTATTAATTTATAGGCAATAGAGAAATCAGGATCGATGCTCATGGTTAAAGGATAGGTGTCGGTAAAAGCGATACTGGCATATTTTTAAATACAACGACTTACAATAGATCAAAAGTATGCATCAATAACTTCAGTCATTGGTCGAGTGCGACCTATGAATGCTCGTTTTTTCCAGCGACAGAAGAATTGGCTCATATATGTGTAATTTCTGCTATATATATCAGTGCTAACGTTAGCTTTCAACGGGTACACAAAACAATGAATATATATGCTCGGCTTTAAACAGAAATGTTGCGTAAAGGCTCACGATAGCTCTAATGGCCTTTCAAAAACTTTTGTCTGGACAAAATGATGGCACCGCTTCCTACTTACATAGGCCCACACAATTGAGATCTAAATGTCTACATTTTTCTTCTATGTGGTTGTTTGGCTTTCCAGCTGGCGAATAGCCGAGGCGGACCAGGGGGCACAGTCGCTACCGCAGCTTCGGATCGGTGCCCCTCCCCTACGCCATCACCGTGGACATCGGAATTCTATGTCAAACGAGAGCCTTCCCCAGGACACGAGCCAAGCAGTCCGTCATCTGGCTTGGGTAGCTCAAGTCCAGGGACGACGTGTACTTTGCTCACCGGCCCATACGAAGACATGATTGTGGCAGAAGATGGTCCCGACCCTTTGTTGTCCTCTTTAATCAACTGACGAATAAGTTATGTATAAAATGCATCTATTTAAGCATTCTATACGTTTTGCTACGGAGCTACTACTATTAGTCTTGCTCAGACCAGCACGGTCCTGCACAGCCTAGGCCAGTCTATAGTTGAAAAATGTACATAGTTGTCCAAAGGGTAGGCAGATGCGTGAATCAGCTAGTCGTCTTCATCATTTTACGAAATCGATCCAGAGCACAAATACATATCATTATACGATATAAAGATTCAGTGCACACAATATACAGAGCGGAAATGTCGCTTTCAGTGGGCTCAGAAACCCTACTGCTAAGTTTAAATATTTTGATTTATAAACATATATATACATGCATACATACATATTTACAGAAATACATAAACAGGTTATTGGTTTTTGCTATATCTACAATAGAGACTGCCTGTCATTTAGCTTGATAAACATGAAGAAGGAAGAGAAAGCGACTAAAAGAAAAGTCTGAACGAGCGAAAATCCGGTGCGATAATAACTCAGTCGTAGTATAACTCAATACGATGTTCCAGTAGTTCTTTCAGGAATCTAAAAGAAACAAAATGCTTCTGATACTGGCAATTATGTCCAATCCGGATACGATGAATAGCTAAACTTAATATTGTCTATTGAGTTTGCTGGCCTGGTAGCAAAGCTCTTTTCGATAGAAAGTGGCTTCGGCATTGACATAAAAACGGGCCTAAAGCGCGAGAAAGTATCACTCCAAAATAAAGAAAACTATATTACTTTCATTCACGTGCAAGATGACGGGTTCATCGTTACCTGTTTAGCGTCTCCTTGACGCTAATTACAGTAAATGCTTCGAGATGCCTTTTAAGGCCGTCGTTCAACCTACGGCTCGAACACACACGAATGACCGTTCATTAACTTCCATGAGTTCTCCGCCATCGAGAAATGATAACCTACCCCGATATATAGTTGGAGTACGAAATAGACGCTTTTTACCCTCGTCGCTTATCATTGCTTTCAGCCGTAACATACACATTCACACACTGTTTCAGCAGCCATTTGAGAGGTGGCCGACTTTCATTATCATCAGACATATTGCGATGAAAATACAAATTCACCTTCAACTTAATGCAGCAGCGTCAGCATTATAAAAATTTATAGTCTAAATAAATTAAGAAATTTATTATCTAAACTTTGAAGCCATTAATTGCGTACACGTAAAAACCGCTAGCTAAAAATTCATTACAAGTCTGTTGTTTTTTTTCCGATTACCTTTGCTATATTATACTTCGATTATATATATAATTGGATTGTTTCAGGTCGATTTAATTGGGGTTCCAAATCGTTTTGCTTCGTATACAATTTACTATGGTCGTGTACAAAACAACTGCTCGTCGGTTTATCTTATAGTAAGATTTGTACTAGGGTCCCTATTCTGGCAAATGTCCACCTAGCAGCAGACCTCTATTAGTGGACAAAGATCGCTTGTTGACTATGAGCTGTACAGTAGATGATTGTGATCATCTGCTACACGCAGGAAACAAGGAAAAACGGATTCATTCCACGTACTCACGTCGGTACGATCATTACTAATAGTATTACTAGTATATTTCCATTGTTATATTTAATTCATTAAGCAGATAGATACACACAGAGCTGTACCCTGCGACATAAGCATTGATGGCTGGCTGCATCTGGCTAAGAGCGCCGGTCTGACGAAAAAACGTTGTAAATCTGCACGTGCCTAAAAGCCGTCAAAAATTAAATAGCAAAAGAGAGAAAGAGGGCGTTAGGGGCTTTAAAATACGCTGGCGGTGCGCCAAAAATAAAGTGCGCCGAATACGCGCATCTAATAACAATTTCGTATAGCAGCACAAAAGCCGAGGACAATTATGATAATGATAACAATAGTTTATCTAGTTCGCTCGACGGTTCTGTAAGGCTCTAGAGCGCCGTCGGCGCGGCTCATAACAACAGCAAAGGAGAAACCAAGTTCAATTTCGTGCGTCAATGACGTTAGGTCTTTCTTGCTTCCTGGCCTACTAAAGCATATACCACCTGTTAGTACGAATACACTTGGTAATTGAGTAGGCCCTTGGGATTCTGCTTCTGGAACCATAGAGGGTGCTATAGAATATATTTTAATTTTCATACGCTCGTGGAAACTGAGTACCCGTTAATTAGGGGAGCTTTACTTTGTAGATTACAGTATACACAATTCCTCCTTCTATTTATTCTGTTTATTTAATTATAAGCACTTTGCTACTACATTCAAACGACAGAGACGGCGACAATATAACGGCGCATGCCTTCAAAATCTCGTTACTGTACTGTATTATAAAATATACATTCGAAGGAAACATCATTAAAACACAACAAGCACAGAGCTCGAGACACAAAGTATTTGATAGAAATAAACAAAATAAGGCACTGATTATTATCGACTGTCACCTTTTCGATAGAAAACTAACGCTATCGTTTAAAAGTCAAATGGCTGTTCAATAGAAATTATAATGGCCACAAAGGCGTCTCAAAGTTGTACTAAATAACAAAAGTACACTCTAACCCAATGCTGTGTATCAAACAATAAATACCCCCATCGTGAAAGGCACACGTAAATATATATATATACATACATACGAGATACCGCCCCTATCTATGCGGATAGGCACTGTTTCATCGCGAAACTATAGTTATTCAATGTAGAACATCAATGAAAGTAAAAATATAGATGTCAACTTATTGAGGCAATCTGTCCCCGAACGGGTTGAAATGAAGTAGATCTATGTTTTTCTTATGTCGAAAACGTTTTGATGAATGATGTTGCTATGACGGCAGAAAAAAGTATATGACATGAACTAAGAATACCGGCATGCGTGTCTTCTTTTTTTTTTTGTAAGCCAGTCAAAGTTCGCATGAAACATTGACGACAATTGATATACACATATGTGTCAGATAAGTCTCTGTGATTTCTTCTGTAAGTAAAACATGAATTATGCAGCCGATTGTTTTATTTTAGTTAACATTTCTCCAGGCTGATTTTTAATTAGAAGCAACTGCGCCGAGCGCCTCATGCGAGATAGTAATAAATAAAAACAGAGACGATTTCTTTCATTCATTCCTCGATTCTACCGTAAATTGAAAATAAATTATCCAACGCTCCCGGGAAGCCTTATTCTTCCATGGTAGAATCATCGAGAATGAGCTCATTGACATCAACAAAAGTTGTCAAAATCTCTCTCATGGGGCGCCTGGCGTGCTTACTTGTATCAAAAAGTCGTCGAAGAACTGAGACGTATATTCATTCAATAGCGGACAATTTTTTTGCCTTTCTGCACTCCCTGTATAGCTAAACCTGCTATTATTTGCTTAGCAATACACGCTAGTCTATAGCACATAGTATATATACACATAGTAATACATGTCACATATTAGGCAAATGGGACAGAAGCTGCGCGCGCTATTCGTACATACATTTTCATAATAATTATAAGAAGTTTGTTCCTGTTGAACTGTAATTAACGAAAGCAGCTTTAGAACATGCGGAACGAAACGGTTTTGCCACCTTGGAAAGCAATAATAATAAATTTTACTGCACAATATTTACTTGCCTGTAACGCTAGACATAGACTATACTAAGCTGCTAGATATATTAATCAGACAGATACGCCTAAATTAGCGGGCACTTTTTTTCCAGTTCAAATTAAGTGAACCTATCTACAGTAACTTGATTTTCTGCCGCTCGATCTCAGTCCATTGAATATCGATGCTTGTTAACTTATTGCTATTTGATACGGTATCGAGACTCGCAGTGTCTTAAAAGACATTTAGATATTTATATATGAAAGATATTTAGATAAAGCATAGAAGAAAGAAATATCGTGGAAATTCATTTGTGTTCGGGAAAGGCATTGCCACGTTGTCATTAGTGCCGTCTAGATTTCGAAGTAGTATTTGTACTCTTTAATAACTCCAGTTAAGAAGTTTGGCATTACTTCGAACGGCCAACTCTAGACACGAAGCGAAATATTTGAGACTTCGCCGCATATATATAACATCAACTTTTCCAGTATTCAATTTACGAGTTATTTGTCAACGGCGATCGTGAACATTGAGTCAGCTAGCAGCGCAGTGTAAATGTCGATGGGTTCTTGGATAAGAAGTAGAACAAATGTTTTTACTAGAATGGCTCACAAGTCGAACTTGTCGTGTGCGCGTGTCATCATAACCAACGGGATCGTTTTCCTCCTGTTCAATTAAGGCGCAGTAAATTCAGGCCCCGTATAGCACTACAACAAGTCGAAATTTTCTACATCGTTACTTATATACATATAAGTTAACTGTTAGTATATATCAAATGCAAATGCGTATGCTTACACGCTTCTCATCTTCTACCAACAAATGCAATCATAGATCCGTCTGATCGAATAACTTTTAAATCCCCTCACTAATACATTTGACACGGGCTATGTAGAAAGCAAAAAGTAAATGGTTTCACATTGTTCTTCTCGCATCTGGTCTAATTGAAAGCCTGTAGTTCCATGTAGAGCTATCAATATAAAATAACCATACGTACTAGAAGAGCCGTCCACTGATCGCCTTCAAATCTAAGAACTGTATAAATGCAATCGAATTCAACTACGGGAACTCCTAGTTTGGCCCAAACCTCCTCTAAACAGGCCGGAAAAAACGGCTCAGGGTCTCAGAGTGAATAACTGAAGTAACCCTGCAACTTGATCTTAAAGTTGCTCTCTTCTATGATGTAGTAGATAATCAGAGAAAAAAATATGCGATACTTGGCTGAGATTAATTATTCACGTAGGTATCCTGTTACGGAATTGTCTTGTGATTACATTCGTTCTTGCCTACTAGCACCCCCTATAAATTTCGGTTTAGGGGTACTCTCTAGCTGGCGCCATATTATGAAGAATGTCGGATGCAGATTACTACGATAAAATTTAATTAAATATCTGTCTTTATATAGTAGGTAGGCCGCCAACGCTTCGAGCACTTGAAAGGTTTCTTGTATCGTTACTAAGTCACTGCGGCATATTAATAAGGAATTTTTTTTATTACTATTTATTAACAAGCACTTGGTTTCACGATTAATTCTTGATAACGAAATCGCGAAGCAATGAGTCGGAGTGTATAGCCCTCCTCCCCGTTGACCACCTAAGGTTAGCCCAAGTGAGGCGACGGGCGCAGTAAAGCTTCGATTGCCGTTATACCTCGAGTACTAAGCCAAGAACATAATAGCAAAACTTTCTCAATCCCCCCACTCGAACACACTAACATCGTTGACAGGGAGCTACTCTTTGTCTACTGCAGTATCCGTACGGTTAATGTTTGTTCAAAGAACCGTGGCACTGTGACGATCCTTTCTCTGTCGGTAGATACCAAAAGTATGAGTCATCACTGACGTCGAAAAACCTCAAATATTCATCAACGATATATGATATAAGATTCTCTATAACATAGTCGTTTACGGCAATAGATCGTAACAAATTCCACTATGTTTAAAAGTTTGCATTTGCCCAATATCGTTATATCAATGGTACACCTGCACATATGAGGAATAATCCTGTGAGGGATCCATACAATAGCAAATTGATAAGTTATTTTTTTTTTTTTGCTGTTACTATTAGTTTACGACAATTATATATGGGTATAGAAGCGATGAAATTTGTCCTATAACTTCATCAAATATTGGCAAGATATGCCGAATTCGATAGATGATTCCAACACAAAAATGACGCTTTACTTGTGGCGCCTCTGTGCTACCCTAAGTAGGTATATTTCCACTCTCATTGTAATTAGCAGACGGTGATTGGTCAGATTATTCATGCTCGCTATTTTATAAGCTTCTTCCAGAAGAAATAACGTAATTGAATTGTTGTCTCTACAAAAAATCGTTAGGATAAAACATTTTAACAGACAAAATCTGTACATGCAGTCGTATGTTATAGGCTGCACCGAAGAGAGGAACCGTTTTACCTAGCTACTGATAGATTCAGCTGGTAAAGGAAATTCTTATATTATCTTGGGATATCAATGTTATTTCCAAGGATTGTCCAGATACAGCCGTTAACTATTCGAATAGTCACCACCTATGCCTATAGTAACTATTTTCGGTTTCCTGGTTGACGGAAAAGTGAAATAGGGACAGAATTTTCCAACGGAGTGCGCACATATATAAACCGGGTGTGGTGCCGGCATCAAAAAACTATACAGAATCTAAGGGAAAGTGTTCGAGGAATCAAAGGGACGTACGGCGTTAAAAATGAAAATCCGTGAAATTTATTTGTAAACGACTTTGACAATGACAGTCATAGAATATGTGTCGATACTGATATATATATATATACACTCTTTAACTACGGCTTAAGGTTAAATCGGGTAGTCTCTAGGCTAGATAGGGCACTTTCAATTCATATCGGCATGTTACGTACGAGTCTGCTTCGAAGTGTTTTCTCACGGTCAGTTACGCCTTACTGGGCAATGAAAATCTATACAGGACAAAACCATTTCGGATGCGCGACACTTCACAGAACACAAACACTGTGTTACTAGCCGTTACGGTGCTATACATGGCATATACGACAGGTGCATAGCGGTTTACGAGCATTTATGTTGCATAACGATGCGTATCGTAGACGCAAATAGCCATTACATAGTCTATTCAAAAATAGTCTCCGACTAATCCATAGATGTCAAAAACATGAACTGCTTTATCATGAGTAGCCCTAAAACCGGCATGACCATACACGGAGTGAACTTGATGTACCGTATACGATTAAGCCTTCTTTGCCATATCGATATACACCTAAGCCTAACTATTTCAATAGGACAAAGCGCCTATTAAATAGGGGAATTAAAAAAAGAACATTGTTCAGGAAAGTGTCGGATAGCGTGGTCTAGGCGTTCCGGACGTAAAACTCCTTGACGTGACGCTGAACCTATCAATAAAAGCAACCTGCCTGCCTTGCTAACTATACTTACTGATGGGTCGAGCAAGATGACCTAATTAACTAGCCAAAATAAGAAATTCTCTTTCAAGCAGTGCCATAATGGACTGCTCACCATCCGATCGATTGTAAATAGTAATCTGAATGGTGGAGGTTTTTTATTTTACATAGAACATGGCGTATTTTAGACATCTTTCAGGTGAAGCCTCGCTCTCGGTACCACCCCTCTTTACGCAATTCGATACAACTGGCTGTCTTTAAGAAGAGTGTTTTAGACTTTATATATATATATATATATATATATATATATATATATATATATATGTACATGATAAAAAGCGTAGCGTTTCATTCAATTTATTGTGAATATTTAGTATACTGCACATTTTCCGATACCATATCTCCGATTCATTAATTTCCTCTGACATAAACTTTGCAGGTTTGATTTTGGAGAAGTCGTCTAGGCGTGTTTTGAAACCCTTTTTAACGTCGAATGTGTGGTTATAAATTTCGTTCACCTCTGACTGGAATAGACAACAGTTCGTGGAAAGGAGGTCTGGAGAATAATATGGGTGAGAAAAAAACAATTAGGCCTTTGCCAAGCGTTTCTTAGAGGCTTTGCAATATGGCATCTGGCGCTGTCGTCGAGAAGGACCACTTTTGCTTCACCTATCAGACCTTTTTTGTTGAGAAGCCTGGCTCACTCAACGTAGCTAGGCTACCGATTAATCGTCTTGTTCTTCACAAACAGTTTCCATCGAATAAATCCCTCTAGGACACCAAATGTAAATCTTTGTTTTTTTATGGCAGAGGATACGATTTAACTATGGCTTTAAGCATATTTTCCGGATTTACCGGTTCCTCCCACTATGGTATGGCAACATGGGGCACCACTTCTCGTCATCGGAAACAGCCCTATAAAATCATATAGAAACCGGTCATGGTCGCTACAGGTGCCCGGCGATGGGCGAAGCATTGAGTATTAATAAGAAACCTTGTTACCTTGTGGTGCCTTGTCTAGTCCATGGCTCACCTTGATTTTTGATTATTGATGAAACCACATATCTTCAAAATTCCAGATAATAGTCCACTGTTCGCAGCTGATTTCTTAGGCTAACTAACCAGTTGTACGCTGTTTGCGATCCTCATCCAGCTCAGACGATCGACCGGAGTGGACGAAATACTTCAAATCTATGATTTAATCTATTAGGTTAGCGAATCCCCTTTAGAAGTCCTTTTCGTCATAGGAATCTCGTTATGCGCGCCGCAAATGTCCCCCCCGAAACGCTGTTTCGGCAGCTTTTTATCTAGGCTAACTACAAAATAGAGCAGGTGTCGAAAACGCATCTTTTATTACGTGCAATCTTTAGCCTTAGGGCCCTTGATTTCAGATAAGGTTCCGTTGACTGCGGGACGACAATTACAATAGACGTATAGAGAAGAGACAGCTCTGTCGAATGATATCTGAGACAAGAAAAAAAAAAAAGACAATATGAAATACCAGACCAACTAGCTTTTGTTCCAAATAATGCATAATTTTTTTAAGGATGTCGTATCTTTTAAGCGTCTGAAACCAATACTATAAGTAGTGGCTGAGTAGCATAACAACTTAAGTTACTTAGTAAAACGTTTCAACACATTACAGCTATGTGCCTATTAATATCGGCTCTTGAAGTTTGAACTGGTTCACTAACACCACCTTCATAAAAATGCATTTAGGACTCTTAATTTACATTTAACTTATACCGATTCGTATTTGGGCATATACAATTTGAAATGACATTTTCTTCAGGCTCGGTACGTTATCGCATGGTATTTCTATCGTCATTGCTTTTGTGCGGAGCCTTATCTGACGGCGATCGACCCTGTGTAAGGCCGGCCACGCCCACTGTTTGAGAAATATATAGGCGCTAACTTCAATAAGACGAGCAAGTAACATGTAAGTATGTAGTAGAGAAAAAATCTAGATATGCAGAATTTACAGTCCTGTAAAAGTAAAAAAGCTCAAAAAATATTCAGGCTAGTTAAAGCAAGTGCTCATCCTAGGATAATATGCTACATGAAAGTGGTGTCAAGACAGGCTCCATAAAAATATGCTCGAATAGCGTATGTCTAAAAAAATTACTGTAACATAAGTTAGAATTAACACTTTATATTGGATAATAGCAACATACGCGGAATACTACGACTAGAGTAAAATCGCGTATTAAACTTGACCCTCTTCTTACTCAATTGACTTTGCAAGACAAGCGGCTCCGATCACAGTTGAGCATATGTAGCATTTTACAATATGACAATCTAGCACCGAAAGTCCAAATACGTATTTAGAAAAGCCTACCGACGTTGGTTTAGTTGTATGTATTATACAGTGAGACGCCTTGTCTTTATTTCGAATGTTTCGAATCTGAGATCGAAAAGAATGGATGGGTGGATCTCTGACTTCGCGGAAACAAATCACGGGTTCAAGAAGCCAAAAATCCGCCAGAGTTCTATTACGAACGAATCTTCAACAGTCCTCAATGAACCGTTGTACAAACGTGTGCATGTCCCCGTGTACGTACAGGCTTCTGCCTGTATACATGCTGTGAACAAGATAGAAGTCCAAGATTTGAAAATTTGGTCTGTGGAACTGTAGAAGAACGTGAACCAACGTCAATGTATGCTACTTTCATAGAATTCGTGATCCATGTTTCAATACAATGCTATTAGCTTACGGCTTAAATACGCATTCGTTTATTTTGCCCAGTGTATACTAAAATATTACGCTGATATTTGAAATATAATTAAAATATTAACTATAAGTAGCGGACTTGGAAAATAGCCTTGAGATTTTTTTCCAGCACCTGATTTTACACCTGACAAGACAGACTATATAACATTAGAATTTAATTGTAATCACGGACTCGGACTAACGAGGCCGAATAGCTTTGTAGTACGTGCTTGAGCATGCCTGAAAAAAACTTGAAGTGCACCGAGGCAGACGCAACGACAACAACAGTTCCAGCGGAAAGAGAAGTCCTTGATACTGCAGGAAAGATAAATAGACGCACCTAGAAAGAGAGCTAGATTAGAAGAGTTAGTCAAATTTATCGTTTTTACCTACTTTTGCGACTATTCAATAGAACCATGATCACAGTTTGTCAAGGGCGACGCCGTCACTTCTACGAACCCAAACAATCTCACGCTGACATACAATTAAGATAAAAAACATGCCGTCTTTAAGCCTAATTTGCTGAAGTGAGACGAGTCAGATAGCTACTATATACTGCTTATTCTTTTTAGGTTTGCCATATTTACGTCTGAGCCACTCACATAGCTTTAACTTACCTCCGCATCCATGCTTTTTGCGTCAGTCTAAAAATTGATATTCATAAATCAAGACGACGACGTTGAAAATCAAACTTCTATTTCCGTCCCATACAAGAATATCATTTATAGTTAAAAGGAGCTTTTTTTTGGAAGAGGGTTGGAAGGGATTGTGTTCAGGTATGCATGCGTCTCGAAAGATAGTAGTTAGCATTAGCTAGAATTGACTTTGTATAGACGAGGTATGATTACAGGGTGCTGACGGTACCGCTATACGGTGCTCGTTTCATATGTCGTGCACCATTATACTGTAAGATTTTATTAATTCAAATAAACTTATCCATACATAATTTGCAAAAACAACTAGTTAAGTCTGATCATTCTTAATACAAGCAGAAAAATGCTTTTTTTTTTAGCAACAAAATTACCTATACACATATTGATTACAGCGGTTAGAAAATCTTCATAAAGTATCATCGATTTCTTAGCGTTACAAAATGGATGAATCTGGAATATATACTTCGCCTTTTTTTTAATAGGCCATCTGGATTTTGAATGAAATAACGAGGAGTGCACATTTAAGATGCGGAGATACTGTGGAACTGGATATCGAAATTATCTATCGACGTATTGGTAAAAGCTTTCATGCTAATGTCTCCATAAGCAGCTTAGCCTTTCTCAAAGATACTCTTCGAGTTAGGACTATTGGGTAGCGTTTCTTGCGGTACACCGAATCAGAGACAGCGCCAGAACGACCGGTCGGGCTATTTTTAGATACTGAGCTGGCGTTCGATCGCATGGTTAGCGACAGTTAAAGTTTGACATAGTCGCTTCTCTGATTTTTCAATAACATGGCTACCATTCGTGCGGCTATATGCAAAAGCCGTTTGGAGAAACTATTAAATAGTGTTTGTTATTAGAGAAAGTGTAGTTAGAAAATATGACAAGTTATTCGGTATAATTTTTACCTGAGGCTAACAAGATATTACATCCATGGTGTTTGGTACTCTTGGGACGCGACCAGAACTACCGTGTCTCATCGTCGATAATACGATGTATGCTCAAAAGGCTAACCATCAATTGCTACTGACTATCAGAGCTTAATTAAGGTCTTCGACGAGCCTAATCTTCCCTGTTAGAAGAAAGCGTGATTTTTTTTATGGAGAGCTCAGTTGGGTAGTTCCATAATAGTTTTGAGCATCCCTACGACATTTTGCCAGATGTAATGGTATTCTGCAGTGTAACCGTTCAGCGACCAGCATTCAACGTTCGTTGCTTAGCATTCAAAAGGTTTCGCTTGAACGAGAGCAGAACGTAGTTTCGTCCTAAATTGGAATAACAACTGCCAGTCAGCCGTCGCCTAGAATACGATAAAACCCAATATAACAGGCACACACTAGCTCTTCCTTAGGTCAGTGCTTATTTTGTTTTAGGCCTATACTTTCAAGGCGCTTTATCGCAGATGTAGCGACTTTTCTTGCAAACCCATTAAAGTACCTAATTTTTATTGAATTTTATTCATTGCGGAGCCTTGCGAGCTTTTAGATAACTACAGATTTGCTATTCGTTAGTCTTCGACTATAGAACTTTCAATAGTATCGTTCAGTTGTGGTTTAAGCAGCAATGCAGGCTTCGGGGCCGACGCAGCCAAACTCGGTCCTTTGTGGAACAATACAGTTGCGTGAGAGATTAGGCCGTTCTTTCCCGAACACTCTATGACTGTTTAGTCTATACAGCCGTGGATATTCCATAGTCGATCTTCTATTCGTCGTCTAGATTGCTTAGAGTGAATACTCGGAAATCACGAACGCCATTCGCGGTCAATATTGTGATTTCGGTTTTGTTGCAAAGTATCGCGCTCTGTTATAGCTGTGTATCATGACTTCAAAATCTTCGTCGTTCGGCAATCAGGACGGTCCAGACAAAGTAGGGGCTATCGCAGGTAATATCACCTCTATTCGCCCAATGCCGTCTTTTTCAAAGTAATTCTCTAGGCATACCACGTATTGATTCAGAGTCGCAAAATCACTAATGGCAACAAACACAGTTTCACGGAGAACAGATTTACGGTTTGGGTTCGTTGTGCACCTAGAATAGATATAAAATAAAAACGATTTTTCCGAAAGCCACTTTATGAATAAAAGCGTTCGACGAGCTTAATAAAGCCTACGTCTTTTCTAGTACAGGAAACTATAGGACGTTCTCGCATCCTCGTTCCTATCACAAGGGCACTATATTTAACCTGATCATCTGACGCAGGATTGTTTTTAAGAAGCCACCATGCTGTAACAAACGATTCTGAGAGATAAAAGCTTCATCAGCATTTGAACACTTTAATGACAAAAAATATTGCGTAGAGAATTTATTGACCGTAATAAAGACCTTAATTTTTCTTTGAATTTCTTATCGGTAGCTAAAGTCCAGTCGAGTTATTAGCCCGCCAAATAACTAATTGCTTCATAATTAAGGAAATCATGGAGCTTGAACGGGCTTTTGGCACTATTGAAAGAACGGGCTTTCTAAAGATCTAAGAATCAATGAAAAATCTAGATTGTAATTTTTGCTATTGCATTTTGTATTTTCTTATTTCTCTTTCGTTTGAAAGAAGTTCCGTGTGCTCTTTGCTCCCATTTTTTACAAACGCTTTCTTCAAACAGATGTCATACTACTCCAGAGTGCAATATTCTACCTCGCAACGAGACAGGTCCCTTGGGGGCTCGTTTCCAGCGCTCGTCGCGTTGTCAAGCTAGTATAACAGGTGTGTGATATGCAAAGTTGAGTTGGCATCATAGATTCGTTGATGGCGCTGGTAGCCAAATGTTTTATCCGTTCCGTGGTTTTCCTCGACTGTATCAGTGCGTAAGTGTTTTTGATTTTAACGTCATGTTATATCGTAAGTTTTTGCGGCAGGCCTAAGTCATTTGCGGACAAGGAAGCAGACGTGTACATGTATGGCTCGGCCGTACAGGCTGGCATTGAATAAAGCAGCCAACTATTTGATGATTTGTCTCGAATTAGTGACGATTGTGTTTGCAGCTCAAATAGCCAACCTCGTTTTCAAAGACTACCCAATTCAATATCGAATAACAAGGTTTGCGAAGCACGCACTAGAGGAAACAAGTGCTAGCATGACTATACATCCGCGTAAGTAGTGAAGTACGAGTATGGCTTTTATATACAGCCATAAGGTGTATCGAGATAGTTGAACAGAAAACTAGCTAACATAGTACTTGCCTATATACAATGAAAAAAGGAGGCCCACTTTATATATACATAAGATTCTAGTTCGACGGTAACAATGCATCGTACTGCGGAACTCGACACGATTGGCCTTTTCACTATGTTAAAACAAATAAGCTGTGTGTTACTTGATCTAAAAATTTAAACGTGATATACGATGAAGTCATTGACTTCACTGAGTCTTCTATAAACCAGCGTAACGACTCGCCTTCAAACCTGTGTTCTTGCTCAGTCGAATGGTCTTCTTATAAAAGTCAAGAAGACTATGTGTGAGGCAACAGCAGTTGCTCGTCACGGATAAGAGTGCAACGAATCGCAGGACTGAATTGCGATTAATGAAATTCCAAAAAGTTAAAGGTAAAAAAATAGTATCGATGGCCATTACTTAATAATTATCACTTTCTTAATAATGTTCGTCCTTCACACATTGGTGAAGATTGATCGTATTGGATTGGCTTTTACACGCGGCAATTCCAACTTGAAATTGGTAGATTCTTGGGTATTCGATCGCTCACCTACCTGGCGTTTCATATCTGTCATCAATAAGAAACTTTTCATTTTCAAGAAATTCTATGTTATCCTAATGATGGAATGGTTTAAAATGTGCAGATGTCACCTGGCCTATAGAGCGGACCCGAATTTAGTTTTATGAAGGACAAACATCTAGCTATGGTGCACTGTAGAGACAGCTTTATTTCTAATTATTAGTTCAGGTTAAATAAAGCAAAAATGGCATAGTTAACAAAAAAATATAGACTTTATTTTAACAGTGTTTTAATTTAAGATGGTCATCCAAGCGTCCATTACTATTAATGCACGTAATATGGAGATTAACACAGCGGCTGCTAAAATGGAAAGCTGGGGATCCTACGAGGCCCTGCTTCTTTTGACGTTATTAAAATCTGATTAAATTAACTTCTTTTTCGCTGAGTCATGGTAGCTAACTTCATATTACCTGTGTATATTTTTTTGAATACGTGAAATCGTATATTCGCTGGAGAATTAAGCTAACTAACCTGTAGGTCAAAATCATACTTTGTAAAAATCTTGACATTGCTGTATTCAGGCAGATGGGCAGTGTGAATCATGAGCGTTAATTGAAAAAGTTTGCTAGATCAAAAATCCGCGTGTCCAAGTTATAAAATAACTTCATACACCGTAAAAGCTTAGAACTATTTCCGTGCGTAACTCAATATAATACTGAACGGAGGTTCCGGTGACTTGCTGTGGAAAAGGGTTGAATTTCCTAACGGCTTTCTTTTTCCCAACCTGTACACGAATCGCTTGTCGCAAGCCAATACTTGTACGTTCGCATCCGTACATTTGGCTTCACTGTAAATCTTTTCCTGGATTTTGCAGGAAATAATAATGAAAATAGCAATAAAATGCTACCGGTTTCGTGTTCGTTGCCTTAACTATGCCTCTTTTCTTGCCCACTGGGGTTACTGTGGCAATGCAGCAGGCTGGAAGCACTTCGCTGTTACTCAATGACCTGTCATAGATCAAGCAAATGCATGATTTAAGCAAATATTAATCTCGTAATGATTCTAAAATACCGCAGAGGCACCTTAAGAAATCGTACTTATTACGTTGCCTGTCAAAAATACGTTTCAAGATAAACTGCGTACACGTAAACGTTACCGACATCTGATTGGCGCACTGCCGATGTTAATGGTTTTTACATAATATGATTACCTAACGACTCTTTTAGACGTAGATGGAGTGTCTAGTAATTTCTAAACAGAATGAGAACTCCTGACCTTTTTCCTGATGAGAAATTCTAAAGATATATTTGAGCGTTGCTATCGCTGCAAGCAACTCTCATGGGTTGATTAGTCTTCGCATCCAGTTGGTAACTTCTCAGCTATTGTTTCTATTTATAATCTTTCTTTTTCCGGCGGGTCTGCTTTTTGTGTACCCCTTTTTAAAGGTGATCTCCATGTACGTACTTGCAAAAGTATTTCGATTTGCGATATTGTCTGGTTGGAACACTTAGTCCAGTTACGAAGTAAGGTAATTTATGATATGCGACACATCTAATTAGTAGTTGCGCAATCGTTAAAGAACGTCCCCAGTTCACATGGCACAGATTTATTTGTACTATAATCGGCTTCATCATTAGCTTAGATTTCTATTGGAGGAGCGGCAGGACATGTCTGCCTGGCCTACACAGGCATCATTATAAAACACATTATAAAATATGTTTTTGCTCTTTGGATAGTTCGTCGTTCTTGTTGAAGTTTTAGGTAGCAACAGTTACTCAAATCAGAGATACGTAGATAACCACAAACGTGAATGAACAGCTATTATTTTAGCCCGCACTGCACCAGCTTGCCACATAATGGGGCTGTTTATCAAGCTTTCCAACGATCGTCAGATGTACATGTAAGCAGAGAGTATGAATCGACATCGATGGGGCATAGGATATGTCCAACTCGGATTGTGGTAGATTCTGGCATCCCCACGTACCGTCTTTAACGGACGACCTCCCCCTTCCCCTTATACTTCTTGCAACCTCGTACAAGTTCCACATATACGCTTAGTCCTATATTCTATCTTCTCGTTGCTTATTACTGTAGTTAAATACGCAGCGTGATAATTGTTAGCGTTCTTCGCAACCGCCAGATAGAGTTAGAGCAATGCAGTAGTGCTACGTGAACGACAGCCGGATAATTGGGCTCTCTGTAATGCGTTCGTCCTCTTCACTGCGGACCAAGACGTCGCTGTCACTATCCTCGAGAAGGCCACCTGACCTGGCAACGGCACCGACTTCCAACAATACGAGGACCTCCCTTGCCCTCTATGTTACCGATTCTTAGTACTAGTTTCTAGTAAGACGGGTACGTACTCGAGCGTTTGCACGGCAACAAAACTGAACCAACAAAGCTGTCAATAGTTGTAGACGCTTCTGAATAGGCACCGTTCGATGAACAAGGCAGTCTTGAATTAACAAGTGGCCTGGTCGTACAGTTGATGGGGAAAACGGGGAAGCGGGAAAAGTTCAATTAGTATTTACCAAATTGACGCGGCTGACGTAGCCATAAAAGCTGCTTATTGTTATTTGCAGACTTAGGCACTTACGTTATATGCGTCGACCCATAACAGTCCTATGGAGTGAGAAGGTTAAGTAAGGTTGAATTGTTTAGACAAGATTGATCTTCAGTGGTACTCGATACCAATTGCAGTGGTCTTATTTTGACTAACGTATGTAGGCGACCATCGTACTTTGCGACCTCTGAAGACAAAACATTACATAATCACTCATGCTATGGATAGCAGGCCCTAGATACAGTAAATCGGTATAACGTAACAATCTTCGATACAACTTGCCTGCTATTATTATATCAAACGTACATTCAGCTAGCACCTCCCAGACTATGCGGATAACATCCCTTAGGAAGGGCCTATTTCGATATACCGCATGATACCGCATGGTAATCATAAATACTATGATTATCATTCGAACTGTACATGGGTAGTTATTTTGCTATACCGTACTGACGATAAGAGCGACCTGGCTACCTAATAGCTAGTAATACAATTCGGCGCATGACTTTTGGTAAAGGTTTGGCTTTTCATCGATCAGGGATCAGTGCTTAGTTTTACTGGAATTAGTCGAAATTATAGATCTCGGCTAAGTGCCAAGCAGAGGCGGCATAAATGGTGCGACGATCGATACGCGTTCGCGCTATACGAGTGCCACTTGTCCCAACTGTGTATCATTTTTCGCGTACACTGACATGTACTAGAAGCTCCGTTCCACGAATCAGCGACAGGAGTCATGGCGGCGGAGGTTGTCGAGATGAGTGAAATCGAGACAAGAGAAATGGCATACATACTCGTCCGATTCTACACTAACCCTAGTCTCATTCAAACAGAATATTAGGGGAAGCTAGTTTCTCTCTGCTTTTAATCACAGATTGCCCATCGATGAATGGTCGGTGTCATTAGCTTGCCGTTTACGTTCGTCCCTGCGTGGACCTTTTTGTCACGGCGTCCCCAACCAAGAACGCTAGCGTAATAGCTGCGTTCTCTGAACCTTCATACTTTGTCGCTAGCGCCGTCCCTACTTGCTGTTCCTGTCATCGATACTGCTGCTGCTGCTGCTGCTGTTGGCGTATCTCGTGCGAGCCATGTGAATGTGCCGACACCATGTGTCCTTCAGCCTCTGCGATCTCAGCCCAGTAGAAAGGATAATCTTTGGTGATGGGTAAATGAATCTGCTGTCTGTCAGTTGTTCTCTACCCGGTGACCATTAGTTCAGCTGGAAGCGTGAGCGTCTATGAATGCTGGCATCAACGCACCGAGTGACACAATAAAACGACTCTACCCAACCGCGCGCTTGGTCCACGTCGGTCTTAGGTACATCTACTACATTGATACAGACAGACAAAGCTAGCTGTAAGAATACGTCTCTGTTCGACAGAAGTGACGTTAGGCTTTCAGGGATTTGGTCGATCTGCCTTCATCGTACAATTGTGGCTATACGTTGGGGCGCGTCATCGAAGTGGTCAGACCAGCAAACAAATTATTCCTCGAAAATTCCGCATCGAGGAAGATAGCAGTAGGACAAGTGTGGTCGAACAGCCTGAAGGTCCCTGTAGTGATTGCATTAACAGATTTAGCTACGTGCCATGAGCATGGATCTTGATCGTGCTACTTGTTGAATTATGCACAGTAGATGTTTGCCTGATGATGGGGTCGTACAGCTCTAGATTATTCATTTGAATATGACGCTGTGGCCTGCTTAGTTAAATTTTCATAAACCTCGCAACCTGTAGCTGACCGCGTAGTAAATAATGTATGTTCGAAACAGACAAGCTTTGTTGATACACATTTAGTGCGGTTTGGATGTCATCAAAGAGAAGAAATCGATCGGCTGTCAAGACGAATTGTAACTAGGATTTCCTTAGTACATCAATAAAGGTATCTGTCTAGCGAAATTCAAGCTAGTTATACCTTATACATGTTCGGACACTGGCCTTGTTTGAAAAACGCAATAGTTGGTTTGCCCTTATACGAAATCAAATTTGCTCTATTTGTGCTCCTATGAACAGTTTTTAGGCCCCGCCTTTTTAATAAATAGTTATAAAATCGGATCAGATTATCATATGGAGCTCATTTTTTTTTTGTAGAATGTGGTCGAAGCCTTGTTCGATATATGAGTGCGCGACAAATAAATAATTTTGATTTTTCCGGCAATGTGAGTTAAGAGTAGATGCTAAAAGATTTTACAGCCAAGGACAGATATATGTGCTCACAGAAAGAAGGACTCGGACGACTGTGGCGTGATACACACGAACTTTCTACAATTCTCGTACTCGGTTAACCGTTCCTCCGGCCAAATGAACTGAACAAGCCCAAAAGCACGTCTTTTTGGCGAGTTCTCTTGAAAGTGAAAGAAATTGCTTCGAACGAGCCTCCTATCGCTATCCTCTTAAAGTTTTTTGTTCAGCTAAGTGAAATCAGCTAGCAGTAATACGTACTGATATACCAGCATCACAACAGTTATCAATGGAAATAACTTCAGAGATTGATCAGTACCAGAATCTACCAGCTCGAGTTAACTTAACCTAAATATTCCAATCACTACCTAATAACAACCTCTCATTGTTGTTAGGACACAGTTACATATATACACTCTTTCGATTATCTGTTCGACCTATGAGATGGCCAGCCGAGCAAAATTGTTGACAATCGCTCATTTTTGAGCTGCAAACGTTTTCGTAGAAAAATTTGGAAAAAGCTTATGTTAAAGTCGTACTTCCTTAAAAATATAGACACTACGGTTACCAATCTATCTGACAAGCCTTTAGCTACACTTTGCAAAAAAAAAAACACCATCTTTAAACTATTAGGTTGCTTGTTTATCTGAGAAACGCTGACTAAAGGATCTTGAAAGAAACGGAAATGAAGTAAACCTATCGATTCAAGAATAAGTTTGAGTTAGACAGCTAGTTACGTTGGGAGAGATAAGTAATCCTGTTTCTGCTCGAGCAGTGTAGTCATAGCCTGATACCTATAATAAGTGGTAGTACCTACTTCAAGTTCGTGGTGTTTAATTTAATCATAGATCGCTTTTACTTAAGGGCTCTCCGAGTTGGCTGGCAGTCAGCCGTAATTTACGCAGAAATTATTACGTCGAGCTCACTGTACAGCACAGGAGTCCGAGAAATGAAAGTGCGAAGTAAACATAAGCATTATAAGTCGCCTCTTTTTTTGATATCTTACATAATTAATATACTAATTGATTACATTATAATAATAATAAGTTAATTAATTACCTACCAGCAGGTTCCGTACACATGAATGAAGATATTGTTGTTAAGTAAAACGCAGTGCTTGTCTGCAGGAGAATATTGAAGATCCAGTATATCAGACCTTGCTCGAAGAAGCTGCGATTAGTTATAAAAGCAGAGAGTTTGACGGCTGGAATATGTATCGTAAAGAGAGGTCGTTGCTCGAAGTTGGCTGAAAGGCTGGCCGCTACTGCAGAGGAGAAGATCAGCAAATAAACCCACTTCAAGGATACATTAAGAAAGGGTCAATATAGATTTGCATAGAATCGCTTTTGAAGACGGAGCTGTCTGTTGTAGATGTGTTTAGCTAACAAATGCAGACATTAATTAGTCTAATACAGCGGATGTCAGTGATCTGTCTCTGAAAATTTTCTGCCTCTTTTTTTGGTCGTTAGAATAAAGTACATTTCATTATAATCAAATTTCCTGCACGATGTAGAGCGGCGCACGCAAAAATCCTTTGAATCGTATAGAACAAGAACGGCCGTGTCGAACGCCTCACAACGATTACCTAGTCTAATGCGCAGTGGCGCGGTCTTCGCTGAAGTGCTTGTAGAAGACGATAGCGATTTCGACATCTTCAGTCTATACTATTGTAACAGTGGGAGATTTATTTAAGTGTGCACTAATGAGACTTATTTGTCACTTGCTAACGTCCTTTCCGAAGCAGGGCGTTGACGTACATCCGTAACTGTCCTATCTGCCTGTATTCATCAGTATTTTACCTGTTATGTCTAAGCGGTAGGGTGTATGTTATTTAACATACGTCACTCTCAAACAGAGTGCCCATTGACCCCTTGTTACATTCAAATCGGTACTAGTCGCTGAATAGCGTATGTTACAACGGCTGTATTGGCACAAACATGCATTGTACGCGCTCGTACAGCTCTCGCATACCCGTAATCGAAAGTAGCGCTGAAAAAGCGTGTTACTATTTATGAAGATGTCCATTTTTGTAAACAGGTTCCAGTAAATATGCTGCAATATGATTTGTGCATTCATCTCTTGTCTCGGATCCTTTCAATTCCTACAGCATTAGGTTACCACTTTCAACGTGATTCTTTCTGTTGGAGCAGATATTTTTTGTCGACCCGGAATGTACACGGGATACCAGGGAACTAAAAAGCCAAAGCCCTCTAATTGCTCGACATTATTTCCTACAAGAAATGGAGGTCTTTAATAAGCATGACTGACGGATAGGAAGAAACAAATAGAGTTATCGAAAACGAATTTGTTTTGTGTCACCCGAAAAGTAACTCAGTTAAAGCTTTCTCCTATGAGATAAGTCGAACATGCCTATCGGAACCTTCAAATTGAAGTCATAAAAAAGGACAATACTGATTAAGTGATTCGTTTCCATACGGTGCTCGTGTGGAAACGAATCATCGTATGGAAACTTGTGCCGCCTGAGGATAAGATAATGGAAATCATGCATAGGACCACCCCACCTGGTCGCTAGTGTACCCCCGCGTTCGTCGAAGATCGAATGGAAAACTACCACTGTAGGGTGGCACTGTTACTTTGCATGGGCACACCGCTGCCCCACGTATAACTAGAAGAGCGACAGAAAGACAATATGTAGATTTGAATGTTATGCGAACTAAATCCGATTGGCACCTTAGCTATGACCATTCGATCTAACCTGAAAATAAGGTCACTCGTGCTTAGTCACGTCTACATTAGCGGCTAAGATAAGAGTTCCTTTAACGATTACTGTGTGAAAATGCCGACAGGAGTAGGGAACTCGAGGTTGGGGACTGGGGAAGCTGCCGCTAACCTTCTATTTGGTGGACGAGCATGCAGGCTGGTGGCTTTGGTAGCGCAGTATACCGACGTATTTGACACCCGTAACTTGCCAACCCTCCGGAGGACTCATTTGCGCAACCGGATTCAGCAGAAGAAATCACTCGCAGATTGTCGCTATTCCAGCCAGCCAGCCTAACTGCGAGCTGGTGTCTGGTATTCTTGACCTAGTTCAGAGGAATAAGGAAAGTAAAACAAGACTCTCTTATCCTTTTTCCCGTTTTGAAAGTATTTTACCTTGCCTGCATTTCTAAATGCGGCTTAGCCGCTATCACGGAACGCTTATAGTGGCTAGTGGTGGCCGTTCGCTCCAGTGTGTATTTGCGTAAGATAAAAGGGTCGAAAGCGACGCTACTTCAAAGAAACATACTTAGAGAAGAGCTCTGCGGTGCCCATTTTGACCCTATCGTACAGCTCATAGCCCGACGTCACATATAACCCAACCAAATCTTTGTGTCCATAGAGAAGCAGATAACGAACCCATACGACGAGCTCAACCTGGCGGTCGGTCCGTGAGCAGCCGAGCGAACTGTAGCCTACCCCGGGTGCGTCGTGGGTGATGTGAGAGAGGGACGTTGGATCGTTCTCTCCTGTCTCTCTTACCCACCCATGGATTGGTTACCCTTCTTCTTTCTCTTGTCGGCTCCCACCACAAAAACGACACCTACGGCCTTGCGCCGTAAATACCATCACAGCAAGAAACGGCAATTAGCTGAGCCGGTGGCAGGCAGCTTTACAATAGGAAGGTATTCGTTCGCGCCCCGATTTTCGAGGCCGTTAGCCGTTAACGTGGGCTCCACTTGACATGCACTTGGTCCAGTTAAAGCCGGCCAAGTGCTCATTCGGTCAGCCCGCCTAACCAACTGGAAAATAATTACACTAGCTATAGTCCGCTAGTAAAATTATACAAACATCGATTGAACCCGTGGACGATGGTAGGCGAAGCCGACCTCCGACGGACGGTCATCACCAGCAACAACAGCTCGTTAATGTAATTGTTGCCGTAGGGCCATGCCGATAGCGAAGACCACCTGCCCACATCTGCGCTGTTTACTCCATTGCCCCTTCCCGCTAGACTTCTGTTAAGATAGCTCTTGTTTTAGAAAAAGAAGAAGAAATCGATTGTGATAACTCAATCAAGTGATGCACTTTTACGTGAGAGAAGGGTAAGGCAGGCGAAGCAGTAGGCCCCATAGGGATTCATCAGTTCCTTGTTCGTCTATTATGTTGGCCACTGTTTGTTTGATTAATCCAGAAGGCTAGTAGGACAGAAACGACTGGATAAGTTGGTAGAGTAAAATTCTTCAAATTTGTAGACAAGCATGTACATTCAAATAAGTGTTGCACTGGATGCCCCCTGGCAGTAGCTCTTAGCCTGTTATTTGCGTCAACTAGAACACGGGCATCCGCCTATTCGAGAGAGAGGCAGCGAACGCCACACCGAAGCCAATTCGGCAAATAGCACGACGGAAAATGTATGGCCAAGACACTTTTCGCCGTATAAAAAGTGGCGTTCATTGATGTTGTTTGACGGTGAAGATGCCGAGAACGATGTAGTCAACTCATAACAGGTGCGCGAAACTCAATTGTGATTTAAGCTAGACTACTCAGTGTCGTAGCTGAACGTTTACTGCATCTGCCGCAGTAGTAAAAGACGGCGACGAGACAACAATAACAACAGTTGTGAGCAGACATTGTGTGAAGTCCCGAATGCAGTAATAGAAGCGCCACTGTAACGGGAAAGCTCAAGTTGGTTAATCATTTAGCTGAAAGATGTCTACCAGTCTCGCAGTGGACCTTCGGGCGGATCTGACCTGCCGAAATCGATTCATACGAATGAAGCAACAACAGCACCACCAAAATAGAGCGAAACAAATAAACAAACAGAGGATAAAGTAGTTGCTGCCATATTTGGTCCAGCTTCGCTACATTAGCGTTACCACATGTTATAGTGTTCGCGCGTGCATGTCTTACGAGGTTGCACGTCACCCTATAGGTGAGCTCGTTAACGGCCGGGATCACTTCAACCAACTCTGACGCCTCTGGCCGAACTGAAAGAAGCATTGTTCTTGATGGACTTTCTAATTCAGCGGTTTGTTCGGAACCCGAAACAGCCAGGAGTATACGGCCCGAGGAGGGATCAAAAAATGATGCAGGATATTAAAAAAATGCTATCCTTTTACTGACTAATTTGATATATATCTAAAGTGCAATGACTGATGGTGGAAGAGACCCGTTGTGAACAGATATTGTAAAGGAGAGAGAAGCCGCAACCAGTCTGAATGGCACTTGCGACATGAAGGCCGGTTACGGCGTGACGACATCCCCCCACCCCCTTATGCAAATAGGCGCTACGCGACAGCCAAAGGCAAAGAAAGCCGGGGGTAAACAGTAACAGCAGAGACCCACGAAAGAATACATAGAGACGATGCGAGGACTAAACGATAACAGAGCAGAAAAACACCATAGCAACAGAAGGATTTGCTATGCGCGATCAGAAAGCCGCGTTTGTTGGCACTTAAGTTAAGGCGAAGCACGGTGCCAAGTGAAGCGTGCTATTATTATCGTTCCCGTTACGCTCGACATGCGCCCGTCGACGTCCAACAATGTTCGTTCGGTCTATTTAAACTATCTATCGATCGGATGACTGATACGTCGTCCGATTACCTGAATTACCGGGTGACTGACTAATCAGAAGACTAAGAGGTTCAGAGAATTCATACTGTGGCAAACAATCGGTTTTCTGTTGTAGTTAAGAGAAGTTAGTTAATAGTGACTATGCAAATCTATTGACTCGCTGTTCAGAGAGTAGTTCGTTGAATAACAATTATTTGTAAGGGAGGCTGTGAACGATGAGATCTTGATCTATGTTAGTTAAGCGTATTTACTGAAACTCGATGAAATAGACGATACGTACGATCGTCACGCCGAAGCACGATACTCAATCGTAAAAATACGCAAAGCACGTGGCCAGCAGACGCAGAAGTCTCTTTCTAGTTCTCATATGCACGTACGCATGCATGTCACTTTACGTACGTCAAGGATGAGAGAAAGTGAAGAGTAACTAAACAAGTGTTATGCAAGCGTAAGCCATCAATGCTATCGCCATAAGCAGCGCCAATAATCGCTTAGATCTCGCCATCGGTTCGTGCAGTTCGAGTAACTCACTCGCAAGTTATTGAAAGTAGTCACAGCTATCGTTATTTTCACCGCTATTACTACCTATAGCAGCAATTAGCGAAGAACAATTCGTTGTTGTTCTAGTAGCAGCAGCAGCAGCAGCGGCTGCAGTTGTCGCCATCATCGTCAGTCGCCATTGCCATTGTCTCGACATAGTGCAAGACTACCATTTGCTTGCCTGTATGACTGAGTGTATCGAGGCTATTGTAGATCTTTACGACTGTCAGCCCGCTGACGGCATGTTCGCAGTGATACGTGAGTGACAGTATCAATCACCGCTGCCCTGTTTTAGCTGTTGTCTCTCCCGTTATTGCTGCTACGTTTGCCTACGACTATATCAAGCTGCTGACTTGTAGCCCCTTACTTAGAAAAAGCTCGCAGACGGCTGACCACAGTCCACAAGCCATGAAACACAGAACCCAATCTCAGGCTATCCGCCTGCCTGAATGGCTTGGCCTGTGCTGGTGGCGCCAGCTGCTCGTCGATATCTTTCGGCCCTGGCTTAGACCATTGAGTCGAGCACTGATCGTGGCTGCCGCCAATGGTATCGCGCGCATATAATAACAAAGTCAGCAGCGGCAAAACAGTCACAGAAGGATTAGTTTCGGTGCCACATTAATCAGAGCAGCATGTGTGGTGTTACTAGCGCCTGTGTTTGGTGGCAGCTATTGTAAAAGTAATACTTTAACCCCGACGTTTAGTCGCCTGACTCGAGCCTGCTACTCTCTAACAGTTGCATCAGTAGGAGTCATCCTAATAATACCAGTAATAGTAGAAGTACGATAGGCCGTTGCCTATTTCAAGCGCCAATCATCCTGCCCAGCACCATCTAACCATTGGTTTTTGCTGCCTAGTATGCCTCGCTACCTAGAGCTGTGCTTGTAACTGCGGCGGCTATGCCCCGTGTCGCTGCCCGCCCATTGTCTACGAACACGACAGCTAACGGCTGCCAGACCGGGCCATCGAGCTTTACTTCGGCTACCAGTATCTCAGCGTTCTAGCATCTAATCTCGACAGCAGGCCGTTACGGTTACTTGCTGCGAGTGTGCTTGACTATTTACTCCGGCCGACTGCAAGTACTCTCTCCCTCTGGTTGAGCCTTCTCAGACGCCGGAGCGGGCAACCCGTATTCGCATGCCTGAAACTGTGTCTATTGGACGTCTAACCATACCGTATAGCTCTGTCCGCGTCGTTACCATTGGAACGCTATCCTATGTAAGAAGAGAAACCGTCGGATACAGCAAACGACACCTCGTGGACTTGAACCGACGGAGCGCAGCAAGGATCCCCACTCAGATTACGTTTCGCATACTACGTATCGAAAACGTACAAGTCTAATTCACTTGTAATTACTGGGTTTGCGTGGGCCAGCCAAAGTTCAATTGACTATACTACAGTTCCTGTGTGTATATGGAGGAAGTGACTACAACGCTTGATTAGACCTATCATCTATCAGTCAGAAACCGAGAGTGCTACATCCTCAGAAGAAAAGACCTGGTCCAATCGAATTGGTGGTGATAATCAGCGAGTAGAACAAAAACGTCGAGCTAATCAAAGTGAACTCTGGTGTATTACTGTTCCTAGTGAATTGTTTCGTGCAGTAGGAAGACGTGCGAAGGACACGCGCAAGTATATTGGGTCGTAAACAGCAGCGAAGGTTCAGACTGGAATATTGCGTTACAGGATATGCAAACGAGAGCTAGCACGGTCGAAAGATCAGAAATAAATGGTAAACAGAAACGTATATCGTCAGTGAATTCTACGACGGCGACGGCGACGACGACGACGACGACGACGACGACAATAGCTTCTCGAAGCGAAGATGCCCAACTGCATTCATTGTTTAGCGACGGCAGCAGCAGCAGGAGCAGCAATAATACGAACAGTAAATCAACGTCACATACATCTAAAAGCGTCAGTGGCCAGCTTCAACATCTTGCGTTCGATAGCTGTCTTCGGCATAAATCGTCATCGATGTCCGAGACTATGTTTGAATCGTTTCGCCGCTCGATAGAGACCAGCGAAACGAACGACACACTCTATACGCACTACGGTGAAGGGTACAAGGATTTCCGTGAGCTAGTTGACGAACAGGATTTTCGTGAGTCAAGCGTTTCATCTGAAAGTAGCACTGTCAGTGATTCCCGCACCGTTCGAATAGTTCGCAATAAATCGGACGGTCCTCTGATTCGAACGAAGGTCGTGATCGGCGAAAGCGGAGAACAGATTGATGTGGCAGAACGGCCACGAATCCGTGTAGGATCGGCAGCTATACAAAAAGCCACCGAATCCTGCCCAAATTCGCCACTAAATCGCAAAATTAAGCAGAGCTATTTCAGTGAGTCGATCGCGGAATCCGGGGAGTCAGTGGTTGTCAGCTCGGCTCAGTCGTCACTGAACTCAACAATGGAGGAGCAGGAAAAACAGTTTTACTATGAATTATCCGATCGCGAATGCGAGGCAACAACAGTCAACGTTTCGATTGGTGAGCAAATCAACATCAAAGAGGTGGTACAACGCCGTCAGGAGACAGCTAAGGGTGGCCAAACAAGCACCACCACCACAACAGCTAGCGCTCAGAACGTTATGGCTGAACGTCGGCAACGCGTCACTTCGACGGAGAGCTTCGCGTCGAGCCGTGAAGGCACGCCGACGCGGGTGCCATTCGAGCGTTCCGTTAGTGCAGTGGCCACCGTCAAACGAACGGATTCGGGCCGCAGCAGCTCAGGGCTCAATATCAGCCAGAGGGATATACTCGTCAATCGTTCCAGATCATGGAACGCGATTGAGGCCAATCTATTCACCTCGTCGGTGAGTCACCTCAGCATTTAGGTCGACTTGAACAATAGAACGATCAATCGCAATAGAAACAAGAGGAAGATTAGCGTTATGGTTATTGTTCTTATTTACTCCTTTTGCAGTTTTCCTCCACCAGGTCACTTTTAAAAATATTACTGCCCTTTGCTTTTTGCCTGCCACTTGGTATACAGTCGCCTAAGTGCTGGTAGTAGGCTACAAACTCGACAGAACTGGAAAAACTTCCTGATAGGATTAACTGATAGGCAAAACTTCCTATTAGATTCCTGATAGGTTGATCCTTGTAAACCTGTAGCCAGGTGCGAGGAATGTAGTGTGCCTTAACGGCTGTCGAGCTTTGGGTCGTTGGTACATAAACCGGCTCTCGGTGCCTTCTCGCCATGTTGAATAATGCTGTTGCTGTGTTGGCCCGTTATCTTCATAATGCTATAAACGTTGAAGTGCTATCCTACGAATTGATAAAAGAAGCGGGTACAGACGATACTCGAGCTGTATGCTTCTGGGCAAAGCGAAACGCCGTCTGGGTCTCCGTCGTCAATCGATCGATGGATCGTCCGATCGGCGAATTCTTTCCGTTAAATAATCTCGTTCACTCGCTGGCATTGATAGGGTTTTGATAAATGCTGTTGAATCTTCGTGGACGCTAAACTAGGCAGAGCGCAAGGATAGATCGCTGCCACGTCATAATGAATTTTCTTACTCTGAGAGACGAGATTAGCACATGATAGTCATGCACAAAAAAGGAGGTGAGATCGATCAATGCGGCCAATTTTTTTGGTAAGGATTAGTGTAAAGAAATCAGTGACAAAAAAAAAGTGATGCATTAGAACCCTACCTTCTATGAACGGCTACTTCATATGTAAACGTGTCCCACACTCGTCATCGCTATAGTGACTTTTCATGTGGGTGACACGAAAATTATCCCAGTAGCATCAAGTCATGTTAGCAAAATCTACCTATACTTCTACTCTTCCTCCAGTACTATCTCGTGCCTTTAAGAAAAAGCACCGTTTCATAAAGATACCTTTTCACCTCATAAACAATAATTTGAGTAAAGTTGTTATTAATGTTTTGTAGTTCTCCTATTATCAATAGTAACAACGCGTGTTCGTGTTCCTGCATAACTGATCATAGATTAACACCGGTGCGCCCGGAGATACGAAACACGTTAAGAAATGATAAAAGGAGCGTGCTACGGGACATGCAATTCCGTGCTAGTTAGAGTTCGCTCTTTGAATCTGTTCGGGTCATTTTAATATCAGGATCACGTTATCGTTTTAAACAGCCGATAAGAGACACTCTCTAAGATTATTACCTCGAGTAAAACTAATATTCATAAAAATCATAACTTAAAAACCCCACGCACTCAATCTAATCAGCGTGTGTAGCGACTGTGAATAATGAAAAAAAGTTATGATGAACTTGCGCTCGGAATGGCAATCAAGGATCAAGCGATTCTCCCACAGAATATCACTGATGTAGGGAAAAAATATACAGAACCCTCGATTGAACTGCAATTTTAATCAAATTTACCTTGAACCGATGGCTACGCCTACTCAGTTTCGAACACAGAGCAGCAGGAACGAAAGAACAAATATATTATATCTGATGCATGCACAGACAGTACCAAGTATTCCAGATAGTTGGGTTTATGTAAAATGAAATGTCCTGTTTCTTTCGGCCTAGCTATACGTAGCTAGGACCCTGCGTTATTTGCACAGTGTGCATCTATGACGCACACTCATGTGCCACTTCGACGAACGTTGATTTCTTCATTTCATTCGCTATGTCACTAACCGACAACGTCATCTCACTGCATTTCGTTGAAAGCAGGATACCGGGGAAATAATCGTCATTGCATATCTAGGCAGGATACCGGGGAAATAATCGTCATTGCATATCTAGGCAGGATACCGGGGAAATAATCGTCATTGCATATCTAGGCAGGATACCGGGGAAATAATCGTCATTGCATATCTAGGCAGGATACCTGGGAAATAGTCGTCATTGCATATCTAGGCAGGATACCGGGGAAATAATCGTCATTGCATATCTAGGCTCTATCACACTGTGTCAAAAATTATTTAAACGTCGCTTCAAAATCTAGCGAAGTTTTTTCAGTATGGTATATCGGTATCGAGAAGCAACTCGAGTTTGCAGATTTTCCATCGTACATTCACTACTGTGGCCTAACTTTATTATTGCCCCTTTTCAAGAAGCGGGAGACGGGCAACTCGTTACATCCCCCAGTGTACAGCGGCGAAGGTCACTTACTATATTGTAACACAACATAAGCCGTTATCAATTACATATTCACGCGGCTGAGGTAAAAGTTTTATTCGATCATGTCTTTCTCCTTTTTTTCTTGTTCTGGACGAAAAAAATGCTAACTATGCTCTATCGCTTCTGAATGAAGGACTACATTCAGCCCGGAACACTGCGGGACTTCGTAGTGGAAACATTGTCTCGCCGTTCACACCAATCCTAAAACCTCGCTTGTATAAGCTTCGTTCTTCGGCAGTTCTGATTTTCTGTAATAGGACCAGAAATATCCGATTACGCCTATGCATGCCGAAGTGGATTACAGCCCGTCTGAGCATTTTTTGACTTTGCACTACATAAATGAATGCATCTCCGAGTCGATGTCCGACGGTTAGATGAGAACTTTTGTAAGCGCCTAAAAGAGGCTGGCGGGGGTGATAGGCCGTGCTTTGTTAAGTGTTCCAATCGCTAAACAATGAAAACATGCAGCGAATACACATGGCTGGAAGAACTTTGCCCATAGACCTACTTGTTGTCGGGACTTTAGAGAAAACAGGGATTTCGTTAGCCGATTATTATTCGACTATGATAAAATTTTTGCGATACTGCGAATGTTGTTTATATCTAGCTCCGTTGGAGATAATGAGACGCGCCGCAACAGAGGCTGGGCTTAAGGCCGTTCAACTAAAAACTGACACATGCAGAGTACCGTTCTGCATTGCTACTATCACTGCTCTCATGCCATATCGCTAACCGAACGTACATTGTCACGGATCGCAGACTCTGCCACTACAAACGCCGACCGTTGCGGCTGCTTCTACTGCAGCGGTAGCAGTAGCCGCTGTGGCTCCTAATCCCACCGTCCATAGCTGAAAATTGCAATCAATGCACCCTTTGAAGCCCTTTCGAACGTCAAAACTGCAAACAAAACAATATGTCTATATAATAGAATTGAATAAATCCACACTAACAGATCTCTATCTCTACCGCACTAAGAATTTGAGCATATACATTCAATTGTCTTTTGAAAGCGATACCCAATGATTTTTTACAAGATATACGTATAACTGTATAGTGAAGACATGATTTATAGAAGAAGATGTAAGTAATGAGATCGACAGTCGCACTATCTATATATATATATATATATATATATGGAGCTGCTTTTTGTATGTATATGCGACCGGTAGACTATATTCGCAATGACGATCCGTCAAGCAGAGCGTTCAGCGCAAGCTGATATTATTATCGCTTCTACAAATATATACGACGCAGTTCAACGATAGGTCGCTTGAGGTGTGCTAAGGTAGCGATAGGATCGAAGTCAAAAAAATAAAAACTAATTATTGCGCTAGGGTTGATTACTTCGTGTGACTGTAATGATGCACAGCTTGGCGCTGCGAAGGTATAGACGGCCATTTTGGCCAGACGATTATAAACACACTGTTTTTTCCTCGCTACAGGAAGTCTATTTTAGACATCGGCGCAGTAATTATTTTATATTCAATTCCAATAATGTTTGATTAACAAAATGCGAATATCGTACGAATCTCTGTGGAAAGCGTAAGAAAAAGGGAAACAAAATTAAGAGCCTTGTATCTATGTATTTGTAAAAGTCATAACGTAACTGTAAAATGAGATGCTTACGTAAACATTTAATTCACATCTATTTACGCGCAAAATCTGGAGAGGGGGGTGCAGACGATTTATCTTCGTTTGTGTACTTTCGAGCCTTTACGAAATACGCGTTGTAACAAATCCTCTCTTCTGTTTCTATATACATTATTACGTCCATCGACGCTACGATAGAACTGCAATCAGATAGAAGAAGTCTGAAGTTCGCACTCTGGGACGATCCTGAGATCTTTACTAAGCAAAACTTTGTTTAGTTGCATTGTTTTCGTTGATTGAAGCTTAGCCTTAATAGTATTTCAGTGTGGTTTTGCAGCTGTCGATGATTCCGCCACGGTAACTGTAGGTGGGGGTCTAGCTTGCTCGAAAGAAGAACAAAGTGGAAGAGCTTATTGCCATTTGTTAAAGCATACGAACGAGCAAGAAGTTATGAATATTGGAACTTTTAAAGAAAGTCAACTGAATGCAAAAGGTCTTGGAGCTAGAATGAATCACGCATTATCGTTAACGCATATTAACACTATGGTCGATATAATCACTAGGGTCTATTCTTATCAAGTAACTGTGACGGTATTTAACAACCGTTAGCACAGCAACCTGTGATTTGAAAGCGTAAGCATAACACATGCTATATAATTGAGACGTTTCAAAAGTGTTAAAACCTTCATTTGTTTTTGGCTGGCATTTAGGGTCAACGTTGCCTACACCTACGTACGTTTCTTATGCCAACAGGATACAAAGTAGCCTAAAATTACTAGCGAAAAGCTGTCGTGACGCTCACTTATCGATAGTCTTTGAAATAAAGACAACAAGCCCTGTTTAGCAGCATAAATATCAAGTGACGACAGAAGAGTGGTCCCTTCGTCGATTCTAAGGTCAGTCCGCTATAGCTGAAACAATATAGTTTATTATGGACGCCATCTTTGATGTGCGCTCAAGGTGGGGCATACCTGGGAAACGAAAATTGTCGGACGATGTCATAGGCAAAGTGTCCGTAACAAGCCATTCAGTTCTACTTTCACATACGGCTGCCGTATGGCAGCACTGAAGGTTGCTTCCGCTGGTAGATACCAACGAGTATCTCCCGCGTTCGAGTTAACGGACCCGATTAACCGATTCATCTTTGCAGTAATAGACGTTAGCCTCAATAGCTAAAAGGTGCTTGCCAGTATTGAGGAATAATGCATCTGACATTTAGTTTACCCCGCAGAGTCAGGCCGCGCTGTGCATAATGCTTCACCAGTATCCGCTGTTGGAGTTGGCGCCCCAGCAGTCGCGCCCACTAATGTATTACTATAGTAGGTAACGGTAGGCATAGTTCTTGAGCGGAGACCTGACAAGTGGGCACTGAGCCTTGAGCAACATCGACAGACTTCCGTCGGCCGCGCGGCAAGAAGTGCCGTGGAAGAATTCATGGCGGCAAAAGGAGACAGAAGCAGGCCACTGCTGCCGCCGCCGCCACCGCCACTGCCTCTGTTGCCTATGCTTGGCCGCTCGGTCCTTTGGGTCTACCGCAAAACCGCCCCTATCATACTGCTTCCATGCTATGACGTAACCCGCCTGCTGCCTTTCGCCCACGACAGCGTCAGCGGTGGCATCGAGGACGGTGATGTCAGGAACAAATCAAAGATCTTGGACGCGAGCCAGAACATGGACGAAATGGCGATGAAAGTCGGTCTGCACGGGGCTTCTCCATCAGTGCAATGATCTGCAGCGGATTAGGCCATGCCTTAGACCAGCGCTTGGTAAGTCTGCTTGTGCAGACGCTTTATTCAATAAAGCGTAAGCTTGGTCGATAATTTCGACTTCGGCTTGGCACTACCATTAATCGTAGTCGTAGTGATCTATATACACTTAGTACAGTGATTTAGCTACCAGTCTAGCGTCTTTGTGTCCATCGTACTTTCGAAAAGTAGCCTAGCGTTGGTCATGGTACTGAGCAGTCGATCACATAACGTTCGTGATCGCGCAAGCGATGCAAGTTGTACGATTAAATCCTTTCCATTGCAAGGCCAATATCTTTGAGCGTATATTGCGCTGATTAGGCACTGATGATGGCTAAGACAATATTGCCTCAACGGCGGCTGGTCCTTACGGCATACCCTACGCCCACTCCTTAGGACCACTAGCACGTCGACCCTGCGAGCAACGTACATACAAGCACATTGTACCTTACTGTTGTAGCATTAAACGGGCGATTCATTGCGTGACTCTTCGTTGCACTGGCCTAACACTGCCGCACTGCGGTACACACATTCTGGCATTAGCAATGGTAATAATGGTTAGTGTAGTGGAGATGCAAGTCGATTGGTTGGTCGCGGACTTGGCTTATCATGTGTGACTTGAGTCAGAGCGCCTTCGCCATTTAGGACAACTGTCGGAGGTCAGGATAGAGTATACCGACGTGCTTATTCGTTCCCCCATCCGTCCGTTGGACATCACTCGCAGCTCACTCCTATTGTACCTCTTAGGAAATGTAGGCTGGACGCAGCGGCCTAGATTAAAATATTTGGTTAGTAGGCAAAGTCGTCGCCAGGTGCGGCGGCAGCGCCTCCGCGGTGTAAGCAAGATATACAACCAACGGCAACACTATGCTACTGGCCTGTAAATATTGTCTGCCTCAGCTACTACAGCAGCGGCGGCCGCATCAAGGGCCTTCTTATCAACTAGATCATCTTTACGAAACAAATCGCTGTGAATAACGCTGACAGCAAGAGCAGCAATGTCAGAAACGAATAGTGCTAATAGAACAGTTCTCGCACCTATTGTCCTCTACGTACGTAGATGAGTAGGTGACTAGTTGCCTGTACAGGTTCGCCCCTACCTACCTACCTACCTACCTGGCTGGCTATCTGCTTGCTAGCGAGCTCAACAAAGCTTACGGGGCCGTTGTTGCTACTACTGCCGCCGCTGCTGTTAGAAAATGTCACTGCATTACTGATAGAAAGAGCAGCGAAACAAAGCGCTTCCTTTTACCTAGCGTGCGAGAATACGACCGAGACAGTCATCATTGGTATTGTCTGTCTCTGCCATACGATTACAATGAAAGCAGCGACGACACAAGGAGCTTACTTAGATCGATCCATACTGGCAACGGTTCCATTATGTGATTGCTTATTTATGGTTGTTATCGAGCAGAATAATGTACGACGAACTCACAAAGAAGCGCGATTGGTGCGCTTTTGTTTCTTTTTTTTGTGATGTACGACACAGTTTTCCGACGACATTAGCTCTTAGAGATCATCAACCGTTTATTTAACTTCACTTAAAAAATCTCCTTATATATAATAACTGTGGCCATGTATTTCACAAATCCACCAATAATAACAGTCAAAATGGTACCGTACACCGGTCCAAACGGTCAAGGCTTTTAATGAACGCCTTAAATGCCAGCCTTATAACAAATGGGACCATCGTGCTATACAATTTTCGCTCACATTTTTATACGAAATCACCTTAAGCGAGATTATAGAGAGTAGTTTATAGTCACTCCACAAGTTTAGTTCCGATAACTTGATTTGAAGTTGATTATATTGACTAGGGGATTGCAGAATGCTTGAAAGGAAGCAACTGCAAGCCCATAAATATTCTAAGTATACTTCGCATATTATATTTCATATATTTTACATGCCTATATGAGAACTTAATTGGATTTATAATATCCACAACCTAATCAAGTCTTCTTCTTACGCTCTGTCCTTAATACTGCATCTAAACATTTCAGTGAATGTTTCTTATATGTACTTTCAGTTCCATTTCAATAAATCATGATCCGCCACCATTACAGCTCCAATTCAAGACCTAAACCATCCTTTAGTCGTTGGCAAAGTATTTGCTATTAACCTACATGTAACCTTTCAATCGTGATTTGCATCAAGTTATATTGGTAGATCTAAACTTAGTGTCGTTAAAATGTCGCTCAAATACTCTACATACAAAACGAATCGACGGAATCATACACTATACTGGCTGGCGACAGGCAAAAGTCCCAAAAATACTAGAACTCAAAATCACCAAAAAGTGCCGAAAGTCCTAGAAATACTAACTACTGAAGCTGATCTGGACGACCCAATCGATATTGGTTATTATCCTTCTTCAAAACGGCTGTTATTTAAATTATCAAACATTTAGGCATATTAAAGATGACTTTTACAGGTTAGTTCGATCATTTTGAGACCCTCAAATTTGAAACATATTAGGACCTTCCAATGTACCTTACGCCTGTTTCAGTTCTTTCAAAAGCCGCATAAACACTGACATTAATGTAGACTGTCAGTGCCACTCTAAGAAAGAACTTTACAACCTTTCTCGAATTTAGCGTGAAGAAACTGGATAACGGCTCATTTTCATTTGGTTCGTAAAAACGATCCATTGTTTTCTACCATGATGAGTTTGTTGTTTACAGAGAACAGGTCTTCTTCTTCTTCTTCTTAAAGTACTAGACTTAACGGATGAACGCATGCGCATTACGACATTTAGCCCGCCAATATTCGTTCTAATTTAAATCCATTTGGCTTCTTGAGGATACAATTTTAAGACTAAAATTATTTCTATTGAATGGACCACTTTTCTGCCGACTCGTTCAGTGTCCTACTGCCTTTAGTTGCTAGCTTTCATTATGTTACATATTAAAAGCAGCTTTTAGCGAAAATAGATATTTCACTTGTCTTTAACATTGCCACCTATCTGCGCGCCATTATGTCACTACGCTGCTTCCGTTTCGGAGCGCCACCGGACGTGATAGTTGAGCAAGTCAATCGAAGTGAATGTCTATTGGATATAACTTATCGGGCCCCTTTAACCTCCGGTGGCTCCAGCATAACTGGGGTGACTAAACGTTTTTTTCAGACAGATTCGTGACCCGTTATTTTCTCCGTAACACTGTAGCATAGTAGTTGGTAGTGCTTTGCCAAAATACCAGTACTGATTTTACATCGAGAAGCGATTTCTCTCTGTGCTGCTAGATTGTTATCACGGAAACGAGTGATGGGCCCCTTATCGTTTAAACGTGCTTATTGAAGTTGTGTCTACCTCACGCACGTGGATCCCTACCCGCTGACGTAGAGCTTAAACAGCACTGGAAGGCTAGTAAAAACGGCCTTAAAAAAATATACTTGCTACTATAGTACAGAATAGCTCTTTCGTACAGTGACCAATTCGGTCGACAATTTCCACCCTATTTTTTCTACCGAGAATCTGCAGGAGGAAAACTAGAAATAGACGGCGGTTCCTGCTAGTAAAGCCTAACTTATTATTTTTAGATGTTCTAAAAGCGTGCGGTATTTATTGCGGTGGCAGTAGTTCAGCGAGCCTGTTGCTTGATGGACCTACATGGTCGACTGAGAACTATTACTGAACCACGAGTGAATTCTTAATACGGACTAATTTTTAGCATTATTGTGTAATTTAAGCATGTCCAAGGTGCTGGTTCTAAGCTTTGGGTATTTTGTGAAGACTGTCTTTTTCTTACAGCTCCTTTTTGCCCTGTTACAAAAGCTGCAGATTTTGAATTTGCTAAAACCTAATTGCGAAGTTACGTAGCTAGCTATTAGATCTACTGAAAACCCAACAACGAAATACGCATACCACATACTGTGAATTAGAAGCAATTGTATTGTATAGTTGGCTTCCGTCATTGCATTGCATCCTATCGACGCTCACGTCGAACATAACAGTTTCAGGACACTAATCGTGTCCTAAAGATATATTAGGACAATAGGCGTCACAGGGAGAAAGAAAACAGTACACATGCCTTTCCTCATAAAAAGTCGCGATTGCAAGTGCAGGTTAGCATTACAAGAATCGCTCTGATCCTTAGTGATGAATGCCTTTCTAGATACAACGCAGTACTACGCTAGAAATATCCTTGCAATGTACAGAATGATTAGAAATTAAATGATGGTAAAAATTGTTTCACTGTTTTTTTTACGAGCGTACACAGAAGAAGTTCACCTTCGGAGTGATCATTCAAAGGACGCTTTGCAACCGTATTATACGATACATGTTCAAGGAGCATAGAAGCATGACTTTGTCACAACTACAGAAAGTTCGATGATTGCAGGACATGACTGAATGGGTGTTAAAGTAGCGATGTAAAATGTTAGTTAAATTACTGAGGAGTGTGGTTGGATTTGTCAGCGCCATGTCGGTAATATATGTGTTGACCGCACATTTTTGTCCAGGAGGCTCTGGAGAAGGTTACAGGAGCACACAGAAGAACATTGCGCACTTTTTATTTATTGATCCATCTTCTTCCAATTTCTGAAGCTGTCGGCAAGAACATTCTATGTGTGCCAACTTTTCTTTTTCTTATTAGGACGGTTAGCCAACGCGCTTTCTCAGAAGCTTCTTAACAATCCGTAATCTCCGCTGAGCGATCTATGTTTGTGAAGTGATTGTATTGCACGCACTCCGATCCAGCTGCTTTATTTTTTTAAGAAAGACTCTCCATCCTTTAAAAGAATTGTTTTAATTTAAGTTGTGAATTTAATTTAACTGTGACTAAAAATTTTTCCAAATTGTAAAACCTCTCATTCTTCTCAGGAACTCCGTTTCCACGACAATAATCGGACTTTTTTTTTGCCACGCAACCTAAATGAATATGCAATTACTACATTCGTATATTGCAGCTAAGCATCTGGCAAGCTATGTTACCAGAGCGAATTTACATCCTAGGTGTTGCTACGTCATGAAGGATGCTACCTACCTATAAATTAGCTTCAGCGACCATCTTCGGATTTTCCCATAGAAGTCACCTCAGCTAGGCAAACCTCTTTTAAAATAGCAGTTAGAAATCTGGATAACAACACGATGACACTTGACATCACTAAATTGAATAGGCACGACCTCGTCGTTCTCTGGCATTACCAAGTTATCAGCGGCGCCAGATATGCCAGATAGAAAACCTTGAAATATTTATTAGACTGAATCAGTATTTGCGACACCGTGGTTATTGAGCACTTAACATAAAAAAAAAACGGCAAGAACTAACTCACCGTAACAATGTTATATGCAATGAAGACGATCTATTGGAAGAGACGCAAAATGCACCTTAAATTAAAAATGGCGTACGCGGCAGAAAATTTTAGCGTGTTTAGTAGCTGATTTTCAAAAAAAAACACCAAGGAATGATAGGAAAAGATTCTCGATGTATGTCCAAGAAAACAGCCATTGAAAAGAAAAACAAATACGAAACTAAAGGCCATTCATTCAGGCATGTTTCTTTCTGCGGCGTTACTGCGGTGTTGTCCATGAAAAAAAAGGCCGCTTGCCAACCGACACGTTGGCATTGTCAACTCTGATCAGCGAGCCCTGGCAGGTTTTTTGGCCAAAAGAACATATTTGGGTAGCACAAGCAAGGGGAGAACAACGGGGGCTTAAGAAATCAAGAAGAGTTTTTTTGGGAACATCTGTTGTACCGTCGATGAAACGGCAGTTGTACCGCTTCCAAAATAAACAGATAAATGCTCAGAGAGTCTTTCTTGAAGGCGTTCTTGAAAGTTGTCACACAGTACGGCAATAAGCAATAACATCGTTTTTTTCCAGTCCTGTGCTCAAATTCAACGGGAGCAGCAGCGCCAACAACAATATAGACAAACAAATACAGCAAACATATTGTGAGAAGCGATCAGCTGGAGCGGTTCTGCGGCATAAGGCACGTCTATTGACTACGACAAGACCTGGGGATGCTCGAGCAGACTAAGGTTTAGCCTTGCATGAAGGCGGGACGTATGCGAGCGCGATCTCGGTTTTATTCTCGTTTCTGCTATCAGAAGTTTGTGTAGAAAAATGGCATGACCAGTTCAACGTGCATTTGAACGAGGTAATATACGGTTTGTATACAGCTGATGCTAGCTGGGGTCCGCCCTCTTCCCTACTGAACGGCAGTAATGATATTTAGGGCGTATAATTTTTGGACGGAACTCTCCGACAATTTTTATAGTAACATATTAGCTTTACCTAACTAGTCTTGCGGGCTAGTGGATATTTGCCTTCCTTTTGCCGGTATACCCAGGATGCAGAAGAGCTCGGGGACGAGCGCAGGCCGTAGATTTGGGGTAGCCTAGCTTGTAGTAAAGGGGTTGTGTAGAAGCGTCATAATTCAAAAAGGAAGTACTATTGCCTGATACGGATTGAACCGACGTAGTTCATGTGGCAAGAATTGTTAGGAAAAGCAGACTTGCACGTTTTTTGGAAGTTGAAATAACTATGTATACCCAAAGACACAGTGACATGTATACAGATCGAACAGCGTGGCGTCTGAGCCAACCCGCAACGTGAGCCATTTGACATGTTAGAAGGTAGATCGTTGCTATTTAGTATGTACCTTTTACTGATGTACAAATTAGCTAGAGAAAAAAAACACGTGCATTTATATTAGTTAACATATGCCCATGGAGTGTTTCTAAAGCAGTATATCTGTGAGTAGGGCAATATATAATCGCTATAACGTTAGCAGGTGGGGACGAAAGGTCATTTATCGATCACTACTATTCATTAGCATTGATTTGCCTCTGGTAACTGTGCACCTATTGTTCTGGGTGGAACACTTGAGTTTCCATCGAAAACTTTAAATGTATTGGTATAAATACGCGCTTGAAAGCTTCATTTAGCGCTCGCATTAACTGTATCGAAGTACACGCAGTAGAGCTATTGTATAATATCTTCTGAGAAGCTTCCTTTCGATTACGACGACCACGCCCTACTAGTATAGGAAATGTATACGCCGTATCAATTTTTAAGCCGTCTGTGGTTCCATAGCGTAGCAGGTTCCTTGGAAACTATGGAGACTATCTTAACAACGGTTAGTCTCCGCAGTCAGGATCAACAGTATTGCTTTTCCATACCCTCAATACACTTAGGCGATGTTTCACGCCCATTAGCAAATATCCGCCATTTCTTACAAGTAATATTGTCTCAGCCTTCATAAAGGTCGTTTGCGGATTCATATGGATATTGAAGCCGATAATCATGCTTTCGTGATAGAAGTCACGCCCCGCTATAAATTGTAAGTGTAAAGGGTCGAGTGCGCTTGCATTGAATCAAGCTCGTGTACGAAAGATAGACTTATCGTGCATACAAGTGAAGTTCGTACAAATTTAATTCATTTGGGTGGCTGACGTTGGGAATGCTTTCGTTGGTTATAGAAAGCTACGTTATATGATTGAACTTTTTTTTATCTCCCATATTTATACAAAAACAGCAAACGCAGTCTGACCGTTGTCGTCATTAATTAGGGACTACGAGGCTGAAATTAAATACGACCACCTGCGAAAACCAGAATCACTCGAACCATCATAAGTTTGTATGGCTATATATTATGTATATAAAAACTGTAAGATTTATAAGATTATTATGTTCTTTGGTGTAAAGTTGCATAGATGCGAAGGTAGCCCTGCAATTATTAACTTCAATGGGTTGATAATTAATAAGTTGGCCTCAAAAAGATTCGAGCGTTTCAAACGAAAAAAGAACAGTATATTTTTCTTGGCAAGACATGCAGAGCATGTCACAGTAAATTTGTGTAGTAAAACTGTATATGAGCAATAATTGCTCGGCTATGTTTGTGTGCAGCAGCGTTCCGCAGCCTGTGAAATAAGCAAAAAATCCATGATGAAAATTCGAGCTCGTGTACACCCCTTACATATGCTCCTACGGTACGTTCGCGTCATTTATGTAATGGGAATCCTACACGGACGGGCTTCCCGTTGCTTTTTATGGATCACTTAAGACGTCACTGCCATATTTATAAAGGCTATCTACTGATAGTAATTGGATTGCGTCATCCCTATTAGTAATATACGAGAAGGTAGACAAAATACATTTGCTAGAGTAGAGACGAAACAGTGTGAAAAAACGACTTCATGATCCTCGATGGCTTGAGAAACGGAGGTTGACTTAAGGCTTTAGCCAAATCATGAGTCAACGCCAGACATCCTAATAGTAATTCAGTGAATATGGCCGATCATTAAGGAACTCCTGTAGCCAAAATGTCAGCATGATGCTGGGCCGCTCCAGACTAAACCCAAGTCTTCAGAACGGAAACTACTGTCAGGCCATGTTTGTTGCACATGCGGTCGAAGCTCTTGTTCTGCTACGGGATTGAATCAATAAGGATGGCATAAGCCCAGAACTCTGGTAGGATTTACCAAGCGATCACATTCACAGTCATGAGACAGACATAATAGAAAAGCTAAACGCTGGATTGCCATTATGGATGGATACGTAGCGCGCCGACCAGCTGCTTGTGATTCAGCAAACATCGACCATAGTGTAATACGTGATACCTTGGAATATACACGGTAGCTCATGATTGGACATTGGAGGAAGTGATGCACGTTTCAGCATTGTCTGTCTTGGTGGCTTTGTGCAGGACGTCTCAAAGTTCGAAGCCAGTCCTTCTGATGGAGTAATAGAGCTGACAGTATGATGAAGTACTTCTGCCAAGCGACCGTAGAATGTTGATACCTATTTCATTATGAAATGTTGAAATGCATGGCATCAAATTTTGGCAAATGTCAACTCAGGAAATCTCGTAACTATGGCACGTGCGTATACAGAAAGGTCTTCTTTTTTTCCATACCCATTTGCAAGTAGTGGATTAATTATACGTGCTAGCAATAAGCGAATTAACGAAAAATTATCCACGCCCAAATGTTCAGCCTTCAGACTTTATAAACATTATAGACAGAGGTCCAGGAATATTTGGCGTAAGCTAAGACTTTGATTTACCTCTAAACGTTTACGAAGCTATCGTCAAAGCCTCAATCGTAAATGTTGATAATAGCAGAAGTTTTCGACAAAAAAAAAACAATATTATGCCAGAATTCGAGGACCCGTCTGTTTTCAAGCTAAAATGTTTACTGACATCAAAACAACTGAGCGAAATAGCAACCGTTGACCGCAATGCACCCTCTATATCGACGCGAAAAAATTGCTACACGTTTTCTAGCATCTTGAACAGCTCAGATACACGCAGTATGAAACTCTACTACGGAAATAGCCGAAAAGGGTCAAAGCGATCGTAGACTGATTTAAGATTTCGAACGAAAACGACAAAAAACACATCCGCATTTATACGCGTACGAACAACAAAGTTCAAACTTTAACATTGAGTAGAAAACCATTTGTGTCGAGTGTGCCCCTCCTATGAAAACAGTATGAAAGTCAAACTTCCACATAGTAAGTAGGGGCACACATATAATGATAACAGTCCAGCTATTTGAGACTTTAATTTTTATCAGTCGGTATCTGTGCGTTGTGTGTGTCCGGATCGCTGTCACTAAACGTTAGCTTTATTCTCGATGTGCTATTTACATTAAATAGACTACTTTGAATCGAGTTGTTCAGGGAACAAGCAATTTCTTCCAGTCGCAACGCTTGAGACGCGGTTGAAATGCGTTGGCAGCTGGAACGGTTGTCAACGGTGTGAGTGGGAAGACAGAAGAGCGTTATCCAGATAGCGTTCGTGGCTGACGTAAGTCTTTCTTGTGGCCACTCTGGACGCCAGCATAACAGAAGCAAGCAGACGGCTAGGCCAGTCTTGAAGTTCGAACTTTATTTCATAAGCTGTATATAACGTAAATTGTCGAATAGTAAAAGGACAACTATACAGCTTAGGCCACCTAAATTGAGCGAATGTTCACAATTGAGTTACCGCCACAAAATGAAGCACCTAAAGCATTAGGTTTTTTCTAGCTCTGTCAAAAAAAGCAACTTCTCAAGGCCAAGTCGGGCGAAACGTGTCCATCATAATGCCCTCCACATTATGGCTATATTAAGTCGACAGCACTGTACTGAAGACAGTAAAAAATTTAAAATTGCCGATATACGATATAGTCCTACAGTGCATATTATCTAAATGTTCAATAACTAATTCCGATGAACAAGGCAAAATATCTCTAAACGTTATTAAAGCGATTTATATGATTATACATACAGAGTTGTCTAAAGCTCTCAATTATGCTTCAACGACCTGTCTCATATTGAATTTTACTTTGTTTGGCGCCTCTGGACAAACTGCGCCACCTTGCGGCCGTTATTAGAGGGTGTCCACATTTTAAATAGGCCATTGTCTCTTTTAAACAAATATTGGTAATGTGCTTTAAACATTAGAACCTTTTATCTAGAGCTAGCTTAACTACAAATCACTCCGCTCACATTAGCAACAATAAACTAGAACTATTGTAACAATACAATAGCGTATAATTGAGGGTATTTACGCATGTGCTGTTTAGGTGTACGTTGTGTGCGCCTTTACACGTACGTAGAGCACGAATCATTACGGCATTAATGAAGTGCGCTATCTTCCTCGTTTAGCGGAAATACTACGCTGATCATCATGCCAGATGAGATGATACGTCTTGTTAATTATTCGGTAAATGGCCATTCCATTAGCGAAATAGCCTATGACAGTAATGCATAATGGAAACGAATTCAGTGCTGACGTCCATTTTAACGGGCCGGAGGTTTCCCATCCTGGACCTGGCAATCGTCTGAGTGCCATGACCTGCATCAGCCAGATGCTAAATGGTCACTAACCAGCGGACCTAAACAGCCGTGGGATAGGTCTCAACGAACGAGACTAGAATTTCGAGCAGGTTTGAGATGGCCTGACGGTCGTTCAGTCGACATGCAAATAGGTGTAATAGCTCTGCTTGCTTTATTTAAAGCTATGAAACGTGATTGTCGACATTATTCAATGGATGGCAGAATTCATTTTCACGAGATCGGTGTGCTGTTCTATAATATGAGTCATAATGTACAGTGCGGTGTGAGCCGATACACTGCACGTAGGGAATGATGTGGTGTAAAGTTTGGGCGGTACCGGTTATCAAGCCATTTTAACATATACGTCAGTTAGATAAGCCCACTGCGATCGAAAGCCTCGTATCCAAGAAAATTTCATAAAAGTCACTTGAGGCGACAATTTTTGCCAGCGATAGGTACAATGTGGCAAAATTCAATCTAGTGACTACCTGGTAAAACGGTTATTATTGATTTGACGCGGTAACTGGTCCTGGCCTGGATGTAATTCGTCAATTTCTCGTATGCAATGGACTACATATTTGTACTAACGGGCTATGTATTTGTAGTGTTCCATCTCTAAAGAGATTGAAAAGCGGGCTAATATCTATATATAGCGAGCGAGCGGCGAGGCATTATGTCGCTCCCTCTTTTTATGTCTATATTTGGATTTATGGCAAGTATTGACATGTTACGGCACGATCAGTTTCCACTTTTTCTCATCACCAGAGCTATTTCATTGCCCTATGATTAATTTAACCAAAGAGCTTTTTACCCGTCGACTAAACCGCTAAAGGGTGATACGCGGTCGCAAGGCTTCAACCTGCCCAGTTTTAATCGCAACTTCATTAGGATAACAACCTCTACCTACCAGCTTATCGCTACCACCGCTACTATTTCTGAAGTGGTCGAATCACAATTCAAGGCGCGAACCATTTACCATTGTCAGCGTCCAGTATTTTAGGTGAAACGTGTGTAAGTGTTTCGTGGCGAGAAATGATTATCAGTCTAATAAGAAGCAAAAGGGGAGAGCACAGATCTGTGAGCAGAGGTGGGGCGAAGAATAAACATTTCTTCCTACAGTGCTATCGTCTGGCAGTACAACTAACGTTACGTTGCTATGCGCTTAGAAGATCAGGGGAAGGGTAGAAGGCGTGACACTTTACGGTAAAAAAAACATAGATGGCTGGCTGTCTGATTGGATAACCTGATCAAATCTCTAGGGAATTCACTTTCTCCCTAAGGATTTGCCTCTCCTTTTATCTGAGTTGTTGTGAAACAAGTCAATAGTAGAGATGAACTGCGCCCATATTACTATTATTATTATTATTATTCTTCAGCGCTCATACTCGTGTCCACATTACCATTTACTCAGACACAGACACATTCTATGGGACTCGCTAACGTCGTGCATATGAACCTATATAGCAAAGGCTTATGGGGCTGACATCATCATACCTAGCCGTACTCATTATTTGTTTTCTCTTCGGCAAATTACTTATATATATATATGTGATTTAACAATAACTGTGTTCATAATGGCGCTATAGCTATACGATGTCAGAAACAACCGCAAATATATATTTTTTTTTCAAAGAAGAATGGGAAAACATCGCGCTGTGTACTAAAACACAATCGCGCTCATGAATAGCAAAGGTGTTAGCGTTCTTCTAAAGGGAAAAAATTTCTTATACCTGATTGATACAGACAGCAGGGAATAGTTTTAGCGAAAACGCCTCTTTTTTGGCGGTCGTCTTAAATAACCGAACCCGTATAGCTATCTATATATAAATACAGATCACTATGAGATGCAGACGTTCATTTTGCGTCCAAGTTCATAATTGCATATAATAATAGTAATGCTTCAGTATCAGCTTTTAGGGACAAAAAAAAAACTACGTTTAAAATTGTGGTAATTTTTTTAACGTTGACAGACGCTCAGTCTTCTTATTATATATGTAACCACAATTTTCATATGGTAAGGTTACTGGTAGTTTTAGTAAAGCCAGTGCAGGATCATTCGGAGTTCTGAAACCCCTTGCCTTTTTTAAAGTTTATTTTTTGTTTTTTTTTTTAGTACTCGAAGACCGCTTTATGAGGAAATTTTACCGAAAATCATTGCATCTAAAAAAACCTATTTATTCTGAGTTAACGTTCTAACGCATTACACTTCGCCTTGACCCTAGTTTTTTTTCATCTGTGTTGTACCGTTTAGCCAACACTGTTATTCTTTTCCCTTATTGCTCTTCCCTTAATACTGCAGTTAATATCTGAGCGCATATTAAATCTTGGGTGAAGCCAAGTTCCCGCCGTAGATGTCTGCGGTTCTCGTTAAATCCTGGGCCACATGAAAGTATGCGGAGTCCTGTCTACCTTTCCTATATCGCAGCTTGCTTAAGTGAGAGATACGTTTTTGCCAATTCAATAGCGGTACTCCTTGGATGTCCCGTAAGCATTTGGATTAATGGGTACGTCAGGGCATGTATCCGTATCCGTATTATTCCTTCAAATCAGGATTAAGGATTTAGTTCAGAAACCAGGTTCTTCTGGCTGGATCGAACTTCACCGTTGCAACCATTTTTTTTACCGCTATTTCGTGGATGGTTTTTCTTGCCGTGATCGGATTCGCTTGTCTTTCGGAGAATTCAACAACTTTGGGATTCCGCACGATTTGCCACGCTAGAACCTGGGCAGAAACCGTGGCTATGGTGTGGTTTTGTTTGGAGATGCTGATTAAACGTTGCGTTTTGTCCAGACATTTATGCGCTCATAGGTTTTGTTCTTCGATAGTTGCCTTGTCAGATCCTGAAAGCATCTTATACCGTCTGAGGCTACTTCTCTGCTTTGTGGGAGCAGGCGTTAAAGATCTGTCGCTTGTTGGGTGGCTTACTCTGCTGGGTAATGGATGTATGACGTACCAGTTAGGTCCCGGTCGAAAAAACCTCCAGTGATTTGACCTGTTTGGATAGCCGTTCATTTCGTTGTGTAATCCTGGCCGACGCTTTCGTCCATTTAGCATTACTGCTTCTTTGTTCTCGACGCTAGGGTGAGTCGTCGGACCCCTAGCTGAGCCGAGATATCTGCGAGGGCTACATCCGCCATTCGCTCCAGATACTAGAAGTATCGAATGTTTAGAACCAGCGTAATATTGTCTGCATACGTTATTAAGTGCGTGCCCAAGAGGTGAGGTCTACCTAGTTGTAAGTAATATTCTGCGGGCTGGCCTGTATCCTGTAGGAAATCATCCGTCTCTCACCTAAGAATTAATGTATCGTCTTCCGTATATGGTGAGATATCGAATGACTTTTAGGCATCATTTCTCTCGTTCCAAGTCACTGAGTTGAAGGCATTTTTACGTCCAGGGAGGATTATAAAGCAGTGTGTTATCATTGCCCACAGGGCTTTTTCGATCTCCAGTACCTGCTTGACAGCAGCGTACGTGCAGTGACCTGTCCTGAATCTGCAAGTGCGTTCCTGCCGTCCACCTTCCTAACTAGGCTGCAGTTGATTATAGGCTTTACACTCTTCGACAACACGGTAGCATACTCATATTATTTTCCCAGCTTCGACATAATTGCAAGGCGCGCAACTTTCCTGCTGAAGCATATCTGTTACCATCCGCTGAAAGATTTCTTTCATCTTTGATCTGGTGGTCTGGATGAACATTATCTCCATAGGAACTGCGTCGGGCTTTCGGGCACTACTTTTGAAACAATGCTTTTCACCTCATGAATGATTATTAGGAAGAAATTGAGACTCGCGTCAGCAGAAAAGGCAAATAGGCGAGGCGCAGATCTGTCGGGAAATAACGCGGTTATAACTCTATGCACTTCTTCAGGGGGAAGAAGCGGAGGGGTATGCTATAATTTACCTGGTATGCTCTTGTAGCCCTTTTCCTATGGGTAAGACTCCACTTCTTCGCAAAGCTATTTCCACTGATCCGTTTGCCCTTGTAGATCTATTCCCGAAGTTTTCGGCGCGCCTTTTTGCATTCATACCACAGGGAAGACGAGTCTGGCAAATGCTGGGATTTGAACTGTGTACACGTTCTTTGGCAATAATTCCAGTCGTTTTGGGCCCGTCCTACGCGGTCCTTTCACCAGTACCGTAGAAATATGTAAGCGAGTTTAGCGAGTGTCGGATCCTTTATCTAACATTTTTAAAACTGTTATATCTAATACCTGCAAGATCCACCCATTAAATTTACGCTTAAGTCTACCGTAGTCCGTGCCTCTGACCAATCTGGGCATGTTTTCAGCGGCTATGAACGGGATTGAGCGTAAGATGCATGTAACGTAGAAGTGGTCAGAGAGTGTTTCTGCGTCGTTTTTTCTTGTACAGTCTACGATTCTCGGGAGGAAGAATATATGCCGAAAGACGGATCCAAAGTAGATCTCTGTAAGCTGCGTCTCAACGTCGGGTCGGGGATACTTATTAGGTATAAATCGAGTCGTGCCACCCATTTGACCAGCATTTCACCGTTATTTTCTTCTTAGAGCCCCCCGTAGCGTCTTATGAACATTAAAACTTTTTCCAACAACTACGATGACCACTGCTAGGTTTCGATGGGTGAACTTTGTCTAAAAAGTTTCCGTATCTCTGGCGGAGTTCGGGAAGATTTAAATGAAATAAACGACTACGTCTTCCATTTCGATGAAGATAAACTGATTTCCCTACCCCACACTTGCAATGTAAATCGTTGGGTGCACGTTGTATATAAAAAAACGTTTTAAGCAAGTAGCAAGCAGAAAGGTTATTCATTCGGTAACCAGATCGTAGGCGAGCGGGAAGCGGTTGAAATTTATTTGGAAAATTCTAGTGTCTATGTTTGTAGTATGCTTCCTGCCTTGGAGTCACGAAAGATGCGACTATGGCAGATGGGACATTGACACGTAGCAGAATGCGGGCTTCTAGCGTTTCTTGCTTGGGTGACCGTTTTCCGAAGCACAGCAGTTTTTCAGGGCAAAATGTACAACTCCAGCGGGTCGGATTCTCGAACTGAGGTAGTACATATATTGTAGGACTGAAACCGGTTCGTCCATTCTGCACAGGGTCAATCCTATGTTGATGCAAATTTTCTGATTGAACTATTGGGCTTTTTGATTGGTAGCTTGATGATGCAAGATAACCTCCGGCGCGTGTTTACTTGCGTTTTGACAGCGGTCGCCGTGCTGCCATAAGACAATGCGCTGAATATGTTGGACTGACTCATGGTAGCATCCATGTTGCTGACGATGACGGTCCTAGATAGTCGCCCGACCTGTTTACTGTGACACCTGCTGCAACCGATGCAGATGCTGTCGACGTGGTATCCGTCACCAAGATCTCAATTTGTTGATCCTTTCAAACATCCGTTGGACTAGTTGCTGATGGATCTACGTTTTCTTGGAGCTTGCGGACTATGTTAGATCATGATTGCTGCACTGGTCTCCTTGCGCCTGGGGTATTTCGCTATAGGGACCCGATAACAAAGATACACGTTGCTCACTAGGCGAATGGTTGTCACAGTCAGCAGAATTTAGATGTGTACGATCTTAAAGTACGCGAACCTCCGAAAACATCGTTCTAATCGAAACAAGCTACTTTGTGAGTGACCACAGACAATGCACCGCAAAGATGGAGCTCGCAAAAATATTTCAGATCTTAAATATACCGTTCTGTATTGAGTAACTACACTATGACGAGGTATTAGCACAATTACACCTGCTTTGAATTTTACACCTATAGTACGCAAACAATTTAGTCTGCTATCCTGGATGGTAATATTGTCTCCTGTTTCGACAGCGTTGAAGATTCTCTATAAAAGTGTGATTTATTTTAAACGTATATGCCATTGCGAAATATAGCGGCTTCGGCTTAAACGATAAACCGAAATTCTACTACCCGGCGCGTGACACGAAAATGCAACAACATTGATAAGGAACCCACAAACATTTCTCCTATATCAGTATTACATGACAACGCGGATACATAAATCTATGACCGTGTATTAGGATCAATCAAGTCGTCAACCATTTAAGTCGGCGTGAAAGAATCTGCGCAACAGGCTGACTACAAGAAAAAAAGTGAAATAGCTAAAAAAAATAGCAAAAAATGCCCATCAGAAAGATATACCGAGCACTAACATAACGAATTTTAATATATTTATTATATACGTCATTAGGTATTTAATCTATAGTCTAATAGGTATATAATATATAACAAATTGTCTTCTTTTTAATGGAATGAAGACTAACACGACTTCACAATTTCAGAAAAGTAGCCAGTCTCTTAACAGAATGAGCACTGTGCCTCCTGCGATCGTGTGCAGTAGATTATTAAAAGGGGATGAACCGAAACCACTGGCGGGCGAAGGCATATTCCTGCCGCCAATAACTGGAATCCAAGAAAAATCTAAAACTTCTTTTCCAAATTGTCGATTCCTTCTTCTTAAGTTCATCGTGATCTCGGCTTAACTCTGTAGTTCAAAGGGCTCATTCTCTGTGTAAGTGAAGACACGTCAATTATCATACTTTTCCTAGACTCATATATAAGAGGAAGTTGCGTTCTTTTTTGAAAGCTGTAATAAAAAAAAATCGGTACCGCAAACGGAATACCTTCCACAAAAACCGACAAATAATGCTACGTTATCACACTTTATTTAGTCAAAGAATCTACTTAATCCAGTTCTTTTCTCTGACGATTCCTGTATGGGCAGAAAAACAGCTGCAATTAGATCTCAATTTTGTATTGAAAATACTAGTCTCTATTAGTTAATATTTCTAGTTGGTTGGGTCATTTTGGGAGCTTTGAGGAAAAACATCACCGCACAGTTTTTTAAAACCTAAAAATGAATGGTTAACTCCACTGTATTTTATCCTGCAGTTTTTTTAAGAAGCAAAGCCTTTTTATTGACGATGTGAATTTTTATGTGATATGAATGGTTAAAAACTTAAAAGCCGATCCATGAAATCCTACCGATTACGCACTATTAACGGAAAGTTACCGGAATGGACTGCTATAGCTGAAAATAAAATCCCACGTTACCTGTATAGCGTAATAACTTATATACAGCTGCATGCACGTTGCATGATCGATAGCGATGCACGCTATCGACAATACGCAGTATACTGGCCCCTGCTTGTTGTAATTGTGAACACATTTATTTAGAAACATGTAGAAATATAAAGATACAAATAGGATCATATCTAATACATTTAACAGTTCTAGTGATTAGGACAGGGGGGATATTTCAGTTCCAGTGGGTTGCAGCAGTTGATCATTGTGCGCCTGATGTTTAAGCGCTCTTGGCAAAGGGGCAACTCTACCCCGCTTCGGATATACTTAGCTATCCTCTAGTACGCAAAGGGCGAGCTATCTCAATCATTCTAGTGCGATTCGGGGAAAAATATATTCTATTTTTAAAATGGCCTACCTCTACAAGAGAGCTATCATGGACAACCTGTCGTGTAACACCTGCCGCGTTAATGACTGACCTTGAGCGCTTTGAGCAGTAAGCCACTTCCGTAGATATTATAGAAAAGAAAATATGACGGCACACGAGACCATTACGCTTTTCGTAGCGACCGACCTTTGTTACATGAACGTATTCGTACAAGACATTAGGAGTACTCGTGAAAAATCAATAAAATAAAAACGACTAGTAACTTGAACGTTATTTGGACAGAACTACGCTGACAAAAATTTATGCAAAGAACTGTATTTGACACGTATTATATGTTATGTAGTTTAATATTGATATTGAAAACGATATCAGATTTTTCCAAATTTTCCGATGGAACAACTGCGACGCCTGACACTATGCTACTATTGTGTTACCTAAGAATGTTCGGATCTGCTATAGAAACAACGTAATACGTTTATGTAATTAAGTTATCAAACATACATATATTCTACGTAACAGTAATAGTCTACTATCTAATAGTATAAAGATTTGGCACTCTCGTTCGTCGTCTAGACAAAGCAGCTGTTTGCTGAAGGTGAAGCTGGCACAAGACGCGTTGCGGTTCAGGAAAGCCGTACGGCTGTATGGCAATGGCAATTTTCACACGATTACCGGTATAGACTTCAGCTTTATCTCTCTTTTTAAACAGGCCATTTGTTGTTACCCGTGCATCTTCGGCGTGCAAGCCGATGAGTACCGTGATGCCAGTCATTTTTTTGCGTTTTAAGGCTGATATTCGATTGCATTTTCTTTGGTGCGTATCGGCATTGTGCGCAGACTAGTATCTGTTGCTGGTAGCAACGCATCCTTACGGTAGATGCCATACCAGATCACTTAAGTTCTGCATCGCATAAGAATCCCATCAAAATTAATCGCCAATTACAACCACCTATCTACATAACAGCCTTCTACATACGTGTGTAGGTTCTCTGTTTCTACACGCGAGGAGCGAAAAATCTCTGGCATTCATTTGAAAAAACGATACGAAACTTTACATCATTGTTCACTCATTAATAGTTCTTACGGTACGTGCGCAACTTAGTTACGCTTAGACGTCCAATTGAATATACCGAAAATACTCAGAAGAAGCTATGACATTTATTACTGATTATACTGGGTCCTTATGAATCGACGCATCCTTTTAGGACACCGAATCGTGAATAACGTCCATTGGTAGTTGTGCGCGAAGGCGGCATGGAACGTAGATCATCAGTGTAAAAATAAGCAGCTGCAGATACCGTCCCATTGATAATACAGAGGTAGCGTGTTTTTACAGATATCAAAGATGTGATCTACGTACTCATTTAAAACGCTTCCTTCGCAAGGGTCAAATCATCGTTTATTAGTTATCCCACTGAGACGACCGTAATGATAAGGGCCTTGGTGATGACGTAGATGAAGTAAAAGTCTTTGTCATAGTAAAGAATTCGTTTAAGCGACGGCTCGTTCAGGCTTACTATCTTGCTATAGCAAGCATATATTGTCAGATATAGACGCGGACAAGCAGACTCACAGACAAACCAATCATCTGACCGACATTTCGAGCTACAGGCTTGAAATGTAAAGTATCAGATAAATCATTAATTTCATATCATATTGTAGTACCTATTACTTACCGGCTGTCTGCCTAAATGGAACATTCAAAGGGCTTTTGCCCTCCATTTAGATACTCATGATGGTGCCGCTACATTAGCGGTAGCGTATAAGCAAGGGAAAAACTCGAAAAAAAAAAGCTCAAACGAAGAAGAGTACATTTTAATTCAATATATAAATAGCTTAGCAGCGTATTATTCTATTTGTATGTGCCTGTAATGCATTTATATTGTAGAGAAATTCACACTGTGCGCTTTCACTAATTAATGTTGCCGCCGTTATTTTGTTCGCTGGTTATAGAACCGGTCGGTACAGGCTCGTTGTTACGCTCAGCTGAGAACGCACGAAGACTGAAGGCTGTTGCTTCTGGTAGGAAGACGGACAATGGCACGATTGCCAAGCTAGCGTCCTCACGTCATCAACTACCAGCCCTCCCTTGGGTCGTTTTTCAGGCCAAACTTAGGCCACACTCTTCCGAATGACAATCGACTAGCGACAGGCTAACAGAGTTGTAACTCGTAACCTGTTGTAGGCACTAGTTGCGTTATATTCTCTGTACAAAAGCTACAATACAATCGTCATACATTCTCAAGCCGAATCATAAAAGCTTCGGGCATACACATACACTGTTCGCAATAAGCCTATTCCTCGTGTCCCATTGCAGAGATGGACAACAATGCCTACACTCTGGTATAATAGGTCACCCCTATTCATTCCACTAGAAACTATGCTATTCTATGTTGACTGGACCGAAACTGCGCCGATAGCATATGCGCAGGCTAAGGCGGTTCCGGAAAAAAGGACCAAGCTTCAAGAATCAATCTAATTCAATCAATAATAATCAAACTCTGATATAGTAACGAGGTTGACTGTTTTCCTCAGCATGTGCTCGCAATAATGCACTCGATACACATGTGCATTGTCATCGCTAACTGATTGGTTCGCGGGTACGCTGTCGATAACCTAATAGGCCTATCCTGTTTATAAACGACCACAAACGACCTGGCATTGTGGGTGTCATCCCATGCTGTGTACCACTGCAGCATCCACAGAAATACGTCTGTGAACTCGATATCAAAACGTCACCCATAAACCTTCGTCGACGTGCTCGCATCACAACAGCCACACTATCGCGTTACGAAATTACCAATCCGAGGCATTTTCTTAGAAACATACTTCCAAGTGACATTTATAGCGGTAGTACATAATCATAAACTTATGGCTAACACAGTACTTTTTAATATGATTGATCATCTCGTGGTACGATATTGAGTCGGAGCGCAAAAGCTTGCTTACTAATCGTATAAGATCCTCAATATAATAGGCTGAAAAGCATTTTAGTATTGCTTTTAATTTCATATTAGTCATTTAACAAATAATACAAAGGTCAAATTCGTTCATATAGAACGAACTTGTCACCATATAGGTGACAAGTATAAGGACTCAGCTGATCATCGGTCGATGCAACCTGACATAATTCATTACCATATATCGAACGTATTTTAACATTGGACGATCGACGATTACCAAAGCTCGAAGCCGTACGTGGACGTCTTAGGGATTGTACGATGTCAAAGGTAAGTAGGATGATAATGACTAGCTAAAGGCAACGGTATGATGGGCAGTACATACGAAGCAATAAAAAAAAAAAGCTTCTCGGGGCCAATCATTTCATAGGACCTCTTATCACGAAATGTCAGCATCACTTGGATACACCGAGCGTATCTGTGAGGCATCAGCAAAACTGAATTATTCAGGTAGTCACAGTGACAAAGAACAGTAATTTACCATAGTTGCCAGGTGTTTGAAGGTGGTACGAATCCGAGATCAGGTTTGCTTGACAGAGTTCCTTGAAGCTTTCGCCATGTGCTCATAATTATTATTATTATAGAGATACATGTCACATAGCAGTATGACACAGTGGTGAAAATAAGAAAATTTTTAGAAGATTTACGCTATATTTAACTGTTGCCAGTAACAATACGTACAAACAAAACAAGCTCAAGTACTCCTCTGCTATACTTAAAGAAAGCGAGAACTCCGCTCCGAACTGGTTGTGTGTATGGCCATACAGACTGTTCTTAGCATATCATCAAGTCACCAAGATTACGCCAGTGCCTGCTTTCCGTCCGCCATCCGTTCATATGTGGAAAACTTTTGACCACTCAACGATGTCCCTCCTTCCTGCATCGGATGTCTGATTCTGGAGTTTATTCTAAATTTCACGCCACTTCTGTCACTCGTTATTAACAAGCTTGATATACATTATATATATACATATATATATGTATATAGAGGATGAAACACCGAAATCTCAGGGTTTTCCTATAAAGCGTCTGTGAGGCTATATTTAAACATAAATAGATATTTTAATTTTTCTTAACAAGTGCATGTTTTGAAGTTGTTACTATTGACGGTTATATTTATTGCATATAATTGATAAGGTTCATCTTTGGGCCGATGGAAGGTCAAACGTTTCAGAAATGCAACAATTTCAAACCGCGAATAACCAGACAAAATGTTTAGGGCGCAAAAAGTTTCAGGTTAGTTATTCGAGCCTATCTGGACAACCTAATAGGCAAAAGGCCGTTAATTTCCATACAAAAGATCCAGGTGTATTAAAAGTGTACTTTTTCAATTTTTAAGTAATTTTCATAACGTTTTGGAACCCTTTGGAAAATCTTTGGAGACGCTCAGACCCCTCAGAGAATCTTCCGAAATCGCATAGAAACCGACAATAACGTAAAGCGTCGATTCCAAGGAACAAAGGGAGTTTGTAATTTCAGTCGGTGGATGTTCATCTCGCATGAACATACCGAATAATCGCTAATTTCTGCTCAAATTCTGGAAACGATGCATTGTTTGGCACCATGATGAGTTTGCTTTTTTTTTTTTATTCTAGATCCTTTTTTATTCTGCCCTGCTTTTTTTTCGTAGCAAGATTATTGAACGGGACTCTCATCTCATTGTCTCTACACACCGACTTCCCCGATGGCAATTGTTTCCCCACGGTTGTATCTCTTAGGCACTGCGTCTGGACCATCCAAAAGTCACAGACTGATCACAATCTATTATATCATCATTGTGAGAACTGTTGTTTATGTTTCTTCTGTAGGTGTTTTCTACCGTTGTTATATTGCTGACCACGGTACCCGCCAACTCGAGGGCTTCCGTCCTCAGCTTCCGACGAGTAAAATTCAAATTGTTCTTCATCGAACGTTTAAGCCGAATAACGGCACGACACACTATGTACATTCAAAACAGTTTGAATGATCTAACAACGGCCAAATAAATGTGTTTGCTGTACGTAAGTGTCTGCCGGTATTGCTGGCCATTGCTCTCCTGAGTAAATGTTGAAAAATAGCAGTATTCGACAATGATATCTGTGCAAGCCCTGTTCCAGGCGTTGGGCCTAGTCAACCGTCGTAGTCGGAGAATGGGTGCCTAAATGATCTCGCGTGTTTGATACAATGCTTTCCGACTGGTGACCTCTCTGGCGGCTGTGCGTCGTCTCCACTATTCTCCAAGGGCCCTCCCTGACGCCCTTAACTGGTAAAATATTGACGGCCCGGATCTGGCGATTCCATAGGATTTATGAGCATTTGTTCCCTATACGGAGCACATCTGGTATTTCTTATTGGTATATAGATTACTTGCCTCGACACTAGTTCATGACGAACAAGCTGCTCTTCCGTTCATTTGCGCCAGCACCGGTGATTACGTGGATCACCAGGGCTACCGGCGCTAATGCTAAGTCCGAGGGATTGCCTGCTGCGGTAATCCTGCACCTACCCAGCCCGCCTTTGGAGGCGATCTATCGGTAACTTTTGTACTCTCGCCCTTGAGCTCGGACAGTTGGCTGGCTCTCAGGCCTCATAGCCGTTTCATAAACTGAGTCAGGCACGTCACTCTCAGCGTTTTGTGAAGGACTACGTTGTTGGTTGGGGACTGGCTAGGAGGCTATATCTTTCAACTACGTCCAAACTACCAGCTGTTTAACAGACAGTAACATATATATATATATGTATACATATAGTTTTGAAATTGTACTTAGATACATTTGGGCGTAAATGCGAGTAATGAAGCTGTTCAGTATTGCGTAAAATATTTCGAAGACGAAGACTGCTAGGGTTTGGAATAACTCTGAAATTTGAAGGAAATGCTACAGAATATAGAAAATAATCCTGGTCTTTGACTACCTTTTTGAGAGTTAGTAGAACAAGGTAGAGCGGGCCGTTACGGGTATGAGTTCGGTAGCTTGCAACTTTTTTTAGGACTACGTGGTTTTTGAAAAATGTCGTTGGTTCTTCACAGCTTTCGAATAACTTCGAGTACTAGTCATATCTTTTTCGCTTCCGTTTTTAGAGGTGTTGCGGAAACTTCAAGGTATGCTTAAATCACATTGTAACTTGGACCTTTGTATTGCACATGGGTCCGGCGTTATCTAAGGGCCGCTTTTTCGTACCTCTTCACCTTCGCCTGTGCTATCAAGACTGCAAGATTGTTAGGCATTAAAGCTTACGTTCTTCAATCCAATTTCTGGACTCAACCCCTATACCGATACCCATCCGATATAGGACATAGTTGTCTTTCTGTTATGTTTATTTCTTTTATGATCACAGCATGTGTGTTTGTTTACCAATGGTAATTGTATTTCTATAATTCCTTTTTAGTATAATTAGTCTATCTGACAGTATCCGCTGTCATTGTCATTTTCCTACGAACTTCACACACGTATGTTCGTGTGTGGAACTGCACAGATGTCCAAGTTAAGTTTCATGTAACTTTTTGTTGCTGTGTCTGTAGTTGTTGTTGTTGACTCAGTTAGATTAAATAAACCATCCATATAGTCATTGCTGTCACAGCAGCCGCCTCTATTGACCATCTTCCTTTTGTTTTCCCATACGCTGGCAGGCTTTTTATTTCTTATATTCTTGAAATTCATTAATTGTTTTATCGTACACATTGAACGTGACGCAGATGTATTTATTATAAAAAACAAAACAACATAGAAGTCAAAGGGAACATGCACGATTTAAATGAAGAAGGGAGACCTACGTTCGCGCGTTACCTGATTATGCAAGTTAATGTTAGTTCCGAGCATTTATTTGTTCCACATTGGTACAACACCGTTCAACTTCGAAATCAATTATAACTTATTTGCTGAGATAACTTTGGCGGACTTCACTCGCTACTGGATCCTGTAAGTTGTGTATTATAGATGTCCTTGTTTCCAAGTAGCAAAATGGCAAATCATTTTGTTATTGTCTGGCAGTGACTGTTCGTTTATAGTGCGTCTGAATATGTGTCCATTCGCGTATATTTTTCTTGGACATTTTTATGTGCACCTGTTACGGCCCATGGCCGATTATGAACGAGTGTTCGGTGTTCTCTATACCGTCAGTTCAGTCAACCTACTATTATGCACCATATATATCCTGCTTGACATCCCTGCTTTTGCTCTGTTTTCCTGTTTGATCTCTAAGTGGCTGTCTAATCATGTGGCGACCTGGTGTGCGTATAAGTTCTTTTGTTCTGAACTTCTTTTAATAAGTTGATCCAGCATACAAAGGAGAATATATCGATCAATCGAATTCTGCCTATAAGTTCTGATAGCAAACAATAAGCTTGTTTGGCCAATAGCTCGAAAAGAATGTGTAACATTTACATGAGCAATCAGGACGTAGGAAGACATTTAAAAATTTTCCACCACTAACAAGGTGTTTGACTGCGTAGGCCAAATGTCGTCAGGAAATTCGTCAGAAAATTCGAGAGGCTAGAGAAGCCTTTTTACCTCCGTTTCAAACTACTGCTAGAGTTGTTTAGGACGACCATTCTCCACAGCGAGCAATAATTCTAGAACCATATTTATTCCAAATGTTATTATTTCTATAGAGCGTTTTTTCCCTGTCGCTGATATTTATCCAACATCGAAATAAACGCAAGTAATGGCCGTTTAGCGGTCAAGTGGAAATACACTGCGTTCCATTAACGCCTTGTTATTAGCACATTTCTTACCTTTTGATGAGGTTATTGTACTTCAAGACGGCTCGACTTTGGTATAACGCCACGAAGTCTACCCATTGCGCAACAGCCGAGGCTCAAATGGAACTGCAATAGACTTTCGGGAAAATATTCGAGAAGCTTCTACAATTAATATGAGTGCAAATTTGTCCCGAAATCAATGCTCGTTGCTATGCATTTAGTAGTTGCTAGGTGCTTGTTGTCCATGTGGTAGCGCAGTGGATAATGTATGTGCCTACTAATCAAATTATAGTCTGGGTTTGAACCCGGGCTTAGAGAGACATCATTCTGTGGTAAACGCCAGCTATGTAACGGATTGCCTAACGGAGATAACGGGCGTAAAACCAAAGCATAGATGTGCTTATCATCTATCTCGAAGCGCGACCTCAGCCGCATTCAGACTTAATAATTTCCTCTATGCAAACTAGAAAATCAATGCTTTCTTGTCTGTAATAGATATTGAAGCCCTTCCAGCGAAGTCTTCATTAGGTAGAAAATGACGATTCGTTTATTGACTAGCGTCCAGATTAATTTTTTTGGATACACAAATAGCGTGATTTTTTGTAGTTTGGTCGATTGAACTTTACCACATTACGAATATAGCTAGATCAATGTGACACATGTGATCTAAACGTGACGATATTATAATATAGTTTACTAGGTTTAACAGGTTATTTATTATCGAGGGAAGCTCCCGAAGATATCATCAGCCTATCTGACAGCTCATCTTCTTCAGCTTTACTATAGCCTACACGCCAGGATAGCCAGTGCAGCAGGGAAGCCGTTATTATAAGCTGGTTAATATCTAGTGCTAAATAGCGCCCTTATATTGTATAACAGTGGTGTCTATTTGTACGTAAATTGTAGCCCACTTAAGCCCTATTTAAAAAATATACTGTCTACTTCAATATAAGCAGCTGTAAATGCTTGCATATTAGAAAAGTAGCGGAAGATTTTCAAGAGAGACTATTAGATCATAGTTGGGGAAGACTGTGACAAATTAACGAATCGTCCTTAACGAGCGATTGTGCTATTTTAACGAGCGTGCTGATGTATAAATTGAACAAAACATAACCTGATTCACGCTAATCTTATCGTGATCTAGTCGTCAGCTTGCAGCCCCTTTGCATTATCAGCAAGCGAGTATACTGAATATTGTAAAACGATACAGAAAATCAATACGGAAATGTAAGCACAACAGTAACGAGAGAAAAAGAAATAATCATCTAAATGTAGCATCAATAAAATGTTGAGTCTGTCTTTTTTGTCGAAAATCGTATCAGCCCCTCTCGCCCCAACGCCCCTCGGTCGCGGGATATTTAAGTCAACTCCCAAATAGAAAAGTGAGTAGAGAGCATGAGAAAATACGTCATATCTATACATTTGAAGCCAGTCGCACGCCGCATCGATAAGAACAAGCACACAAAACTCAGTGTCGATTTTCGCACACGGCTGACGGATGAAAAATTTTCAAAAACAAAAACAATCAGATCATTTCGATCGAGGCTGCTAATAGATCGAAGCACCGTTAAGGAATATTATTCTGAGAAATAAAGTGACGTCAATCCGGCTGTTCCGTGCTGAATAGTCATATCGAAAGAACCATATCTGCTTATCATTCTGTCACCGATAGATATGGAGAAAGGACTGGAGCTACCTAAGAGTGTCTGGACGCAGTCGTACTAAATATTACATCAATGTGTTCCAATGGTCGCCTTTTGAGATCCGTTCGTATCACATCGTCCGCTTATCTAGCCTTCTATCTTATTTATAAACTTATCTAACATATGCTTGTTTACTAGCATAGCTAAGACAATGTGCTATTTCAGTACCATTTAATGAGACAAAGTAAAAATTTATTTGTATTTGGGGATATGAAAGGGCACCTATTCTTTAAGCGGCCCGGAGGCACTGCTAGCTTTTCTACCTGCTGTCACAGGCCTGTATGTACGGGCGGGCATCTTTCAAAAAAGGCCTAGCTAGCAGCCAGTTACGGCTCTAACATAGTACGAATTACATGGATCAAACGAAAGGATCATGGCTGTGACCCAACCGGCAATCTGTCGCCATTCAAATAATGAATCAATATAAATGTCAAAAGCTGCATTCATATAACAACCATAGGCTGCAATCGCCAATATGGTTCGCCGGAAAAGGAACAGAATAGAAAAGGTTTTTTTTTTTTATTTTACCAATTCATGAATTTCTTGTTCATCAACAATTTTCGGCTCAAATCCCATTTGTATTACTGACAAAAATTCGTTCAACGTGACAACCATTTTGGTGCATTCGGCAAAGTTACGATAAGTACGCGTACATGCTAAATGTTTGTAAGAGTGGGGCAACGTATTATTGATCGTAGCTACAACGCCTTGCTCTCTAATATACCATAGAAATCGATTGGAACGTTCCCGAATTGATCAATCAATGAAGCGGACTCAGCTACTATGATACTAGGACCTGAGTAGTTCTATCCGGCCCAGTTACATCCTGGGTTCTTTTCTCAACCACTAGCGGTAAATTTGACAGGTTTCCAATTTTAGAAATCCACACATACAAGCATTTTCACGTCGTCATCAAAACGGAAATCTAGGTTTAATTATAGAAACGGTAATTTATTTTTAAGGATCGGTCATCATCGATTAGGTTAGGTGTAGAGAAGCTGTCAATCTAATTTTGGTTAATTAATTACAACTTTCTGATAAATTTATTTAAAATTGCAAAGGCTCTATAGCTTCCTCAGTGGTAAACAGTATAATTTATAAATAATATTAGAGCGAAATAAATCATTGTTTAGTCCGAAGTGTGCAAGAGCATGCAGCGCTCCCGATGAAATTAACATATTATACTCGAACAACGGTACGTACACGAACCACACGTTCGTTCCCTGAATCTCTATCTTTACTGCTGTCGTTCTCTATCTAAAGTTAAACAAGGAAAGAGGAAAGTTCCGAACTAGGAACAAGCACTATACGATGACGTTGCGTGACAGCGTTGCTGTCCTCGATGCCGTCGTGATTTATTCTTTCATCGCAAAGACAACGCTATATGCCGTTTGTCAAGCCTCCTGCTCCTATGACTGTATAAACTATCAAAAGTGAACAGCCGGTTTTTGCGCAGCGATCAATCTAACATTGTATGGGTAGAAAGTGATACATGAAAAAATAGAACGCGTAACTGTCTAACTTTTCTCTGTTAGAATAACGATTTGACGGGGATGTTAGTTTGTTGTAACTTGTATTTAGAGATAAGATTTTCACTTCGAATTGAAAAACACTATACAATTATACACACTAAGTGAGGTGACTGAACGTACATGCAATGCACCATACATTAATAAACATAGTACACAACAACCAAGAATAGCCCAAACGAACTTAACCTGCATATACGTCTCTATCATGACAGTCAAGATTCTACGAACCACTTCTTACACTATACATTAGAAATAACATACAAACAATAGTTTTATCAGAGAGTCATGAAAGTCAGCCATATCTCGCAACGCTAAGGTCTACATAGCAAATCTGTCGTCAAAACTACAATCTGTATAGGTGTGCATAAGTATATATCTATGTACAATTAGACATCTTGTACCATCTTGAGGCACGAGGCAGAAAGATGCATCCAATCTCGTTTCAGGGTCAGCGTACCCATGCCTCTGGAAACTGTTCTTGCCACCAAATAAACCACGTGAAGGTAAATACCGTACACAGTAATTGCAAGGTCTATCGTATGCTTCCTTTGTTTTCTTTGCTTTCCGCTAAGCTGCAATTGTTTATGCACACTCGAACGGGTTACGTGTAACGAATGGGGCAAGACATTGTGAAACCTAGGTAAAGTAAAACGACTCTAACCATTGCGATACATGACCTTCGGCAAGCTTTTTTTCCGTGAAAGATTTTGGATCGCTTTTTTAGATATGTCCAAGTAAACAGCCAAAAAGTAGATCGGCGTCACGGATATATTGGGCTGTCAACGCAGACATTCATAGATATTGTTACACACAGGACGAAATTTACATATACACATTCATAACTTTAAATTTAGTAGAAGACGAGATGCCAGGCAATAACTCCATTTAAGTCCACACCGCACACGAATCCTTTGTGCCTCTCCATATTGATACGTCAATAGCTTCACGTCTAGGGATACGGAGAAAGCAAACGCGGAACGTGTTGTAGACGGCAAATAAAAAATGTACGCAAAATATTTAATAACGTTATCATTTATTTAAATTACATGTTCGAAAACGTGTTGCGCTACTGGCGCACCCCGTAGCTTTTCGACTGGCGACTAGACGGGGAAGACAACCGCTTAGCGTACAATTGTCAGAGCGGTCAGGAGAGGGAGGGGGGTACTGTCTTAGGCGCGCTTTGCTCAAACGGATTTTCCCGCTGGTAAACTCGTAGGAGGGACAGTGTAATTATTAATTAATTAAAATTAAACAAATTTCTGCGTGAAAACTATCAGAAGCAATGACTTGAACGAAAATATCGTAAACGAGCGTTTATCTAGCGTTACCATTATAAAAGGTGATATAAAAATGCAAGGCGGACATTTACATTTCCCTGTTAAAGTGCACATTTTTAAGAAGGACCGAACGTGAAGTCGCTCGCTATCCATATCGAAGACGTCTGTGAGAGGAGAACAGGGCGAAAAGAGCGTTGCTTTCTTCTTTGTTACCGTCGCTGACGCCGTTGGTAACCTAAAGTCATACAAATATATATATATACAGTTGTATACTAGATGTATCCTATGTGGCTCGAATAGGTGTGTACGTATAAGTTTACAATAAATGGATAGGCTAACCCAAAATGGGCAGGACGACGACGGGACTTGAGGCAGATTGGCAGCGACGACAGCAGGGGCCGCAGTGCTGTAACTCAAACAACGGCCATCGTCGTTATTGTGGTGATGCGGGCAGCGACGTGGAGAGCTTGCGCGTGTCTACGTGAACGTCTGTTACCGTTACGGGTGAACGAGTCGTGATGTCGAAAACACCAGCAAGCGCCTAATGGAGACTTGAACAACGGCACATCATTGCCAGCCATTGTAGGCTTTCTTTTCCTACAACGCTGCCTAGACCCTTACGCTGTTATTGCTATGGTTGAGTGTCCAGCAACAGTAGCAGCTAAGCACAAGCAGCGTTGACACAGAACTGCTAACGACTGACCTGCCACAGAGCTACTAGCATATACTAATTGTTGATGCAGACGTGCACAACAGTCGCAACAACAGACGGCATCATGAACACAGATAGACCATAGGCGTCTACGCGGCATCGGTCACACGGGTATCGGGCAAAGTAATATTCATTCAACAGAACAGACGAGTAGGATGAAGTCAAGAGTATCGCAACAGACCAGCGGCGACGTCTGGTCTGTCTTATCGATAAAGGTATGGGCAGACAGGCACGCGTTCAAAAACACAACGTCAGCACGAAGGTTTCGGGCTTACGATGCGGCTTGCGCTAGGGAAAAGGGACGCCAAGCGCGATTGCCTCCACTGGCGCCAGCAATGGCAAGTGATGCTGAAATTATGGCGGCGACAAGTACAGCAGCCGGCCATCTTAACGATTAATGTAGAAACGTACGGAGCAGCAGGAGTATCGGTTGCCAGAGCAAGTGAACTTCGTGTAGCTCGTGCTAAAAAAACGCGACCGATACGACCTGCTTCGATACAAAAGTACAGCTGGTGTTTTCCATTGCGGGAGCCAACGTGACTAACTTATCGACGTACCACAAATTAGCGGCCGTGTAGAGACACCCTCGATGAAAAAGTGTTCGGGCGGTCGGGACGGTCAAACGGTACAAGCGGTCACATGCCCGTATCTCGTCAAAATCGCCAGCCATACTATGTACACACAAACGCGAATCGACCCCAACGGCCGATAACATTAAGTAATAAGGTGTCACAGGTATGAAGTCGGCTCGCGCACAATCCAGAGATGATTGCGGAAAGTCGGCGGCCGAAAAACTCTCTCGTACGAAATTAGTTTCGGTAGTAGCAATTGTGAGCGCGATTCAGTTCACCACGCGAGTCCGCTAGACATCAGCGAGCTACTCAGGAAGCCAAAGATGCATAATTTCATAGTAAAAATTGCAGAAGTATAGTAGACAGACACAGAGAATTCGTACTGGGACGGGCAACAGAAGGCACCTGAGGCTAGAAGGATGGAAGCAGTCACGCTAGAAAGGCTGCTATCGATCAAGAGAAAGATTACGGTAGCATCACCACTAGCACAAACCATACTTGCTGCTATCGAAGAGTTCCCGTTGTACCAATAGGCCTTTGCGTGCAAGCAACGAGCACTCCGTTATTATGGGAGATGGGGGAGAACAACGGCCATAACACTACTAATAGTCATAATGGTCTGAGCAGTCGCAGAAGCTTCGGCGACGGCTACGACTCTCCGACGAAATCTGGCAGTAGTGGCGCCGGCGGTGAACGGCTAAACGAAGGCAAACGCGACGTTGGCCGCAAATGACGGCAGCCTCTTAAAATGCTACTGCTATCGCTATGCTAGTTATACAGTAGCTTTATTTAGCTGTAGTGCTCGTGGGTGGCTGGCTGGCCTCATTATCTGTTAACGCTCTCGCGGCGTGTCAACCAGTCGCGCATCATAGACGACAGTAGTGAGCGCAGCTAGCCGCTCTGTGTCACTTAGAATCGTGCGCAGGGCACAGCAGAAGCAGTTGCGAATGGCCTGCTGCTGCGTAAGCATGATTCGTGCCTCTAGGTCGGTATCGCTTACTTACTAATCGTCTCGGATACGTCGCACGCGTACGCTAGCGATTGGCGTATACCGGCATCCTAGAAAATCGGACCAGCTTTTGCCAGCTAGCCATATTTGTATTTACGTTGATGATTAGCGCAAAAGATCGAACACGTTGCCAGGCTGCGAACTGACGTTCAGTGATGGACAGCAAATGCCCCGCGCGGCCGCACGCAAGAAACGACGGTGGCAACAATTTCCGCATCATCAGCAGGCGGCACAGATGCTACTATTGGACCAGTAGGCCGGTCATACGGTACTGAACGCGTTCGCGCGCCTGCCCATACGCCGAGTCAGATACTGATACATGCCTGGCGATCATAAGAGAGGGCGGTGATGTTTGATGGCTGGTGACGCCGGTGGAGATAGTGGCAGTTCGCCACCAACGCCGTCTTCAGTGATCATCGGTACATTGGATGGTATCATTCTAGCGGGTGTCGTCATTTGTGATGCAAACGAGTCAATCAGCGATTCGTTCAGTCACTATACCTCGAGTCACTTCGTGATGGTGTGTCGTTCATGTTCTAACAATAACGCCAACACCAACAACAACAACGTTACTGACGTTATCGATATTTGTTTGTTAAGGTGAGGGAACGCTGACAGCAATAGGCAGGACCTATAAAGCTGGCTGTCTCTCTGGGACAGATAAAGTGAGACAGGCGAGTGAGGTCATCGGGTTTCCAGGCTGGATTCGCAACGCTACTGCATCCCTATGGTTCACACACTAAATGTCGTGTTTCATATGACTAGACAATCGATAAAACTATGCAAACTACTAGGCCTTCCTCTTCTTGATTGACGTACATATCGTAGGAGATTACATCGACGCGGTGATGACAAAGTATACATGTAGACGGTAAACTACAGTGAGTGTGACGTGTGTGTATGTCTGTCTGTGTCTATCCTCGTACCACGTAAATCGTTGTCGATTTAGCTGATTTAGAGTGCGTGAATCACGCAGCGCGTGTATGCCATTTGCAAGATCCGACTGAATTTTGTCGTCGTCTGCAGCTGCGTCGGAAACGCCGGAACAACAAAAACGACCGAAAGTATACGTTAACCACTAAAGGTAGCAGAAATGTTAGCCACATGTGCTCTAAAGGTAAATATACGCAACAAATCCAAAGACGGAATTCTAACCGCTAACATACCATGTAACAATAGAGACGATAAAAACAATTACAAGTTTACATAATAGGACCTCTGGTGCCTGAACATAATGGCTCATGTGCGAGCGAGCGAACGCAGCGTCATCCTCTGTTGTGAAGCCAACCTAAATTATTTGTCCACTGAACTTTCGCACATCTGTCTTCGTTCGTTTTCCCGCTAACTTCAGAAGAGCCTACATTTGTTTGTTCGTGTGCATTTTAATAAACAACAAAACGAACGGCGACAACAGCAGGTGCTACACAACGCGTTGTTTGTAGAACGGACATTAGAATTGTGAGCGCTATTAGTTCTGCCGTTGCCGACTGTCGTCTCTGCACACCTACCCCAGTGATGGTATCGACCCATCATGTGGTCATTTGGCATCGCTGACGTGAACCCTTGGCGGTCCGCTGTCGCTTCATGATCGTGAAATGCCTATCCGAACGACCGAAAAGGAACAGAAAACGAGTGGAAGACGAAAAAGAGGACTCGGTGCTAATTTATCCATTGCATTGAGGTTTGTTCTGTCTCCCCTGTGTCGATAACTAGTCAATGAATCTCTACGCTCTGTATATTTGGGTGGCTATAAACAGCTATTCACTTGCACCGGTGTGGAGAGTGGCGTTTTTTGGCGGGCAGTTCGGCAGAACAAGAAGTTGACGGCCGCTTCTGACTGCTGGTGCTTTTCCAACTGCGGCAGGGAGAACAGCAACAAATGCTACTGTTAGTATTATAGTCTGCTACTGACTAGTAGTCTCAGATAGTTTTCTGTGGTGCTAATTAGATACAGGGAGTGCAACACAGAAATTGATTACTGCCCCTGCTTCCTCTGCTGCAATCTGACCATTGCCGCATGCTCATATCATCCTATAATCGTCCCGAAAATGTCTTTCTGTGGTGGATGGTATTTTCCCGCCCTGGCCCCGCGCGTTGAAAGGCCCTGTGAGTTGATCCCCTGAGTACAGCATGTCCACTACGAGATTAGTATCAAGAATAGATGTATGCGCCATACGCAGAGCGGCGCTCCGCCTGTTGTGGTGGAGTGTAGATACATTTGTCAACAGTAGCTCGCGTCAAACGGACGGTTATCCGTCGGTACATCCGTCTGCTCGCGCCTATGATTGATCATTGCGGCAGCAGCGATGTCGGCCGAGCTCAGAAACGATGCAGATCGTTAACTGGTCAAATAGTGCATCGCCGAAGAGTGGAGCGGGCTGTAATGGTGACAAAACGCTTATTGGAGTAGCGATGTTTGCCCTCGAGTTAGATAGAAAGCGACTATTACAATCGCACCTGCAGCTTTGGCTGCTCTATTAGATGGGTTTAGACAGGCCGATACGCAGCTTTGCAAATCCGATTGGCGTCGCTTTTATCGCTAAGAAGCGGGGGTACCAAAATGGCAGGCGGACTAGTTCGTTGCCACTGAAGGACATGTACCATACAGCACACAGAGTGAAAGCCTGGAACGCTTTCGATACACAGCGCACTAACACAAACAGCCGTCATTCTCATATGCAGACAAATTGCCGAGCAATTCGTGGCCAACGAAGGTGCTACGACAGGCTTTAGCCGGTAGCAACCCGTCGAAAACGGCTACCATAGAGGAAGAGCATGACGCGCGAGATCGAAACGGAGCAAGGGAAGAGTGACAGTAATGCTATGACAGCGCAAAAAGAGTCACTAAAATAGACAGGTTACTTCTATTCGAGCAAAGGAGTATGATGTCAGTAAAAGCGAGTTTTATTTGATAGGAAACTTACAATGAAGGGACTTAAGGGGCATGTTTATAATGGACGGTTGTCAATTGTGCCTACTTCGGCTCCATAGATTGGAACAGGCATACGCATAATAACACTTACATAGGTGAGTAGGCCGTGGTCGGCGGGCTAGACGGTGCCCTCGACACGCTGGTCGATAAACAAGTCATGACCATTTCCTCGTTATACATATCATGCAAAGGCGCACACATATGTATCTATGCACGGTATATGTACTATTACGTAAGCAAGCTTTCTTGTCCAGCTCGTCCATACATTTAAAAAAGGGCTTCTTTACCATGTAAACTTTATTTATGGATAATACCAGTACAAAATTAAAATTAAGTCAAGTGTGCGCCGGCAAAGCTTTTGGCTTCGTAGACATTCTGAAAATTGAAAAGCAAAAAACAAAAGATGAAACCTATTTGTAAATTATTAGCATGCATATATATATACGACGTGTAAGTCGCAAGATAAGACTCGAATTATAATTGGGTCTTATATTTAAGGTACGCTTCATGGAACCACCATGCGTTTCTGGCTCGTCAAGTGGCGACCACACTTATTTAAAAAGCAAACAGTTCGTAGCATCATATTCAAAGTGACGTTATATTATGGTGATTCTGAAAAACAACGAGGTATGCCTGGCCAACCGGGCCCGTACCGTATTTCGAATCTGCTTCATGCTATCTGTTATAGGCTCGTTCACATGCGGTGTCTTTATGTGGCCTAAAAGGCATACATAGTTTATTCATTTTGCTGCCAAAACCACACAGCTGCACCGAGGACGCCGGGTCAGAACCCGCTGAGAGAAATCGAAGGGACGAACTTGGGCACCACAATCATGAGCGCCACTACCAACGTTGGCATCCAAAGCGGCGCGGCACCAAGATACGACAGATCGGGCGCACACCGTCCCAAGTCAACAAATGAAAAATAGAAAGAGAATGATTTGCGGTATGTTCCCGAGCTTTTAGCGTATGCGATGAGAGGCGTATAGGTTCGCCTTGGTGCAGTAACGTTTCTTAGCCTGTTCTTGTCCTTTAACCTACACTTGAGTCCCCTGGCTTACTTGGCCTAAGGATAAACTCAGTCTACCATATCGTCGATGCTCTACATTCTGGTGGTTTTTTTTTTGAGAATGTGCTATTCAGCTGTTCACTGATTGTAGAACTGCAGCGGTAGAAAGCTCAGCCTATGTCGAGCATTGCGTGCTTTTGAAGTCCTTCTCGTGTTGCTTGCACGACGCATCGGGACCACCAGGGGTGATGGCTAATCGCTCGCTCACTCGCTTAATGGCGACGGCCCCCCCCTCCCCCCCCCCCAAGTATCGACTGCGGCAGATTTCCGAGCAGTTTAAAGCTTTCCGACGGCTAGCTGAGAGGGTGGGAACCGCGCTTCACTTTACCGTTGCCGCAACGATTTTTCGTTGACTACTTTTCGCCCGCATGGCTGGTAGAGGCACAACGAAGTTTTCGAAAACACTAGTTACAGCTTTACAGATATATCTAGCTTGAATTTACCGAGTATCTTTTAACGGAAGATTATTTCGAAGAAAAGAGCTGTCAAGTCGTCAAATCGTTTGACCTTCATCTGCAGCCGCAAATACGTCTAGGTCAACGAACAGAACAATTCGTTGCACGTATAAGCAGCTGAAATGCGATTTCTAAAGGAGAAAGTTTGCCTTGCCAAATACGGCTGGAGCCATATCCGTCATCCACTGGAGCAACTAAGAGTGATTACTAATAACTGCAGAGACGGAAAAACATTTTGTGAATGTCATCCATTCTTCTCACGTACTGAGAAAAAACAGAGGAGCATGGCAATGACAAGCAAGCAGAAGCTGAAAACCGATTCTTTACTAAAGGGGCTGATGGTCCAGCCATGTCGGTAGGTATATATAGTTGTAGAGTTATTTCCTGCAGCCTGGACAATAGATTTTGTGAACAGAGTATACTAGCTATTATTATAAAGTGTACAGAACTGGCCCCAATCATTATGAGGTGAAATGTTTTTCTATGACAAGTTTGAATCGAGAGCTGCGCCTATGAACCCTACAATTCATAAATGGCAGCAGATGCCTGAACACGATGATTGGGTACAAGCACGTCCCATAGCTCGATGTTTGTACCACACGTTGAGCACCGGACAGTGTCGCTGGGGCTATACAGAAGTACTTTGCTAGGTCCTATTAAATGCATTTTTATTACGTTAAATTCTTAGCCCCCAGACGTGGAAACGGCAGCGTTCCCTTTAGTGGCGCCTCCTCGACGTCCCAACCTATCTGCAGTTTGCCCCAGCCGACGGCCCTTTTTCGCCCGCGTCGATTCTGAAAGCTTTACAAATCCACCATTCAAAATTGTCGAGATGGGCGCGTGTGTGTGTTTATGTGAAAAGGGCCTCAGTCCATCATTGACGCTGAGAGCTGCTGCTGCTGCTGCAGCAGCAGCAGCAGCCTTCAGAAACCCTCTCATTCGTTCGTATATCGTCCCTCAAGCTTCTTTCTCGATTCCCTTCTTCCTGGCAGTGGCCTAAAATACGATGGAAACCCGTCATTTGTGAGTGCCTACGAAATGCATGTCTGTACGACATACAGCAGTACATAAGGTTGTTTGTCGTGTCGCGAATAAGCGCACACAGAAACGTACGGCGACGATACGCTCAGTCTTTTTAGAAGGCGAGCAATATGTGCTTGCTTGGCAATACGACACTCGGCGTTTTATAGGACCCTAAATCTATGCTCCAATGATCTGATGACCTTAGCGCCATCTTTTATTCCTCTATTTTTGCCACCCTCAACATTCGGTGTATTTCATGCAAAATATTTTAGGTACCTATGTCGTTAGGTCTTTAGGCGTCGTTCAGGCATTTTGACAATACGAACGGGTTAAAAATAGGTTTCGTCTCGTGCTACGATGCGGGGAGCACCTATCCGATATCCTTCACAAATAACATAACCTAACTTGAAATTCATTTCAGAACAAATTAAACGACAATTTATCTTTAGTTTGATTCGTTTCGGTCAACAAAAATGGTAAATAGAGCAAAAACAAGGTGTACTGAAACCGCCTATCTGAAATGACAGTATAGTGATAATTTATATATTTTTCGATATGTATATACAACGTAGTTGCAGTTGTTAGCTGGATCTTGCAGTTAGCTGGATCTAAAATAATTTCAATTACGCTATACGGCGGCCATGTTAACTGGAAACGATACCGTGTGCTGTTTTAGTTCCGAAACGCCTTCCACTATAGTAGAAATTGTAGTTCTTCTGAGCTGCGGGACGTGTGCTTCTGTACATCTCTACAGTATCTATTCAGTGTAATAGTTCGTACGGGCAGTCTGGTGCCACATGGAGCACTGCACTTACTGGTAAGTGCAGTTTACTGGTAAACTTGACCGTCCGCTATTCAAGCGACATTGAGGAACTGGTAACTTTGGTCGGGGATGATTGAAGTAGATATAGGTGATTGCTCCAGTTCACTTATGGAAATAAGGACATTCCCGAATCTCACCGCTGTCACGTTTCAAAATATAGCTTAATCGACGACGTGCGTACACGCACCGTCAGTGGAATTTTCCTTTTTTTCGCCTTAAACGATTTTCAAATTACGTTATCATAGTAATGACGATTTCCACAACGATGTTTTGTCCCTCACAAATAGGAAACGAAGCGTTTTACAGGTACAAAATAAAACACTCTACATTAGGTTTCTCTGAATAGACACTTTATATTTGAGACGAAGCTTTTATGTGGCACCTATGGTGGTGGTAAAAAGACGCATATTATTGGCTAGTCACTCACGACTAGAACCGGTACTCGAAGGCGTAATTAATCAACTACAAAGATACACTAAGGGGGCGTCGAAGTCAGCGTAATCTGCGCTACGGGAACGTAGAGTGAATTTTACATATAATGATGGATGGGCGGCTTTGAGTCTGGCTTTTATTGATTTTTCTAATATTGCCCTTAGCGATACGTTTTGATGCGAGAAAACAAAGATGTCAATCATCGGCGATCATTCTGAACGGGGTGGCCTTTTAGCGTTGTTAGGAGAAACGTTCGACATTGGCTTAAATAGAATGATCAAGTAAGAAACTTAATTATGATCGAACAAGACATTGCAGTTTTTTCTAACGTCTGCCTAGATGGCAGTGTGACAATGTACGGATCATTGAATGGCCTTTTGACAAAGCTTGCATCGACCTGTTTATTTAACTACTACCTAAATACATAAACAAAAACACGTACACGGATCAAAATACAGATCTGCCTTTATACAGCCGAATAATATAGTCTATATATTAGACAATAGCAATTGTTTATTTGCGCAGTGCCTATGCGTTCGTTCGCTTACGTGTTCAAGGCATTAACCCAAACGAATACAAAACATGTTATTTTATTAAAGTATATTTACTCGATGAATCGGAGAAACGTTGCCGCGGCAGTAAAAGTAGCAGCAGCGGCGGTGGAAGTTAAGCCTATAAAGGTTAGATAACCAGTTCCTTCACTGTTACTTATCCTTCACCTGCGTTGTAACTTTTAGTTGTCGATGCCAAGTAAGTTTCCGACTTCTGAAGGCTACACCACTAGTCGAACATTAGCGCCATCACCGGAAAACAAAGGCTTTAGCAGCATTCGTACGCTTCTCGTTTCGTTCTCAAGGCAAACCTTCCAGGCAAGACGTCTCTTTCTAGAAGCGTCGGCGTACCACTTGTTTGTGTTCCTGCTTGTTACCGAACCAATACACGGGCGAACTTTCAGTCAGTCACTGCTATCGGCCGAGTTGAATTCTGCGTTCTTGCACTACTCTTATATCGATTGTTCGATGCGCCTAATACCGTCTCTCGTAGTGCTGCCCTGTCTCACACCCTGTACATACATTAACAACATGTTCTTAGTCTTCCTTTTGTTCAGCTGTTATTTACATATATTATATGGAACGAACCTAGCCTATACAGGCACATTTGCGCGCCTGAATTGGCTTGTCCTGCAGGTAGTTGAACCAACTAGCGATAGATTGAGTTACTGATTTTGAGATCCGTTGTAGACTAGTTAAGCACCACTAGGTCTGACAGTCGGTCGTACGTAGAACCTGATGTCCTAGATCACAGGGCCACAATTGCATTCTCATCATCGTAAGTAATTAATTCAGTGCTAACATAATTTATTATGCATATGAGTAGCACGAAGACGATTCGCAAATCAATATATTTCGCCAGAAACACGTTCTTCAAAACATTTCGTACGCCCGGATATAATAGAATTTTCATACAATTGTCAGTTATGGGGATTCTCTTTAGGTGCACTTTAAGGAACAGAGGACTAGTAAATAACAATGAAAACGCAAACGTTGCTTTTCAATGCGAGGCTCGACAATTCTATCCTTATCTGGGTATCTTGAAGAGTAACGGAAGTGGCCAGCACTTGTTTGGTGGAAGACACCATGGACTAGTGCAGCAGTAAACTCGCATTAACTTTACATTGGACAAACTGTCAATGAAAGGTGGGAGTCTCTTTTTCATCAAAAGACCTTTTACAATGTCGATGTATTTTTAGAATTTTCAACGTAACATGGAATTATGTGCAACGTCGAATATAACTTAGGGCACTGGACGGATCGCGCTCGAAACTTTTCTTTGTACCTACTCGCAAAAAGCCATAATAGGTTACGACGCATCGATTAAGTGGCTGATTAGAGAGCCATACGATAACTAGCCTAGGTCAAAAATAAGTTAAAACACGGAAAATTTCTGTTAACTCCTCATTGCTTTACCTCTAAGTTTCACGCTCTCATTGCTAATAAGTTAAAGTACAATCAGTATCATGTTAGAGTAACCATAATAGGGAGTTAGCAAATATAATAAACATGTTATAATATGTCTAGTGACTGTCAAATCTAAAGGTATTGTGAAAGGTTTATATGCGTGAAACTGAACGAACGTTCCCATCTCTTTTTTTTTTTTTTTTTTTCGCGGCTCAACTCGAGCCCGCTTTGGGGCTGGTCAAACAGACTGCTAAACACTACTGTTGTAATGCATGAAAATTTACTGCTGGAAGCAACATTCTAGCAATAAATCTTTGTACTGGGTACTACGAGCTCTGAAGGCACTCGTCGTATACGGGCGGCCATTGTCTTTTAACGCCTGGTAAGCCGTAGGAAGTGAACGCGCTTTGTACGTTGTTATTGACGCCGGCATTAGATGTTACCGATTCGGATCTGTCCATTCGCGTCAAGGTTTCTCGGAGGGTAGTTCTAATAATTGGGTTACAATGGGAATAACGAAGCTGGTACCAACAACGCCGGAGGAACACGTACTAACGGTATGGCAAACAGGCCAAGTGCACGCACTTCCGTGCTACTCCCTCGTGTTCAAAGGTAAACAGAGCCGAAACGTAATTTTACCTTCAGTTGGGGTGCTGCGGGCGTTTAACGTTGCAAGATTATCGCTAGATTCGTGTGGTTCTGTTGCTGCGTGTTATCCTGCATACTAAGAAAAGAAGCTAAGTAATAATTATCATTATTATCTACAGTTGTAGTAGAACGATTTCGAGCGATTTGGGATTACTTAAAACACATCCTATCAATATGCGATTTGATCGTCAGTCAGCTTCAAGACGAAACCATCTAAAGAACTGAGAATAATTTCCCTGAACTCAAGTGAAGCTTAGCATGAATGCAAGTTTTTGAAGATATACTAGAATCTTCATATGTGCGCATTCAGTATTAACACCGCAAGCATTAAAAATTTGAAACAAAAATAGAAGCTCGTACTACACCGGTTGTTTTATTCTACGTGTACAAGGCTCTCTGGCTTCTCGTGTTATAAGAACGGGCGTGGGTATCTAACATTCGCGAGGTCTCTTGGCAGTGAATCAAATCTTCTAGTCAGCTCTTGACAGCAGGATTTTCCATCGGTGAAATACAAAGCTTACCGTCTGGTAAGTGTAACGCACCCTATAGATAAACAGAATTAAGTTTTCGAATGAGGAAACTTGTAACTTCATCTCATTTAGCGCGTAATAAAGCTTTGATCTCTGACGTACTCCTAATTAGGGGTGAGATTGTACTTCTTTCTTTGTTTTAATTCAATGAAAGCTGATTGGGTAAACATTTGAAGATAAGACGAACACCCTTTGCCAAATGATTTTGTATTTTCGAAGTTAACTTTGCTCAAAGTGCTATTGTAATGGTCGTACGTTTTAAATCTACTGTAGCCTATTTGATCACATAGGGTAATTGCATCTATTCGAAATATTGGAAAATGCAAACGCTAGAAAAAAAGAGTATAAATAATAAAAGTTTATCGCGTGTTTTCACGAAAACGATACCCCTTTAAAATCGAGCCTGCCATCCTGTGAGTAAATTACGTTGTCACACTTTTTCCCACTGATCGCCAGTTCCTTTTCTATTGAAACGCTTTTATCTCTATCTGAAATGCTTTTCTTCAGTACCCCATCAATTACAGTTCGTATCTGGAGCAAATCGTTGACTGAGTCAATCATTTCGAACCGATCATACGGCCATTTTTAAATAGCATTCCTTATCGGATTTATTATTAGTTTATTTCACACGGGGCACATTTACAATATTATCAATTAACAACATTTGAATACAATAGGATATCTTATATATCGCTCTAACGTTATACGTTACCCAAGTTCGTATTGAATATTAGTGGCAACTGCAGAGCAGGACACAAACATTGAATTTATAGAAAAACCTCAGAGATAAGTGGATGCATTACCTCATCTCGATCTAGCTCATCTTGACCTCACGGAAAACCGCTGTTTTCTGTAACATAGCTGCATGGCAATTTTCTCATTTTTCCGCAGCTCGATGTCGTCGTTGCAAGATGGGTGACGAACCAAACCCTGGCTAAAATAGTTACGCATAGAGTGTCGATTTAAGTTTATAGTAAGCATTAAGACGAACTGGAAAAAATAGCTTTCGACAAAGGTTCGGCTGTGGCTTGGTACGGTCGCTATAGCGACCATGAACAAATTGGCAGCAACTGGGGGGTCATACGGTATCGCTTCGATCGATGAGGTAAAGTTCGATTTTATCGCAATAGATATGATTGTCTAGTCGCTTACGTGAGCTATAAGTCGGAACTATAAGTCTACGACAAAACCCTAGGCTTTCCGCAGCTATACACATGTGCCTATAATTTACGGAAAAATGCGACCGACATCAAATTATAGGGAATTAAAAGTGCTTGTTGTAAGGCTCCCGCAAGAGGGGCAAATGGGTTGCCGAGGGATTTACTTAGCGGGAATAGTTTTTCAGAAGTTCGATCGATTAAATATATTCATAATATTATTTAGCGTACACTAAAACAATTTTTATTTCAACAATATAAATATACGATTTATCAACAGACCATTTCACCCATTAAATCGTTTGTCGAAGTTTTTCCGACTGAGTGAGTTAGATTAGGGCTTCACAGCAGATTCATTACGCCAGAATAGTGCATCTTGATTGTAATTTGATGTATATAAAACGACCCCCCTGTCATACCGTAAAATCGCTTGATAAATACCGTAATCAAATTAGAGGAAGGACTAGAGAAAAAAAAAACAGACCAGATTGCTTGTGTTCATTAAGTACGATGTAAGTGCCTAGAGAAGCATCTTAGTTAGGCGCTGAGATAGCCATGTTACTGAGAGTTTCTAGGGGCAGAAAAGAGGGGCAGATCGGCTACTATGAGTTTTAAGCCGTATCGTGCAAAATTATTGTTGCGTCTCTGAGCTTTTTGGCACTAACTACATCGGGAACCGACTACGGCTGATGTCCAAAAAAAGACCTTATGCTGTTTATAGAAAAACACAACGCGGAGAAGAAAATTATAGCGACAGCCTTCCCACTACGTGCGGAGCCGAAACACTTTCATATTACGATAACAGCTAGCGCCTATATCGAAATAAAATCTTTTTTTTTTTTAGTTGTTTGCACAATGTCTTGATTTAAGCGCCACTATGTGATTTTTTACGACTAATTATTAACTAATATCTAGCTATCGAACAGGATCGTCACTTGAGCAATGCCCTCTCTTATGGACTCCTCCACTCATCGACAGCTCTACAATCGTTATGAGCGAAATCATCTGTTCTCGACAATAATCTGAACGGAAGAGGTCAACGGTGCATGTTGGGTCTAATCTAATGATCTGAAGGTTTAGGACTGCACCCTTAGACCGAGAGAAACGCAGATGTGGCCTAATCCAGCGATTATTCGAAAGAGCATAAAAGACAGCAGGACTTAAATCATGCGAACCATGGTGACGTTATACAGTACGTCTACTCGTTGATTCAATGCAGATTTATCCTTTCAGTCCATTCCTAATATAACATGCATAGCTGTTTTGTGATTCTCCAAGCAGGGAACTTTCAATGCCGATCGTTGCCCGTTAAGATAGAAATAAATATATAACTCTACATAGTTCTCTGTTGCATTCGTTTCGCCCGCGTTTGGGTTCGATTGCAATACGGCCTGCGTCGACGCTCCGAGCATATTCGTGCCATGGGACCCAAATAATCGCTTGCTGGTGCTAACGTAGTGCTTTTTGCATGCGTTGTCGCCGATATAGAAAATGCTAAGAAGGTGGTAATCCTTCTGTACTGTAGTCTCCGTTTTGACCGTTCAGGAAAGGAAAGAGCCCGTTCTGTAGTAACGCGGCACAGTGGCGACTGCTGTAGGCCTCCAAATTTGTTCGTATCTTGCCAATAGGTACATTTCGCAGCTGCGGTTTGTCGAAGGTGAGAACGGCTCTGTGGCAGAGTTTACCGAGGTTTTTTATACAGTTCATTTCGGAGAATAGGCGTAACGTCTACTTTTTTTTTTTTTGGCTATACCGATAATTTGTACCGCCAGCCGTCAGTTGACTTTCAATTCAACAACCCCTTTGTAGCGTCCGCGTTCGTTTTGCTATATAAGTAATGTATATATGTATGGGACTTTAGAGCTGTTATAACACAGTATGCTATTCATGTGCTCCATCAGTAAAAAGAAATAGCTCGAGAAGGCTAGGCAGTAGCCCTCGCTATGTAAAGAGTATATCCGTTTCCGCTTTTAGTTTACCGTTCGAATCGTGTAAATATATATACAAACAGGTGAATAGGCGCAGAGCACATAGATTTACCATGTCTTCCTTATAACAATTTTGCAATTCTGTTCCCTTACAATACCTATGTATGTTTAGTCCTTAAAGGGGTCAATTTCACTAGTGCCCATTATCTTGATAGAGATAAACCTTTTTACTGACTAGAAACCCCTGACCAATTAGAAACCCTGGCGATCGAAGTGTTCGTGTACGTACGACATTGCACTATTAGCGTCTACTAGAATCTCATAGAATACAAAATATCTATCAACTCTGTAACAAGCATGGATCATGGTTAGTAATTATGATGCGGTGGTAATGCCCTTGGTATGTATTCGCGCCCCCCACTAAGGGACGAAGCTACGCGGTACGTCCACCGGCTATCGTCGGTCCAATGAAAACTGTTTCCGATACTTCATTATAACTAATCGTGACTCAGCCTAAACCAGCGATTATGGCGTTCAACCGCATCGTTGGCTAACAAAGCTATCTATCTGCCCCCAGCAACACTGGACGACTGAAATAAGGGTAGAATTATGATAATTCTCAAAAATAAATTTATCTTCTTTAATATACAGGATTGTATCGAAGTGTTGTACGACAAAATTCGAGCGTTATTCACTCACGTCTATCACTGAACCTATATATATATATATATATATGCATAATATATAACCTATATGTATGATATGGCTCGAGAAATAGTGAAGTCTACAGCAATCGAGGTCTATTTGAAGCTCATATATAAAGATCGAAACCGTTATTAGACAGTAAGAGATTCAGTATAATCACATCTCCAACTAAAGTAAACTAAGCCTGTCTTCTAATGCTTTATAACCCAAAGGTCCATTAGGGACAAATAACTCCGGTTGTCAAAGACAACCTGAATTACGTCATCGCTTTAAGAACCTAGCCTCGTGCCAGCTAATGATATTCTTGTGAGAGGTGTAAACAAGGCTTTATCCTATAGCAGTAATGGAAGAAGCCAGAAAGATGAACGAAGTAAGCAAGCATTGATTAGATAGATAGAAGTTGAGCACTATATAGCATCAACGAGGAACATTAAAGTCAGATAAAAAGTCTGGTGAAGCAACTTTATCAGGGTGCGGTCTATTTTCTTCTATATTTTCACCGCTAGAGAAAGCATACCTTAATATTCTATTTTTTTCTTTCGACCAGCTGATAGGCTAAGAAACACAGTAGTTCCAACGCTGCAAGCCGTTAAAGATGCTCAGCATTGTAAAGCGATACTGAAGAATCTACAGGCGCCGACTGTGCAATCAGCTATTTTTCTACATTATTACACAATTGTGTGTGACTTTGGGATTTAAAACATCTTTCTTTTGTATCGCTTACTTGTAAAAATAAGCAATCGGTACTATGGCAACGCTCGTTTTCTCACGATTGGGCCAAGAAACTCCTGATTATTAGTCAGCAAATTGAGATGAATCAACTAACTAACCGATGATCGATCAACAGTGCCGCCTCTTGCTGCTCCTGTTATTATGTAGGTACAGATGGAACCGTTATACGAGTCAATAGCGAACAGCGTATCACTCGTGTGAACATTGTCTCAAAGCCTAAACAAAAACAGATGCACCGGAAGGACAATCTATTTGGAAATGTGTAAACTGAACACCTCGCCGGCACTTTTAAAACCTGCCAGATCAATTGGTGGTGCACTACCGCTTAACCCCGCTTGAATACGACGCCCTTGAAAGCTTGCCCGGGATCACCTAGCGCGCACGTTCTAAACTACGCCTTCAATGCGACGATTAGACCGTCTTGAGGTTGCGTCTCAACGGTGTACCCTTGACAAAGGTACAATTTCCGAGATTTACCTCCTAGTTAGAACGATTGAGAAAAAAAAGTCTCGACTCTATTAAGTCAACGCATAATTTATCCAACGAAGTTTTGAAAAACGTATCTATTAACTTGCAAATTTGCAGCTGCAAGTGGGTAGATAAACTTACAGACAATGGTAATTAATACCTGAACGTTCAAAACCTGAGTTACTCTGCTTTCACTTATGCTCGTTGTTGTTCCCGCTCAGATCACTTGAAGTTTGCCTCTGTCAGTAGTGGTCCGACTTCGTTAACCTGCTGATACACGGTAATCACAGAGAAGCCTTTAAATGACACAGCACAATAATTTTGGTTTTTGTACCCCCATCCATCGTGGTTAGGCGGTATATATTGATTTCCACATTTCTCATCTATTGATTTTTAAAGTCACCTTAACCAACAAAGGATTGTGCAGAGAAGTAGGACGTCCTAGGACGAAGGTTTTAACAGTCCCGCGATTTTCCAGAACATTCTTGACTGGGACGCAGTTTTGCAATTGCGTGTGGACGGGCTGTCCTACTACGTAAGTATATTATGTATAGGGGATCGGGTTGCGCGCACGGCAGTCGGGCAGGCGGTGCCCAATGAACGCATCAAACTATTGCTACAACTGAAGCATGAGATCTTCTGTTCGAACGAAAAAGGGTGATGATATTGACTATGAAGAACATTCGAAACTTTAATTATCATGCCTAAACCAACTGTATCCTAAACAGACAAATTATCTGGGAGGCTAGGACAGGGGAATTGCCAACGCGGCAGATGTTGCTGTCAATATCATAGGAACAGCAACATAAGTTGCACAGGCAAACTTTAATTATTTTAGGCCCAAGGTTAGCACTATCTAAGCCCTGTGACTAAATTGTTCGTTTTAGTAGATAGGTTTACCTGTCATAGATTGCTTGTTTTTTGTTTACCTATACATCAAAAACGTGTAGTTTCTCTTTGTTTTTTCATGATTTGCGTGTTACTAATATAGAACGATCGATTTTGCCTTTCTTCTTTATCTATTTTATTTTTGTCTTGCTTTTTCTGTTTGATCCACTTTGCAGGGCGGGGGAGTTGGGTCTTTAGACCACACGATCCTCGCAGAGGCTAACGGTCTTATCGCCGATATGTTGATGGATCACGGCCTTCCTCCAAATATAGCGTCAGGTCTAAAGGCGCTTCAAATCTTACTCTGCCCCTCGCAACAAAACAAGCCCTTAGGTGTCAAGGCCGTCGTCGGTCAAAAGGTTGAACTGGCGCCGCTCAGCGAACCCGGTGACATCGATGACTGCGGAGAAATACCATTCACCGGAGAAAAACCTTCAGACATGTCCAAGGTATGTAGTAGGCAATTTGGCTATTTATACACATTTACTTTTTGCTCAGAAGTATTCGTGCTTGCTGTACGTATTGCATATCGGCGGTAGGTCGTGAGACGTGAGCCTCTTCTAGTAATGTCACAGAAAAAAAAAACACATTTGTTGAAAACCATAAGAAGGTTTAGACATATCGTGGTTCTACAAAGCTGGTATCGGTAAAACCTGTTGTCGGATGCCTAGCGACTTATTGTCATAGCACAATCGTATGATATCGAGGTAGGCGATTTTCGTTGTCTTCTAGCCGCTTTAATTTTACTGTAACTTTGAAACGAGTGAACACTCGGCCAAGCTTTCCACGTTTGCCTACCTCTCTGACAGTTGATGTATCCAACAAGGTAAAAAGGATGCTCTTAGAAACGATCTATTCGTCTTCCTTTATCAATTGTGTTTGCTTTTTTTGGCTATGCTGCATTAACTAAAGAAAAGGTGATAATTTAATAGAGCCATGACTGGGATGTGCGCCGGGTGCAACAGGATTTTTCGTTGGGGATCCGTTAGGGTTCGCCGGGTTATCAAAGGAATATGCGATATAGCGTTCCCATGCAGCACTTTCGCTCTGCGTCAGTCTTTGCCAGTTTAAGACCCTTCTCGTTCCACTTCATGGTTACGACAGATTCGACCTTTTGTGTAACCTATCTCCTGTATCTCTTTCTTGAGATTTGAATAGTATATTCTCTCTTCGTTGTCATCTTATCATATACAAAAGCGCAGTTTTTAATCATGAATATTTCTTTGCGGTGTCGAATTGGAAAGGTCTAGCCATTCTAGTTAATGTTTTATCGTCGGTAATGATCTCGTATAGAAATGGCATTCTTTTCTGTTCTGCAAGCGACCAAATACGTGTGGTTAAGCGTTTTTTTTTTTTGTCATTTTGACTGCGTTCATGTGCCTCACTTACTTACCTCCTTTCCTAGTACATACAAACGACTGACAATGGCTGTCAAAAAAGCGATCGGTTGCACGACGCTGTACCGTGCTTAACGAGTGCTTGCAATTTGTCGTTGCTCGCTTCTTGGCGCCGTTTGGTCAGGTTGAAATTTCTGCTTCTGAGACAAAATTGCAACGAGGTATCCTTTACGGCACATCCATTTCCAACTCTGTAAACAGTTCCTGTCTCGGCAACACTTTTTGAACATAATGTGGAGTATGCATCTTTTCGAGTTCCGTCACTAAAGCCACCGACTAACGAACAGCTCAATAAAGACAGGAAGACAGACGCCTAACGGTAAAAACAATCGTTAACTAGGTACGATCAGCTGATCCATTGCCAACGCTACCTGTCAGTTCGACCGGGAACATTTTATTCACATTAATAGTATAAACCGCTGAGTAGGGTTCTGCAAAAATCCGATAATCAGCTCTACTTTTCTGTTTAATGCGTATCCAACCATAATTGTATACGTCGAATTAATCTTACCCCCCCCCCCAAAAAAAAAAAAAAAAAAAAAAATACTATTAAATTGTAAAAAAATCTAGTATTAAATTGTTTTTTCGGAATACTTTTACAATTTGTCCATCATTTAATAGGTGCCATTGGTTTCGAAAAGAATATGAACCAATCAATCAGTACTAACTAACGAAAGTTTCGAAGACGCCAAACTACTGCAAAAAAAAAAACAGTAGTTTGGCGTACTTAATCTCACCTCTGAGGTAGCGTATGCTCATTGAATAAACGTATTTTCAACGAAATTGAAGTACTGAAGAATTCTCATTAAAGATATACTTATTTAATGAGATCTATTTTACGATAAAGAGGACAAGAGTGCGTAGTGCTATGTCAGTTGAGTTGACCGCTACACTAGCCAGTTACCGGGTTGTCATTCATTGCCCTTTATCGGCTAACCATGTGCGCCAAAATTTCACAAAAGAGTCGTTTTGCTATAGTCAGTAGGCAGATACATCTAATCACAATATGTAAAGGAACTTTTTTTTTCTACAGAACACATTATTCAATTAAATATAGGCAGCTATGTCGCCAAACAGGGATCGAGTTCACGGAACGGTCGTGAATGAGAAAAGCGGTTAGGAAAAATAGTTCATAAAAAGCCCCGGGTGGCACCTTTTGCGCCTAGTATATCACTCCTCAGAATTCAATGGGAAATCTCTTTTCAATATGGGTCATCACAGGGCTTTGCCCAATGCAGCTTTCTCCAAGATACTCAGGGCCATCGTGACGGGTGAAAAATGACGACGATTTGATACCTGAATGATAGCCCAAGAAAAAAACGGGTGTTCTCTCTGTTGCTCGTATTGGCCTTCCAGATCAGATCTCATTCCGCTTTTCCGAAAGTTGGGCCCAGCTGATGGCATTAGTATGATACATGACTAGCATTTCCTTATTACAAATGCTCCTGCTACAGCAGTCCTGCCCGATTCGGGTCGAGTTTTCAACCTACCCCGGGTAGGTCACTTTTGGTCGTTGTTGCGGCAATATGAGTATTGCACTCGACGTGAGAAACACGTAAGATTGAATGTATTATTTCGTATCACAGATCTTTCGTTTTATGGCAAACAAATCCGTACTAGCGATGAATGCTTCTAGGTACCGTTTATAAATTCTCATAGCTTGGCTATGAGTATTGAATAGATATGAAAGACCCAAATTTTCGTGTAACTTAGCTTGAATTTTATAGAACAGCGACTCAGTAAATATAAACCGGCACTAATATAGCATTCTAATTGAACTCAGCTATGATTGGATGATTAACCTCTTCCTACACCGTTGGAAATACGTTTGTTGTTCAGTAAAGTTATCGGCAATAGATGCTCGAAACGTGCTCTAGCAACTATGCGTCAGCGACGTTACCTATCCAGAATGTACAGGATACGATGTGTCTCAATAGATACATAGAGACCAAAGTATCATCTAACACCTATGAAAGCCTAGAGCAGTGAAAGCGAACCACTGTATTCTTCTTGCTTATAGCATGCGGACTAGTCCGGGCAATGCTGTTTACGTTGCTGGTGGGCTTTGTGTCTTAGGTACGACGTAGTCAGTTGGGCCGGAATGTGTTAAGGTTATTATTTCCGTCTGTATGCTTCTAGGTAAACTTAGATTATGCCTAAGGGCGGTTGACAACACGTTTCAGGCATTACAAATTACTATTATTTGTTTCACGCGTGAGGCATAACTGACAAGAAGTTGATGACGACGGTATTTGCAAATATACCCCCAATATTCTATATGTATATAAATTCTTACTCTAGACGTAAGGTAATCGCCATCTGTGCATACGCCTCTTCCATCCATATTTTTGACGTTTCCCCGCTTGCCGCTAGCCAAGGGTGTGAAAATGAAGCAAAAAGACAGTACACCTCGTTTATATTTAGTACAGCTGTAAACCCCAAAAGGAACCATTCTCCGTCTACCATGTTCCTAGGAATGTTTTCCTTTTTCAAACCTGGGCAAGCCACGGGAGTGTCATGATGTCCCGACACGGTTCTCCTAAATTTCTCGCTTTTTGTTTGAATTATCTGCTCGACGGGACAGCAGAAAACGGATGATAGAAGCAGGGAATCAGTCAGCCTCAGATGGAGGACATTCTACGAATGAGAGAAACACACACACATACGCAGAGAGAGAGCAACGGAGACACTGAAGGTGGGCTACTAGCCACACCGTGGTTTTCACTTGCTTAACAGACACAAATCAAAAGCTAGAATGACCTCTTCAGTTGACGGACCGACACCTAAGCTCGGTTTGTTTGCCTCTCAAGGTGTTACTACTGCTGTTACGAGCGGCTACTCTAATCCGTAATGAGAAGCCAACTGAACAAAATCAAGACAAAAGCAAACAGCGGAAATAGAATCACCTGGATGAATTTTCAATCTCTTGTTCCGTTCTGCTTACTATAGGACTACTTGAACGCCGACGAAGGACAGGAAGTTCCAATTCCAACAACTCAGTCCCCCCCCCCCCCCGCTGTCTTCTGCCTCGGGCACCAACATTATACAATATGGCCTTCAAGCACCGATTATCAAGATAAAAGTGCAAAGAGGATCATAAGCAGCTCATCCACTGCCCGCTACGCTGGCCTTCACAACAAAGTACGCTTAGTATTAACAAGAATCGAAAAATGGTGACTTCGTTTTTTATTTTCATTAGCATTTTGTGAGCGCGGATGTTCGTGTGACTGTGACTGCGTCCTTGCGTCTATGTGATTTTTTTTTCGTAAATTAGCTAGATAAAATCTGATAAGATTAAACAATATAAACTAACAGAGTTAACGATGTAATAAGCGTGATGCTGGCTATTCAGGAAGCGCGCCTCGATCGAAACTGTACTTTATTCTATTCGTTGGTATAATAGGCTATTGAAATGATCACATTTTTGTGTTGTTACAGGGCAGGTTACGCTCATAGGACGACGTTGATATCTCTGATTTTAGTTAAATGAACGAAAGGTTTAGGTGGATTTTTATGCGGAAATACTTGCATTTACTCTGAGGAAAGTTGAGAACGAGTCAGCGTGCGCCAAGGTAATTTTTCACTCCAACCTCTTTTACTTTTTCAAGCCAACCTGTCAGATACTGCGCCATACATATTTAACAGCTTCTGTAGTATTTCTAGCCTTTTTTCTCTCGACGCATCAGAGTCTTCTGGCTAGCACGTTTACATTCGAGAGATCTGTCAATGTAATAGCAACACTCAAAACAAACTAGTTAATGACGAATTCTCAATTCATTGAGATTTGTGAGTGAGATCTCGCAACGACTTCCCTTGCTTTGTTATCGGGCCATAGGCGCGGACTGAGCCGTCCAACTTACTATATTTTAGCTTTTGTAAAGGAACTGGAGTGCGCAATAGAGATGTAATCGCTCGCTTATTTCATTTAGAATCATTTCTTCCTCTGCCTGCCCTTTTCCCTGTTACCTTTGCCTAGTTCGTCTACTCTTCCTTTGTTAGTGTAGTCCATGGTACTATTCTTTGGCCTATTCTGCACCTTCAACTGAAGCATAGAAAAGACGATAAGAAAATAGCTTCCGGTGGCCGTGAACCACGAGGCGACGAAACATCAAAAAGCAGAGGGAAAAATGCGTGTTGTTTCTGTAACGAGCGGCGGTTGCCGTCGGTGGCAGGGACTGCTTCTGGCGATGTCTGCAATAGTAACCAGCCGTAGGCGTGATTCTGATGACGAGGGTTTTGCACCCGAATCATGAATTGTTTTGCAAGATAGTCGTATGAGTGTGAAGGTACAGGGAGAAAGGAAAAAATGGAGGGGACAAAAACGTCAGTAGGGGGCTTCCCTCTGGTGGCGCTCGTAGTAAACACAGGGCGTTGGAACGGCGAGGCTAATATTAGTCGAAGCGTGGACTGGTTAAAAAATAGCATAGGGCCCAATACAGACAAGCAACGGCTGATGACTACTGGCAATCGATACGCACACCACTTGCCTACGGTAGAAATCTCGCAACCAGCTTTCATCGTTGTTATGCTCGTCAAGGTAAAATTTACATACGAAGAGGTAAACCTCCGTTTTCATCGAAATTCTGCGGGATTGTCATAGCCTGGTAATGCTGCAAGCTACTTTTTTGAGCAACGAGATCGTCGCCGGCATTGCTGTCGTGATGATCATCCGTCGTCAGAAAGTCATCTAGAAGACTGGCGATATGTATCTTCAACGTGCAATTATCTTCGCATAAACATGCACGTACAGAGTATTCCTCGCCAATTCTTATGCTCGTATACATAGCTCCCTTGAGAAAGAACAAAAGGAAGCTGGCCTACGTTCTCTTCTCATAGAATGCGGCTTCTATCGTTATTAAGGTTCCGAAGCCTACATTCGAGGATGCATTAACGGTGGCCTTATCATTTGAGTCCTAGAGGTGCCGGAGGGGCTTTTGTGGCAACAACACCGCATTAACATGATTAGCTTGACGTTTATTATCCCAGCAACACTTCAGGTCAAACAGCAAGCACATAGTGCTTATAGATCACGTTCTCGGCTAATCCAAAAGGACACAATTTATAGTAGGTGCATACAACGGTTCGTTACAGACGTAAAAAAGGGAAGCTTCGGCCGCGCTGCTAATTCCTCATTAGTCGAATAGAAACAACAATTTTAAATACATAAATATATTGTTTCCACGTTGATTTTCACTAGTCAAACTGTCACATCCAAGAGTTATCTTTGGATTATCTTTTACACGGTGCTTTTTTGCTTACAGTCAATGAGTAGCAATCGGTCGCGTTCCACAATTTCGACGCTAAGAGAAACAGGGGGACAGAGCGGTGGGTAAAGCCTATAGTCATTGACATTTCTTGGCTTGTCAAGTCGTCACAAGTATCTCGTCATCGTATAGCGTAACCTATTGTAGGCTACAAACAGATGGCTGACAGATGTGCGGACGACTGATGATTGATTTGCAAAATTGAACTGCACCTAAAATCATATGTGAGTCAAACTAGTGGTTTCTCGCATAGGGTTTTGCTAACGCTTTGGATGACTAAAGCCATAATAACTATTACGGTTCCTGCATACTAATATCATCACAACAGAAGAAACATAAAGCTTGACAACATTTAGCTACGTCTTTGTGTTGGTCTTGCGTTGCTATAGCGTTTTTGGTGACTTTAGTTTTGTAAAGCAAGTACGATGAAGGGCGCGATCTGCGGAGCGAGAGCCGACCAAAAAGGGTAGAGTCTAAATTTAGCTTATTTTGCTTTTCCAGTCCTATTTTGTTATAAAGATACGTATCGAACGGTCGAATCTTCTTCATTTACTGCATCAAGATCAATGATAATATAAAGAGTACGTAAAATAAATACCGCTGAAATGATGCCGCCCGGCGAAATCGTGACGACGCATACCGCACTTTGTGAAGAACACCAATTAACTTCGCGCGTTCAACCCGCGGTGGGTTTTCATTTTACTCTATAGTTGGGCATAGTGTTGACACGGATCTACTTCGATGTCATGTAGATCACAGTTTAGCGCATCGGGGATACGGTGACATGGAAATCGCATCCGCTCGTCGACTGGGACCGTGTCCGGAGCTTTTCTTCATCGACTAACGATCGATCCGTACCTCCATTACGTTACTCTTTAGTCACGTAGTAAGCTATTATGCATATGCATTGGCGTTCTGTGGTATAACCAGCAATCGAATAACGTTCCTTCGTATATAGAGTACATTAATGGGAAAAGGAACGTCGAAATGACAGCAGGAAGGAAGTTTCAGCACGATAAATGCACGTTTCGCCAATGGGCTATGTACTCAAGCTTTGGATGTCTATTATTTTTCATAGCCTCTTGTGGAGCAAGGTTCTCCTCATAATTAGGAATATATTTGACTATGGCACCGATTGCCCCGGTAAATGCATTTCATCCCTATGCTATAACAGGATTCAATCAGAACAGCTTTACTATGTAAAAGGGTCAAGTAGCAATGGTGGGGTTGCAGTTAACACAACAGTACCAGCCCGCTATACGCGAAGTGCTATGAGTACACATTTTTGTCCCTGTTTCGTGCAATGGTCTATAGCTTCAGTTCGAGCTATCGCCTTGGCCTTTTTTTGGCAAATAATTTGATCCAATGTCAAATCACTGAGAATTGCTCTTCAGACTAGATTTAAGTGCACGAACGTTTTACTGCTCTTAGATATCCACATCCCCTGACATGGATCGGTATTTATACGATACAAATATGGCATACGAAAAAACGTAGTTTTTTTTTCTCCTAAAAAACGTCAGACGTCGTTGTCGACTCACGAAACGAGAACGATATCACCTAAGCGTCACCTCGCAAGTTTGTAGGTACGTTGTCTTTTCTAGCAATCAACGATGGTCTATTCTACAAAAAGTGCATTTCTGAGCGAATTCTCAATCCCGATATATCTCTAAGGATTGTATACAAATGTAACAATGCAATGTTACAAAACAGCGTTGGGCTAGAACAAGTAAAGTAGATCATTATTCTTTAGAAATATAAAGTGTGAGCAATTTTCTTTTGAAACATGATGCAAGCCATAGAACAAAATAACCGATACAGCCCTATAATTTTCAGCGTTGGTCTTCACTGTTGTCATAGACATCATGGGACGCAACATAAAATAATGCCAAAAAGAATCACGTACAACACCATCAGCATGAGATCTTCATTTTAAGGGACTCAGCTAGAAAAAAAAAAAGCTGAGATTTACGCCAAAGAAGCAGTAGGTTAAGCAGAAAGATTTCGCCTGATGCTACTACTCCATGGGTGGAAAAATTGATTCTAATAAGTGTTACTCTATGTATCATATACTAAAAGTCAATAGCAACTTGATCAATATTAATGATCTAAGGACGCCTGTTTTTCTATTCATTACGGTACCAATCAATACGGTGTCAATTAATATAATGGCGCTATTGTTATACGTCTTCTCCAGACACGACGTCAGCTTCCGCGGTCACTCTTGCGACGAATGTCGACGTCGACCTGGTCGACGACGACTTCGGCTACCGGGATGCCGACTCTCGAGCCCGAGCCCTCCAGAAAACGTTCGACAGGCACACGGTAAATCCCTGATGAAGTTGATTTTGCATATGAGAACTATCGATAAGTTATTGCGGACTCATTTGAAATGTACGTATGGCTAGTAGTTTCTTTTAATGAACGCAAGTAGTACGCCAGAGGGAAATCTAACCATGATAAGACAATCAAGAGTCAAAATATTGCTTTAAGAAGCAAACTGATATAAAGCTTTATTTAGCTTCGATCGTTCAAGCTCTTCCACTCAATAAAGATGCCGTTGAAACAGTGGTAATCCTCCTGGTAATTCCTGCTCACTCTTAGGATGTCTAAGTTCTTAGATGGAACCGAATCAGCAAATTACGGATGTACCTCGAATGCAGGTTGCAATATAGCGCCAAGGGTGCGCTCTTTCTATGACCATTATTAACATTTAGCCCATAAATAATAAATCACTAGCTTGATAAACGACCAGTTCGAAAATCTGTAAGCTGACATTATGTCCCTGCTTGAAGACCTTATGTCACTCGCTGGCTTCGTTGCCGTCCGCACAATCGATATCCGTGCTGTTATTCCCCTGTTGGCGTTCTTCCCATTGGCATTTTATTTTATTTTTTCATCTGTTTTCGTTTCAGACGTGGCGAAGAATCCCTTTCGGCGATGTCTTTACCCGATGATGTGCTTCATGCAAATGAGCGGCTGATGTCGGAGAGTTCGGATGCCACTCAACCCGTACATATGGATTTTATCTGCAAGTAAGCAAGCAACAGGCAAGGTTGCGGAAGAAGGCGTTTGATTTGGGAGATAAGTGGGATGACCTATTCACCTACTGCCCATGCGACAATGTCCTTGCTTTTTCCTTTTACGATAGCTGAACGAACTAATTATCATCATAAGGCACTTACAGACACACGTACACAGGCTGTAACGCACGATTCGTCAGTGGTACACACGATATAGAGATTTGGATTGGTATTAAGTACGGAAAGAAGCTGATTCTGGCACAATGCGAGTGACAATTATACAGCAGGATTAGTCTCCCGCCAACACCACTCGCCGCTGCTTAAACAGCGGGGGCTAGCAAGGCAAAGACGAGGATAGCAGAGCACATCAGTGCCGAGGGCCTCTCTGTCTATCCTGCGTGGCCTGCCTTGTGCTGGGCTAGCAGTAGTGGTGCTTGGTAATACGTGGAATCTTCTCTCGTCTCTAATTCAAACGAACCTAGTTGTTTCCCGCCGCATACCTGGTCTTTCCGGGGGGCTTCTACCCTCTCCTTCTCCTGTTCGTCTCGTTTAAGCTGCTTGCTCTAAGAGCACGTCATAAAGGTCTGGTTTAATCCGCATTTCATTCATTATATCCACTGATTTTGCCCTTGGCTACTAGTACTACCGCAGCAGCAGCAGTAGTAGTAGTAGTAGTAGCAGCACGGAGGCGGTGCTAGCAAGCTCTAAACGAAGACGGCGCGCTCGTTTTGTTAACTGCCTCATTAAGACGCTATATGTTTGCTATTCTATAATGTTATTGTAAATGCATGCTTTTAGCAGGTTCTGCGCTAGTACATTACTTTTATATGGGCTTAAGTAGTTCAAAAATAAAGTATGCTCATTGTTAGTTTGAGATGGAATACTTAGTGCAGGTTAGACTATAATACAGCTCTTCATATGTATATTTAATACGGCTTATCTCCTCACTGACAGATATTGTGGTCGGCGGAACAGCAACACGCGAAAAACGAGCGACCCCGTGGTATCAGAGGAAAAGGATACACGTTCGTTTGACGCAAAAGTTCTTTCACCAGGCATTTATGAAGTGAACGGAATCCAGTTTGACACATTAGAGATAGTTAAGGATGCTCATTTAGGAACACTCTGCGACTGGGACTTCAATATATTTCAGCTTACCGACCGCTCACCTCAAACACTTCTAAGTACCGTAAGTACCGCTAGAATGGTTTCTGTCACCAAGCTGTAATGTTTTTCTAGGGGCGTCAGATGTTTCCGATGAGCTGCAAGCTCAAAGCAATATAGTTGGTCAATTTCGCACAAAGTCAGGGCTTGCGTCAGGCAAAGGTCAAAGCACATGTACATATCGTCAAAGTTCAAATAGAGCAACAGTGTTTGTCATATCGCTAACTGTGCTAAACGGAAACCTTGAACTTTCAGCGTTGTCTCACACAAAATGATACAGTCATCCATTTTCTTCTTTATTAAAACATAATAGATGGTAGGGACGAAGATCGTAGGCGTACCGTAGGTCGACAATTATCTCAGCGAATATTTCTACTGAAGCCGGCGCTTTGAAAATAGGCAAACACCGCAAAAATACCTCGGTCAGCAACTGGAATCAATCTTCGAAATGAAATTCCTGCATGTGCACAACTCTCGTTTAGTCAGCTAGTTCTCTGGGTGGCGCTCGCTGGATCATAGCATAGTAACAGCTCGAATGGCTTCTCAAGCGGCCATCTTCGGATAGTCTGCTGGTTACTACCAATCATAGCCCGTAACGATCTCTGGCCAGTCTCGAGCGTTTGTTATCACCGCGAGTAGATGTCTCTAGTTTGGCAAGCTTAGCGCTGCCACCTCGACCATTGTCTTCGCTGCTGTCACCCGCGTCATCAGAACGGCACCGCGTAAACATTCAACCGATCGTCGTTATATAGCGAACAATATCTCGTTCTTTTCAGCTCACGATGGCCTGCCACACCGTTATGTCGTGTGCATGCATACCCCCCTCTAGCCAACTAGACGAGCCTCGATTTGCACATGACCCTGTGCCAGAGTCACATTATGTGATGAAGATCCTTCTAATTGCACGAATATCTGCATATAAATACAACATCTTCATACAAAAAGGCAATTTTCATAGAAGAAAGCATGTGATCAGTGATAATGTTCTTTGCATTGTTTTGAGTACTCGTGCGTGATATGGAAGATGTAATCATTTGTTCATCTAAGAGTAGTATATCTACTAGGTTACGCTCAACGAAATTGGAGCTCGAATACGATGGTTGATTGAATCGGCATGAGTCTTTTCAGTAAACGTCCAATATTAAAGCTAAGGTTAAAAAAAAAAGTATTTCCTGACCCGCATTTCCTCCTTACTTAGATAAAACTAATTGCGTCCATTTAAGTGATTGAGTAAAACGTGCATTGGAAATTAACTAAATAAAATATAACCTGATGTCTCTAGCGAGGCCTGGCACCTTTCAGACCTCTAAAACCCTACCTGCAATGATTATTTTTAAGTTTTTTCTTCTAGACTTCAAGTCAGCCGGTTAATCTATATATCTTTGCACTCGCCGAACATTATCGTAAGATAACAGATACTTCCGGTGAAAACAATTAAATCTGCGTGGCATTGAAACACCTCAAATAGTCAATGTAACATTGTCAAGCAAATAATTTCGTGGAGATCTGCACCACCGTAGCTCAACTATGATCGATGTCATAGAAATTTTCGTACATTTTCAGGATGTAGCGTGTTTTCACTGGAAACTAACTTTAAATGAGTGCCGTGATCAATCACTGAAATTGCATTTAAACAATTCGTCGATCATAAACATCGCTTTTAGCAGAATATTCTGTGCTCTGCATCGATTAGTCTAAGCTTGCTCGCAAAATAGAGTATCCACCAAACGCAGCATAACTCTGCCGTTGCACATACGAACTTTCTTCCTTCCTTCCTTCCTTCCTTCCTTCTACTTTGTAAAAACTTTTCGAAGCTGAAAACAAATTCTATTTATAAAATTACGAATAATGCTTGTGCGGATTTCGCCTGCGACTTCCTGGCATGGCACTCCTTCACGAATGGAGCCACGTGTTTTGCGAAACAAAGTTCCTGTCAGTTACCGGCCTTCGCTGAACGCATGATATAAAAGCATCCCTAGCTTTTTATGCGCTATATTTGGTGGCCGAAAAGTGTATTCCAACTGCAATAATAATCAAATGTACTTGAGAAGTTCGCCAGGGCGCTCACAGAATGCATATTTCAAAGAAAAGTCAACCTCGTTCTAAGGGGATAAAAAATAATCTCCTTGGATTCTCGTAGAGGTCCATCCGCTGTGGATGTGTCTCTACATATTGTCTAGGATAGATTACCTGAGCAGCGGTGCCGTGATGAGATCATGATGTTGTTACCTGGTAAATGTACCATAATTTAAGGTGATTGATACAAGGCCTCACCTGAAAAGAACAGATGGAATCATGGACTTAGATAAAGTACGATAAAAATTCTTACAGAGACTCACACATGTGATGCAGCTTGAATTGTTGCACTTGCACGATGTGATGGCACCCCTGCGCTGTACCCCATATCGGCGATGGCACGATTTTCAACATGTCCATCAAAATCGAAAGAAAATAAGTGACAACATATTGTAAGCGATCTTCTATCGTCCTGCAATTGTAGCTCGTTATGACAGCCTATGTTTTACAGATATTTATGCCCGCAAACCGGATTAAATTTTCATATACATTCAGCTTCGTCGGTGAGTTTAATCTAAATCGTATAACACGTTTCGTTCCACTGGACGTAATCTTACCCTAAAATTCGTCTACTGCCAATATGCGCGGCGTTATCTATCTATAAACAAAATATCCTGAAGAGGGACGGAATTGACCGCGGAATACTGACTGATAAAAGGATAATTTAACCATTCCTAAGGTCTGCATCGTTGATATCGCAACTCAATAAACCTATGGGACATGCAGGCATAAATCGAACCTAAGTAGTACCTAGTAGAGAAAATAATATTCTTGGTACATATAAATATATATCACAACTTGCGGCCGTTTTAAGGCCGCAGTAAGTCATCACTCTAGTACATAAATGTTACTCGCAATGCGCTAGGGACAGCAGGTTTACTATTCGACGGCAAGCTACTATTAAAATTATGCAATAGTTACGACGATAATGATCAGGGGAACAATAATAAACATTTGGATAGGGCAAACATTTCGAGGAAGTTTCGCAGTGTTCCGAAGCACGCTTATGTTGACAATTTTGTAAAAGTAGGATTCGATCGCGACCCTTGTTTGTTAGGCTTGTCAACAGCTCGACCGACAGGACTCAGTTACCTGTGCAAGAAATCTTTTGAATGTAATAGGTACTTCACTAAGCAACAAATAGGGCCTATTCACCGCAACTCAACTCCGCTGCCTTGACTTCCAAGCCGTCGTGAAGTGTAAACACTATTTAGTATTATTGGCTGGTTAGAATATTACTAACTCAAATACTCTCGGGTGCTAGTAGCACTGTTAAATCAACAACCATGTATTTCTAGGGCAAGCATAGAGTCTCTTAGTCGGTCTGAAGGACCAAATGAGAGTACAAAACCATTAGTGAACGTAGACTGGTGCTGACAGACACTTACACGTGCCTTCAAGCACGTATGTGGTCATAACCGCATGCAATGAGATATACAACAGGACGATCAAGCACATCTACATAACACCTTCATGTAGGTACTTTCGGTTTTTACCTTTGCACGGCTTCTTTACTTTTATATACCTCTCAAGAACGTTCTTGTTCTGCAAATCCGTTTTACGTTTATTATGCAGTAAACGAAATTTTAGGTCCAGTCGAGGTCCCAAAAATAGCCTCCAGGCGAAAAAATACATATTTGATACCTTCTACCAAAGTTAAACGGCTATCAGAGCAGCACGGGGTACATATGCCGTGTACATCAAGGACTCTATGACTATTAAGAGGATCGCCCAAAATTAGTTTGTAAAATTCGAATGAGATTGTAGAACTGGAGAATCCGCGCCATCCCGGTCAGCCGTCTCAAGTCGACGAGCTAATTCAAATGCACCTTTAAAGGAAGTCAACCGGCAGACAACTAAAAATAATAATAATAATAATAATGAACTGCAGTCATATAATTATTGACAGACATGTGAAAATCACAAAAAAACATCTCGCTGGAAGTAGCTCATCACCTCCCAGTATTTCGTCCGATATCAAACCACATTCAGCCGCGATGCCAGGTTCCTGCATAGATTTATCACTGTTTCACTGCGGCAACGCCCAAGCCGCACATAGCAAATATGATTGTGATTTTGCTGTGAGCACTTTGCTACAGTTTGAGCGGGGGGGTCCTTTTGCACCCCCATATTCTCCGGACCCTGCCCCGACAGATTATTACTATTATTTCAGATCATGAGAGAATAAAATTAGTAACTGTACACTCGGCAGTAAAGAGGGTCTCAAAAACTGATTCGAGAAATTTTGCAAGACCAGGGCTAAAAAATTCTGACGAGATGAATAAATTGGTTAACAGAAGTGAGAATGTCAAAGAGTGATGTTGAATTTATAAAAAAATTAACTTATTACTAGAATTCTAATGAAACACCTTGTTTTTCGTTTGCTGAAAAACTTTAAATTACCTATGTTTAAACCATATATATATATATATATATATATATATATATATGTATGCATTATTAAGCGCAGCTAACGTGGCTCTGTGTGGACCGCCTGCTTTGCCTTTATTAATTAATTACAAATCTGGTTTCTCTTTTTCTGATTGGTTAGTGATCCCAGTGAAACTAAAGGCAGTAACTTCAGAAGAAGTTAGTACTGACGCATCCCCAAAAGCTTGTCATTTATGTTATGTTCTTGGTCTTTGAAGCTTTACAAATGCCTTTTAATAGAGAATTTCTTATATTGACAAAAAAAAAAGAAACCAGTAAAGAGAACGCCATACACAATACGTATGAAATTATCAGACGTCCTAACTAACTGGATTGTTGGTCTGATATTACAGATGTGCTATAGAATCTTGTTCGGTACGGGTCTAGTGGAAGCGTTCCACATTCCAGAGAAAGAACTTCTTTGCTACCTACATGCGCTAGAATGTGGCTACCGTGAGGTTCCGTATCATAATAAGATGCACGCTGCCGATGTTCTACATGCTGTGTTTTATTTGACGACACAGCCTGTCGCTGGGCTTGAACAGACGCTCATTTCGGATCTGTGCATCGCTCAGGAATACCAGCGGACGCAACCCGATGGTAAGCGAAGGGCGAAATTACTATACGTGGCGTGTTTTTAAAAGGAAGTAATTTTTTAGTTTCAACAATTTATGATATTACTTCACTTTCAGTTTTCTATAAAACAAGGTTATCGAGATTTTGCAGAATTCTTTTCTAACTAAAGGGTAAGCTAAGAGATCATTAAGTGTTTTGATAACAAATTCAAACTCAGTCGTTCCGACCTCTAACTAATCTTAGTGAGATAATTCCTTTCACCCATTTAGCTCTACCTATCTGATGTCACCTAATAGACATTAATTGATCTGTAATTCATCTGAAACTATCAGCAATCCCAGTTATGTAACACCAAAAGCATAAACAAATACCATAACAGCAAAGATTTGATCTCAGATCCGCGAACGCATAACGCTATGACAAAATTATCAACTATGTCAAGCTACGCTGCTACACGGATCTTTTTATAGCCGAGCAGCAATAAAGTAAGCCTTTGAAGATTATATAAATGGGCAAACATAAATGAAGAACTTTCATATCATTGACACATAGTAAAGACATCATCTCTGCCACTATATGTCTAGTCCTGTAGCTAATGCAGCATACGTTGACGTCCTAAAGCGAAAGCTTTTTTAGCTGGATACCACCTATCAGTTACAATGAAGATGCTTGGTTTGACCTGTACAATTCAAATGTAATTTGTTTCTACTCCGCCAACGGAAAACAGCCAGTGAACCCACACAGAGACGCATTTGTTCCTATCGTACATTTCATTTATGGTATTTTCTGTAACTACGGCTAAAACTCGCAATTTAGTTAGGTAGTAGACCGTTTTTTGTTACAAGATGTATGAATGTAACATACGAAGAGGCTTTCAGAACCCCATTACATCCCAAGAAAAACATTATCCTAGTATGAAGGCATTGTCTCTAGTCAGGCTAATAAAAAACTAAAACAACATGTTTCGATTCGGTCAGCCCGCAAGCTTTTACCAAATAATGATGAATTAATCATCAGCGGAAGGCCGTAGTCGACAAAATAGGGTCTCTACTTGCAGGAAGTCTTCATACGTGCTTCTACATTGACTCCAGGACCATGTTCACTTGCTACGATAAAAATTCGGGCCTGGGCAGTTCCCGCAACAGAATCGGTAAAATTTAAATATGCTATTTGAACGACCCGGCGTTAACGGCGATTGTCGTACTGTGACAGTTCAATAGATTTTTATTCAAACTCTATTGATACTCGTGTTGGAAAGTCGATGACGTTGTTTTGACTTTGTTACCGCTATTTTATTGAGAATTAACACAGATTTCGTTAACGACGGAGGAAGACTGTAATCTTTTCGACTACCAGGGACCGGCAAGAACATAGCGCTTGCTCCCGCAGTAGGTCCGTGCAGTTGAAGATGTTCGCTATTCGAAAGCCTATTCGTTCGTTACGTGCACAGTATTGTCTAGACGCTTAGCTTCTTAAACAATACAAGACTCGCTTTCTGGGTACAATTACCGCCTCAGAGTACCCAATAAATCGTATGACGATGGATTCTATACGGTTATCGCCTGCAGCGTATAATCTGTCACGTAATGAAAGAGTAAGTCGTATATCATTTTTGTTAACTGTGTCACAGTTGAGTGAATTAATTATTCACTAGAATCATTCTGTAAAAATGGGCTCATCATTCTAACGTTCAATACCTAGCAGATTTCTCATTGTGACGATGATTCAATTAGTTTTCGCAATTGAGAAGGTGACCACCTGTGGCGAGCTGAGTACTTAGCGCTTTGACCGAGCGTGCTATGTATATACAATATTCTTAAGAAACTTGAGGTTGCTACTCTATTCAGTTGGTCGTGGGTTGTGGGGTCTGTTTTTTTCGAACCTGTTACAGCCTTCGAATTCACTCGATAGTAATTAAATATTGAAAAAAATTTCAATATACGAGAATAAATTGAATTAAGGCATGGCGCTTACCGATGTCAATACTCAAGTCAGATTACGTTTTTGCTAAATACGTACTTATTGTATCTATTGCATAAATTTGCTTGAACTACCGTTCGCGGCTTATACTAAGCGATGTGGCGTCTTGATATGCAGCATAAATCAACTCGGTAATTTGTTAAACCCTATAATTCAATCGGATCGATCAGGCAAAATTAAGTTTAACATTTCCCTGGCTGGCAATGTCAACCCTCGTGCTAATCAGGAAAAAACTGGCTTGAGCAGGACATACCAACTATCATACTCATTTGAAATATATTGAGGAGGTCCTTCTTGCTTCTTTTCTTTACATCTTCTTATGTGTAACACTAACGATCCTTGTAGTTCTTGGAAAAAAATTATATACTCATGTTTCTGCTGAAGAATACTCATTGTAGCTTTTTTAGGGCAGCCCGAGGCCATCGGCGTGTTTTTTCTGCTACTGCAGTGTCAGGTACAAGTCAACTTTACGTACGCAAGTTCCCGTTGTATTTTGCGGGAGTCCACGAATGGAGCGATTAATGATGCCCCAGTCGGCTCAAGGTCCAATGTATTTTCTACAAGTAGTTTGTAGGGCACGTTGCAGGTGCAGGCAGGATCATTAGCGTCCGAGCGTTGCTTGGAGCTTAGTTGAACCAGTTGAATTTTCCGCAAGCAGGTGCCATAATGTTCGGGACAGTCTCGTTTCTTTTCAATAGCAGATCTTTCATATCTTGTCAAAGGGAAGCAATGAGAAACTTGGAAAACTGAAAGTAGGGCTTTAAGGTCGAATGTGCTGGTGACCGTACACGCGCTTTCCCAGTGAGTGACACCAAACAGTATTGTCCACCGACATTGCCCATTTAAGTTCGAGTTTACTCGAATTTCTGATATAATGAAGATACCTCAGCGTTGGAAAACTTTCCGTCACGCGCTAGAGAAGCTGATATTATACGCCCAATTGAGGTGCGAAAATAACTAATCGAATTTACGTCACTGTGCATTTGGCGTCCGTTTAGGTGTCGACAGTACGTGATCATAAAAGAAAACACGATGAAAAATCCGTTTTTAGCGATTTACGGCATTTAGATTGTCTAGAAGGGAAATGTGTTAAGTGAGTGTATACGATATAGAAAATATAAGACGAGCTGAAGTGGCTTGATGGTAATACGCCGGGCTTTCGTTCTGTCTTTGCTTTGTTTTATGGGTGTTGTACTGGTCAAAACAATGAAAGTATATATATACTTCATCACGCCTCCAGCGAGATTTGGTAATATGGTGAGGATGGGTAAAACACTCACTGATACCTAGTTTAGATATGCAGCTAGACAAAAGACTGGATTGAAAAATATCCACAGGTGCGGATAAAAAGGTGACTTTTCAATTAAGCGCGTTGATATCTTTTCAGCGACCTTTACGAAATCGTTCATCTGTTGGATTATACATCTCCTACGTCATTGTGTAATCAGACTATATCTTTGAATAGACCGCACCTATTCCATTTGTTCTAAATTGTAAATGTTTCTCCCGTTCTCCTATTTTATAATGGTATTCCCTGGGGGCCACTAGAGACGTGCATGGGTTTATTTTGCAAGCAACGATACTGTGCCTTCTTGGAGCAATGATTGGTCATTGCGATCACAGCTGTTGAGACGCGTTTAGCTAGTTCAGCATGATCAACAAATTGATCTAAATATATTAGTCAGTGATAGTTAAACAATACATTAGTGTTTACTCCTATCGACACGAAGGGATGAAGGTTATTCAACATCATCTCGAAAGCTCTATAGACGTCGTGCTTTCCTGCGAACATCAAGCAAGATTTACCTAACGAGCGGTCAAAAGGCAGACTCGTAGAAAGGTATACATCGGTATGTATGGGCAGAGTACGTTTTCACAACAAAAAATTTACTGCCTCCCAAACCGAGATAATTTACTGGCCATCGTATATAACTATAATAATATAGAATAATAATATAGAATAAATATTTCCATGTCAGAAATTACGGTCTATTTACTAAAATCGCCAATAAATTGCGGCCATGTGACTTCCTGTAATGAAACAAAGCGAAACCTTAATTCAAAGCATGGCTTGTTTCATTGGAAAATTACTTCCGACTCGCTCTACGAAAGCGCCAAGAAACACAAACGCAAAAAAAAAATGCAATCAATCTGTAATATATTTATTACCTACAAATCCAATAAGAAGGGCACACAGTGAATTACATCATGAAAATTTCATTAGTAAACAAAAACAACAATTACAAGCTCACATTAATTGCTAGACGGCAAACATGTATCTGTAAAATAACACTATGTAACATAACTATACATATATGCACGCTATGCTTACATTGGGTTTGTATTTAGACGAAAACGCATTGACGTACGGCATCATCGCTTCGAATCTACCACCGCTCGAGCTATTGGCTTTATACATAGCGGCCGCAATGCACGATTTCGAACATCCTGGACGAACCAATGCCTTTATTGTTGCGACCCACGCACCTTTGGCAATTCTCTATAATGACAGGTAAGTGAAGTATTCTGTGTATCTTCAGTATTTTCAAATAGTATATCTCGATAGCTAAATTTGCTATTTCATACTTGATGCTTAGTACTTATAGTTGCACGTAATCTCTATGAAGCTTATAAATGAGCCCAATTTTTAGCACAGTATATGACCCTTGCATAACTGGCGCAAATATCTGGGTAAAATAAAAGCTAACTGGTGATCGTATCTTTTGATATCTCGTTTGTACCTGGTACGTTCCTGCTGAACGAGACAGGGATTTTTGAATGGGCGTGCAAGAGGTATTGTGAATTTAATAAGTAGCCCGTATACACAAAATATTGTACCTATGCTGTTCAATTAACAATAAAGTGTATGAAAATTTAATACAGACTAGATGTATGTGCAGGTGGTGCTAGATGTCTAATAAATGGGGCTAAACATTCAACATCTATTAGGTGTAAGCGATCCTTGTTCCGCAAAATGGTTGATCTACATATCCGACTAGATGGTAAGCGAATCCTTCGCGGACAAGTGCTATTGCCTTTTGATTACCTGCATCTTTTTGAAGACGGACTCAGAATACTTTTCGTGTTCCAAGTAGGACAATAGGTTTATATATCTAGGCCAAAATGCACTGTGGGCTTCAGCCTTAAACGACATCATTAGGTATAATAATAGTCCAGGCACACGATTCTCCTATTGAACGCAGAATATTGTTAATATTGCATCGTTTAGCTCTATCCCCTCTAGTAATGCTCGAAAAAGTTCTGTCAATAACTAACGCTGAAGGCGCGCAAGAGTAAATGACAACTATTTTCGGAAGTTGTCCTTCTGTATCTATCTCTCCTATAGTTTGATTTTGGGGGAATCTTTGGTCAGAGCTTTGGTCTATTCTGGGGATTTAATTTCAGTGTTATTAGACATTGGGAAAATGAACACTTTGTTCTATTTGTACAGTAATGTTTTGATCTGAGAGCGCTGTAATAGCCAACCACAAGTTCTCTGTTTCAAGTAGATAAAGCAGTTCCTAAGTAACACACCCACATGTTATTCGTTTATGAGCATTCGCCTAATGATAGTTTCGTTATGTTAAAGTTGAAAGGGTTTACATACCGTTCACGCTTTAGATTACAATTTCTGAAGAAAAAGAAACTAAGAAAGACTCTATAATATTGTTGTAAGTACAGTGGCTGATACGGTGTTTTTTTCGTCTCATTTGAGTAACTTTTGTACGTTTTAAATAAGTTATGAATATATAAAATTAGCCGGGTCAAAAATGCTTTTTTATCCATGCACCTTTTTTTTTTTTTATTGAAGGCATTTGAATAATACGTACGCGCCATATGCGTACGTATTAGCATCAGTACACGTGATGAAAGCGCAATAATATCGGTAAACAATGAATGTTTTCCTGCTTCATCCTCGTCTTGGACTTATCTATTAGGTCTGTGCTGGAGAATCATCATGCTGCCGCCGCATGGAACCTGCTGCTTTCGAAGGCAGACTTCAATTTCCTGAAGAACCTTGAAACGGCAGAATTTAAAAAGCTTCGTTATGTGGTCATTGAATGTATCCTAGCCACCGACCTCAAAAGGCACTTCGAAGTTCTGGCCGAATTCACGGCTAAGGTAATAAAGAGTGCTAGCTTATAGATGTTTCTTTTATATATATATATATGTATATAGTCTCTATTAACCTAGGTATGCTCTATTTAAAACAGTTATTATTATTATCATTAGATCACTGTGGTAATTTTGTAGTTAGTGTTTGTCATTAGTGTAACTGGCTTTGTATTGAAATTATGTTTATCTACGATGCTTGTTTAAGAAAAGCGGCTGTAATTCAGAGAGTCGATGGCAATGAGGTACTATATGAGGCCAAACTTGATACAACAGACGTAGGCTTTTGCCGGTTTGATAACAACGAGTAATTATTTACAGGCCAAATGAATTCGTTTCTCTGAAAAATTCCGGAGAATGAAGGCAGCAATAGATAATACCTCGTGTGGATTCCAGCGATTATTTCAGAGCCAAATACGCGTCCCTTGAACCTTACAAGTTACTCTAAGCGCATGTGCTACGTTGCCATTTCAGCAAAGACAAATACAGTTTTGTCAGGGGATAACTTACATTATTATATCGACCAATAAGCTCACTAATTATAACTTCATTTGTAAAAATAAAGCCAATCAGTTGTTTAATTGAGTCACGCTTCTTCCTCTATAATAAGCAATAGTGAAAATATATTTCTCATGAAAGACTCAGGAGCACCTGCGAAGTACTCGATTAGGCCTAGTTTACCCTATTGAGACACCTAAAGATATCTAAAGATGCAAAAGCAGCCGATTTTCCAAGAAGAATTGTGGAGTACAACGGGAAGCTCACTGCACAAAGTTGACAGATTCATTTAGCAGCTTCGCGGCTCCATCGCCGATCACAAATAGCGAAGCATCTAAGAGTCGCCTCCTGAAGCCCTTATTGTAGCCAAAACAACTTCAAATTTGTCTCAAATAAACCTTGCGGAACGCAGGGACGGACCAAAGATGGGGACAAATACAGCTCGATTTTATTTGTTACAGGTCCGAAACTCATTTTTCTTCGGTGTTGCCACGTTGAAGTATGGCTGCTAGCGGTTCATCTGTTGGGAATATTGCATGTGTAGTGCATAACTGAAGGTAGAACAACGAATGGATCCGAAATACTCAGCCATAATTGCTCATTCTGCCGACGTAGTACGCTAACAGGATGTGTGACCCCTTTGACCGTCCTGGTGCGAATGTAACTAAAAGCTCGTCAGACAACCATAGAACAAAAACTTTTTTTTTTTTTTTATGTTTGACTCTACTTTGGAAAGCTAGGTTATATTTCGGACGGTGTTTATGCTCATATAAAGGCCCAGACTAGAAAAGTCAAAGAAGACACAGTACGTGTGTGTCAAGGAAGATAGTTCAGGCACCGCCGTCATGAATAAAAAGGCTAAGATTTGTGCTTTATAAATAAAATAATAGCGCGATTTCTTCCGCCATGTGCAGAACTATATAGAAATGCCATTTCTCAGATAATCTCTGAGTGTACATAATCGTCAATTATACAGCTTAAAAACTAAAAAAGAAAACAGCTATTCGTCTCATTCTTTTCTACATCGTGTCTACCTTCCGACTCTCGAAGACTGTTGTATTACTTACTAAATTCTACTAAAACTATTGAGACACCTATCTGCCTTTTGATGAAGCGCAAGCATGAACGCAGAGATGTCTGTTAATGAGGATAATTAATAATAATATATCATATTATATTAAGAAAAATCGAATCCCATGTGTAATTTATGTTTACAATAGATCATTAAGAGTCTGAACTAACGTTGATTGTTATCAAGCCGACATCCAATAGGTCAGTACTTTCCTTAGGGAATTTGCTACAAATTCCTGCAGATAACTAATTTAAAACGTTTGCTTAATAACATCCTGTTTTTTTTATGAACAGCTTTGCAGAGTTAGCAGTAATTACATGAGTCACTTAGAATGTTTTGATACAATGGAAAGTTCAGCTGCAAAATCGATAATGAATGATATTTTCGTACAAATCACGATTAAGAACGTAATTAAAATATATTAAATAAAAACACATATTTTATTGACCTCAGGTGAATACACGAATTGAAATCGATCATTGATTTTGAATTAAGCTAGTCTTATTTATATATAAGGAAGCTAAATCAGTTCATAGCAAAAATTCTACCAGCGCCATTTTTTACTTTGCGTTTTTAGACAAATCTTGAGGAGAGCGCCGGCATCAACTGGAATGATGAAGCAGATCGATTACTCGTTTTGGAAATGGCTATCAAGCTTTCGGATATCAATGGACCTTGCAAAAAAAGAGATCTCTACATGCGGTGGATGGAGCGCATCTGCGAAGAGTTCTATGAACAGGTACAGAATAGGACTTATTTAAGTAGATCCTTATCACGACGTTGAATTTACTTAGACGGTGACTACAACAATGGTACAGAGACTTCACTTGTACAGAAACAAGCTATTGTTAATATGGTCAACTATGTTTTAATCCTTCAAGTGGCTTTTTAAATCTCCCATATAGCTCTCAGGCTTTTTGTTATTCCTTCCTTATTATTATAGCCTATGAATTATCATGGTTCACACACGTGGTGCATATAACCTCCGGCCATTCGGCCTCTATCTCGATGACCTAAAATGGCCTAGAAAAATAGCATTAGAGATAATCAAGACAAGAACATAAATATGTGTTTAAGACATAATAATAAAAATAATTAGGGTAGACATGAACTTGTGTTAAGTTAAATGCGCTTCCAAATTTAAACAGCGACGTTTAAGCCGGTTAGTATCTTTGATCTAAGGTATAGAACTTAAAAAAGATTTGCGAGGCCTTCGAAAGTTTGCTGCAGACTTTTATTTACTCAGGTACCTGGATGTAAACGTAGAAATTAGCCAGGCGTAGTTCTACTACGATGCCAATGGTGCATAACGAAACCGCTAACTGAGAAAACCAGGGGTCGTTGGTTGAATAACATAGTACACGGCAGGCATGGTCGAATTGAGAGACAAACGTAAACACGTTTTTCTCTCTAGAATTGGCTAACGTTTTCTAGATGCCATCTACGCGCTGCTAACTATCGAACCTGCAATACTGTATTATACCTCATGTGTTTTCGTTAGGGTGATGAAGAAGCAAGTCTAGGTCTGCCGATCTCACCGTTCATGGACCGTGCTAAACCTCAAATGCCAAAACTGCAAGAGTCTTTCATCAATCACCTAGTGGCTCCACTATGTAATGCGTACGCTGTCGCCGGCCTCTTGCCGGGAAAATGGGTTGTCTCCGCTCAAGAAGCAACTAACGGTAATTATAACTGTATCAGCACTAAACTTCTAACAGCTGGCACTTGTGGATGGCATAAATACTAATCAGTCAGAATCTGTTGTTTTTAGTAATTAGCATAATAAAAGTATAGTAAGAGAAATTTTGTCAAATGAATAGAGTATGCCCCTTGTAGCCCACCTAATTGAAAAGGTTGAACATGGGCCGAGGTAACTGCCAAAAGAAAATCCCTCTTCTGCGTAGCTACGATACAATAAATGAAGGATTAAAGTATACCAATCAGTTTAGTAGAGTTCAACCCAGCTCAGTTCAGCTTCACGTTTATTTACCGTTCAAATTACACGCATTGTAGCATTGCAAGGTATTACTTGTACTAGGTAGGTAGTATTGTTTACGGATAGTTCTTGACACCTTACCGTGCTGGACATACAACTTGAAACCTATTAGAGAATCTTTATTCTGATGGACGTCAAAGTACGTATGTTTATATTATACAGTTATGGACCAATCACATAGCGAGCTTTCAAATACTGCCTCCCTCTACTCGAGAAGACTATGTTTCTGGCAAGCCTGCGTTTGTAAGCAGCAAAAGAAACCTGTAGACGTAGCTTGCTTCTTCTGATATTATTCTAAATTTTTATAGCCTCAACAAACTGTACCACTCGTAGTACCAGCTGCCTAATGTATTTGCTGGTTTGCTATGAGGATCGCGGCAGCGGAGGCAGACGACGATTTTACGACGAGTTGTCGCGAATGCGATGACTGTTGACGTTGTCGCTGTTATTCGTTTTGCCCTCATTTTTCACGAAATCTACATCAATGCGCTGACCGTTATACAATTATATGTAATTCTCCGTTCATCCCGAAGAAATGCGATACCACTCGCTTTCGTGTTATCGTCATCGCTCATCCTGGTAGCGTCGTCGTTGTTCCTGACAATGGCAAAGGAGCATAGGGAAAAACCAAGATCGATCTACAGTAAAAGCAGTTAAAAAAGTTACGCAAAGAGAAAAGGTCACGTAAAGAGCAATGGTTGTCAAATACGTCCGCTCATATTTTAAGCAGCGTCGTCAAGTAAGATCCAAATCGAGGTATGAATCAGCTTTCTTCTCCTCAACGGACGCGCAAGCATGTGCTTGACAAAACTGCAAGCATGCCGTAAGGCAAGTTGGGGGCGCTTTCGTCGGAAGTTCGTGGCATCGTTCATGAAAACAAAAAAAAAGAGGAGTCTGTGAGAGGAAGAGAGAGATAAAAATATTCAGTGCCACAGAGTAGATGGTATAATACGGCTTATGTATATATGTTCATATGATATGGGTGAGGGGGCAATGAGCATGGACGCATTTGACATAGAAGGAAGGTTCTAACTGTTTGACAAGGGTCCACTAGACAGCGGAATGTAAACAGATTATAATCGCACTCGTGTAAATAACAGTAGGCGTAGGCTAAACGGATGATATCGGAGGAAAGTGCATTGACGAGTATATGACCGCTTTATCACCATTGCCATTAATTATTATGACAATAGAGCAACAGTTAACAGCAAAGAACTCGGACAATTTAACTTGGGGGCGTATTGATAGATTATACTACCACAATTTCAAAAACATTATATCTATCTATAGGTAGCGAACAAGGAGTTACCATTAGGAAGAGAAAACATTGTTTGCTTTGATTAACAAATATGCTATTAAGCAACTATGTTACGTTTTTAAAAATTCAGTGCGGCTTCTTCCTACATTTAACTATGGCAGGATACATAGTCGACCAACAAACAATGCTTGATAAAAACTCCTGCGAGCATACATCATATGGCTCTGAATAACTGAAAACTGGTCGAAAATTGAACTTAGGCAAAATAATTTCCTTTAGACAATTGCATTGCTGCACAGTGACGGCTCTTATCCGTGAAAAAAGTAAGGAAATCTTCGAAAAATAGGAAAAGCCTGCCAAGGCCATGATCTTATCAGAATCAATAATCTAGGTTTGATAATACAAGAACCAGAAAACTCAAGCTAAATTTAGTTTTTCACTGGTCTTTTCTCGCAATTCCTTTTGCAGGAAATCATCCAAACGCATCGATGGACCTCAAAGACGGTGTGAAAGCTAGTGCTAACAATCGCGTAGAATGTATACAGATCAAGCATTTACAGGTTCGTTTATGTCTTAAATAGGCAGGTATTTGAATCATTCATATATCCTCAGGGGTATTATCGATTAGTTTTAGTTTATTGAGACAAAATTTATTATGCCTTGGTATGCGCTACGTAGAGCATGGGCTGTTCCTGTTGCCCTTTCCATAGATATCTGCTGTGCGCTTAAATGCCAACCAAGCTGCATCTCATCAAGTTTGCACGTAGGTCTCCCAGGCAATGTGCGCGAAGAAGGGCGCTGGGGACATAGGAGGCCCTGGTCATTTCGTGTATAAGAAATATACAAGCTATTTTTAATACTGACGGCCGCCTTTTACTGTTCGCATATACTGGCTATTCTGTCCGACACTGCCTGTATGTTTCTCTTCCTTACTCCTGAGTCCTGCCCAGTCCAGTTTAACTCCAACGACTTGACCCGACTTTTGCCCCTCCTGATAACGGAAATAGCCAGTACGCGTTGCTCTCCAGTTACAGAGTAACAAGGTGATCAGGCAAAGCAAAATCATCTATCATTGCCAGTAATGATCCACAGTTAGTCACTGTTTTGGTATAACGTATAGACGTTTCGACAGTAAATATAAAGCTTTTACGTATTAGGCCTCCAATCTTAACTTTTTCGCTCTTCTTTATTGCATCATTGCTTTTTTTTACCTTTAAACATTGCTCTCCATTTGCTACATACATAGATAGCCCGTCAAAAAACGTCTCCTGCGGTCAAAATCGAGAAACAAGTTCTTTGTCATTGCGATCGCTAGTTGACAAACCTTTGCCGGTGAGAGCCCTTGTCATTCTCGATGCCCTGCGCAGTGTCCAGGTCTATTCTTCTTATATTGTTGTTTAGAATGTAACGTCTTAGAAGGACTCGGAGCGATAGGTTCGAAAAGTGGAAAAATACGGACAGGCTGCAGCGGTGACAAAAAAAGTTCGCTTACCTCCTAGCTTTCGTGCTGCCTTTAATGCCGCCGTTGCTTGTCCTACAGCTCTTCCTCAATGTTTCAAAAAGTAGCACTAACCTATTAAAGAGCTTAAAAGAAAATACATTTGACTCATCAATGACTGTTATTACATAGATTTGATCAAACCAACCATTCCGTTCCGTTTTTCCACTGACGATGTAACCGAAAAGGCTACGCAATGAAGAGGACCAGGTGAAATGTTCAAATCCGCTTGGCATCACATATTTAACAAATCAAGTATCCTTCTCATTGTCTTCTCGTTGTTCATTACAGACGTTAATTTTTATGGCATTATACGCGTACCGCCATGCCCTTTTTATAATCCCATCTCTGTCATTTCATTGTCTTCCATTGCGGCTGGTGTCATTGCAGGACAACTACGCGTACTGGATCAAGGTAATCCAGGAAGAAAAGACCAAAGAAACCAAAGAGGCAATAGAAACCTCGTGAATCTAGTGATGGTTTGATACCTCACCCAATCAACTGGCCGTCAAACGGTGACGGTTACAACGACGTCATGTGAACTATTGTGGATATCAACTGGTGCCGAAAAAAATGGAGACGACGCTACTGATAGCGTCGGCAGGCCAGCGTAAGACGGAGAATATTTGGCCACCGTCATGCTGGCGGCGTGCATGCGTCGCTCGAAACAACGGACTTCTCATCAAAGTCCTCCAACTATCACTTCGTTTAGAGGGATAAAGAGAACCGCATAGGCCAAAGTGAGCTCCTTATTGCGGACTTCTGGAGCTGTACAAAAAGAAAAGAACAAGTTATCTCATTAGCTGTTAACTCAGGGGATGTGAAAAGGTGATTGATGAAAAGTATTGAATATGCTCTATGTTGGAAGGCTCTTTCCCGCCTGTTTCCTTCACCAAAATTAACGAAGGTCTAAACACGATTTCGGCGTCACGCGTCATTCTACGACGTCCCGGAACTGAAAATTCTGTAGGACCCAACCTAGAAACAACAGAAATAAATACAATGAAGCGCGAAGCGGCGCTTCTATATAAGCAACAAAGACAACACGTGTGATCGTACATAACATTGAAATCAGCAGCGTATGTGATTGATATAATAAAAGACGGAAAATAGTAGGGTGAAATTACCAAGTAAACGCACATTCACCATTTACAGGATAAACGGATGATGAACTGACAATGCACCATCACTATTGTCCGTATGCATGCGAGACTATACGAACACATATAAATATTTAAGTATCCACAAACTAATACTCCTTGGCACCACGAAGAGAAATACGTGAGGCGCGAAAGCGCCAAAAAGAACATTCAGGAAACGAAAAGCAGCAGCACAATGATATAAACAAACGACTAAAATACTGCAAAACAAACAACAGATCAATGTACTGCAACAAGTACATTATAAAATTATAGCGGTACGTATGATACGGCAACATCGAACGGAGTGCGGTCTTCATACGTTAAACGCGTTGCCGTCAACCCGCAAATAAAGACGAAAAACTTACCATGTGCTTTGGAAAAGACATCTCCTAATCGAGTTCGTAAATCAGTTGAGTAAATTAGTAATGTGTATACTGCGAGTGACGCTCTTCGCAAGGAGCTGGCAGTCGGTGATGGAGAATCATTTCGCCCCCTAGTAATATATCAGTGTTTGACGGAAAACTTTGATAATTTATTTCGCCCCTTTTCCATTTATATACCTAATATAATTCCTGTTCTTCGCTGATGTTCTGTTTGGCCTTTGTGTCTACCTGCGCCGTTAAGCGTCAATCCACAATCCATGCTGCTTCGCAGCATCTACTTGTAGGTTCGTGTATAGAGCTAATAATGATATTCATGATTATTGTTTATTTTATCATGCCACTAACTACAGGTAACGGCTGTAGTATATATATATATATAATTTATAGATAGATATTGTACACGCTAAAGTAGGCTAGATCTAACCTAACATATAAAAATGTCTAGTGTCCTTTTTTTGTGAGTAGGATGTAGGGACCGGCGAGTCTGTGTGTTTTCTTTCTCTCTCTATCTTCATATATATAGCTAAACGTTCTAACCGTTTCAAATCGTTTGTCTTCTTCCCACTGTTACTATTTCTGATCGGTACGCGATTTATTGTTATCGTTAAATGCAACGGGGAAACGATATCAACAACAACAACAACAACAACAACAACAAGCTCAATTGAAAACCTCTCAAAGCATAATACTAACCTAAATAGAGTCGACGTTACTATTGATGATAACACAAAACCTAGGCGACACATGAGTAGTATATATATATATATAACGTTCATGTAGATGGTAGCAAGAACAGGCTGTCTAGCTAACGAAATTTATAGAAGTTGTGAAACATTTGTGGCCCAAATGCATTATTACAGTATAATAATACAAAGTCAAGGCTAATATTAACCGGTAGATCGCTGTTTTCGTGTCAAATTTTCAACTTAAGATTACTTGGGCGTTGATTAAACATCGAGAAAAATTACGATATGGAAGATACGACAGACCATTACCAGAACTTTTATATGCATGGAGTTATACGAAGCGTCAATAAACTTGATTACTAAAATGTTTTGTCATTCTTACTATAAAATGTGTCATCGCTCCCCGTTGCGTTGTCTATTGAGGTTCCATATTAAACTGTATCACACAAACATGCAAAAAAGCAAAAAAATCTAACAGATACGGGCCAAATGATCTTGCGACCGGTTTAATTCATTGTTATCAGCAAAAATATAGACATCAACGTGCATAAATCAGTGAAAGATGAACGCGTTCGTTGGTACTCACGACCGTAGGATTTATATTTGTATGAAACAATAGAACAAAATATAAGTAACATATGCTGCAGAAAGGCGTAGTAGGTGACATGATTAGCCAAGCTGATAGGGATCTTCGAAATTTAACTTATCAACATTGTTAGGTCGGTAGGTTATATGGGATCGTGGATATTGTATCTATCGTTGCAGCCTGTCATGACTTCATTGATATACCTATGCTAGTTTCTTCGAAAATGTGGTGTTTTTAAGCTAATACATAGTTCGTCATTATGAATCGACGTTGCTTCAGTGTCGTCTATTACGCCCATGACAGCCTCAATCTAATTTTCATTTTTCAGTCTCCTATCTACTTTAGTGCTGCAACCTTCGCAGAAATCCTCAATCAAAGGCAAAGTTCAATCAAAAATGCTCTGGTCTGCCAATTTCAGTTTTACTCTTTCAAAAAACATCATATTCTGATTATCCATATATTTGTCTCTTAAATATAATCATCTTTTTGGATGGTAACATCTGTGTAAGAATTGTAAAAATTCTCTCTCTTATTTTAGTTAACATTTTCAGATTAACAGATTGCAATTAAATTTGACTCTTCGTTTCTTGTTTCGATTTTGTGAATAAAGTAATTGTGATACGTGTGTTTTTGTTTGTCACAGAGAAGAGTCCCGCTCTAACTTCAAGGAAGCGTAGAGGAGACTCAGTAGACACTCCATCTCGAAAGATGATGTCACAATTCGCTCTTCAACTATAGAATTTGTGTGGGTCCACAATATAAAATACAGCTCCAATACAATGAAATGCAACAAATAAGATCCACCGGACTACTTGCGTGTTGCCGTTCATGTCCGTATGCCCAATGCCACTGACCTATCAGCTATCAGAGTCTGCTAATACCTAGCTGCGTATCCTCGTCCAAGATACGCCAACTGAGACGTAACAACAACTGGTCAAAAAATATTTGTTACCAAGTGTATTTTTTATTGAAAACGGCGGCAGGATCTCTGTCGTGCAGTTTCTAAGTACAGAAATAGAACGAGCCTAGTCCTGCACCCTCGGTTATCCGATGCCCACGTGATAACAAAATGAACGTTCTATTTCAAGTTTAGGTTATTTTCTATCAATGAAGTTGAGTTCCTTTGTATCGATAAAAATTATTTATGCTATAGGTTCTTCGCGCATTCCTCGGATTGGTTTTAGGAGTGCTTGTCGGAAAGTTACTAACTACAAGAAAAGAGTAATGGTTGGCAAAAAAGCATGAGATCCTATGATTGCCAAGATGGTTTCTGCTACCAACGCACCAGAAGCAAAAATATGTAACGCCTCACACTCTTTTTTCGTTTTAGATCAATCAGAGGTAGTAGACCTTCGGAGAAGACATATGATAAGTAGTCTGAAGATTTTTAAATCTCTTTTTCTTCGTGGACATTGTTGCTACTACTTTTACTATCTGCGGCCAGTAAAATTTGATAGTGGTACAAAAGGCAATCGTCGTTACGTCATAAAGTCATTAAGCGTATTATATTGTCAAGATCCCGACGGTTAAATAACGGCGCTAGCGGTTATTAGAGTAAATTACACTCAGTGAATCGTAGCCCTAAGGAGTATCTGCACACACTAAGCAGGCGACGAAAGCATACTCAACTGATAGAACTTCGAAAAATTCGAGCATACATAAGGATATAACATCGCCCGTAGAGCAAAGTGTTGTAAGTTTTTCATCACTATAGAGATGGCAATATTGGAATTCCATTGAAGAGCCTCCGCAATGTGCGCAACATCAGCCTACTCAGTAATTATGCTAGTTGTTCAGACTTGCTCTTTGCTATTAATATGAGCTATCGTAATGGGTGCAAGCAAATCTAACCAGTTGTCTAAGTAACACGTCACTTTAGTCGCCCTGCATATAAAGCACATACCCACGAAGGGCTTGAGCTAACTGCATACATATTAAAAGCAGATAACTGTATTTCCTTTTAGGGACTGCTGTTTTCGGAGCCTGCCTGTTTGTTTGTAGGTCTAGTTTGATGAGCTGATCAAGCGCGCGAATTTCAAGTGCACTCACATGTAACAGTAGCGATTTGCTACTTAATAAAGATAGATTTTCGATTGCGGGCGAAGGGCAACTGAACCTAGGAAAATGTCCAGTGTTGCTAATAATACCAATAAATACTCTCATCATTGGCTCTTTTTAGCATATGAATGATTCTCTGGGGTACCTTTTATTATTGGCTCCGTCCATGGTCTGTTTACACCTTCATCGCTGCTATTTTTTTGCGAGTCACCGCTTTCTCGCGCTCCCTTGCATCATCGGCATTGCCGTTACTGGTCTTAACAGCCCCATTATCTTTTTGTATTTGTTTTGAGACGCCTGTATTCGCCCCATCCGCCCCCTGTCATGTTGTCCTTACTCCGCTCAACGTCCTAGGTTCAAATATGCCTTTCAGATGTTTTTCGACGGATGTTTCGATCAGCCAAACATTATGCTCAGACTCTTGTCTTTAGAGCTGTGTGGGAGCTCGGTGGTGTCGTTGTGTTTGCAAGAGCATAGCTGCGGATATTAAAACTTTCAATGATAATCAGCTTTCTTCGGCAGGACCAGAAGCCATATACATCAGTAGCGAAATGATACGGTGCAGCCTGTTTTAGTGTGACCAGGCTGAAGAGAACGCTCTCGTTATATTAGTACTCACTTGCATGTGACAGGCACTACATGGCGTAAACCCATATCTGTCTGCGCTTCGTGTTACCGTCTTAAAGACAATCCGTTTATTCTGGCATATTTCTCCGGTAATGTTAATAATACGACGAACAGCCTTGATAACTTGGAACAACTATTGGTAGGTAAGTTTCCCTGAACCTCTTAAATTCGGCTCCGAGCCACTTGCATGGTGTATCAGGGCCTAATTTCCGTATGGTGGTCGCAGGAACCTATCAGTAGTAGAAACAGTCTTGAAACTAATAACATACTATTTAATGCTAATTTGTTGATTCGATTCGGGTTGCTAAGGCTAACAACGTAAGCTAGCGCAAAGCTCAAACTGCATACAGCGACTCATTGTCTGACGCCGTAAGAGGTTTGACGTTCTTTTTTCGTACCACTGAGTACTTGATTCTTTTTTCGACCGCCAAGATCAGCGGATGAAAGCATGCTTGTTACAACAAATAGGCCGTTAAAGCTTGAGCCAATTTAGATGCCTTGCCCTGCTCTAAATATTTTAATTTTTTCTAAAGCATTTAACACACTGCTTTAAATTTCTAATGAGCTCTAGTTATACAGAACCTGTTATAGGATAAGTTGTGTTGATAACTGATTATTTAAGCAAGTGTTCTTTTAACAACGTAAGCGGGCGGCAAATTTAGGCATCGCGAGCTCCATTTGTTCGAAAAACGCGACTTTTTTAAGGATATCTGAGACGTTAAGGAAACGTATAGTTATTTATGCGCAATGTTATACTTTAATTAGACGACCTTACGCTCAATTATAATGATGCCAACAGCACATTAAATTATAATGAAGTCTATATTGAAGAAGTATAAAATTTTCGGATGTTACTAATTTCTTGACCTTGGATTGATAACTTGGACCGTAAGACGTATGGAGTATATAAATGCATCCTAATCGGGGGTTTTCAAAAAAGCGACACGTACTCCGGAAACACTTTTCGCCTGTAGGCGAACGCTATAGCTAGAAACAAAGGTTAGACGTCCCAACGGTGTATGTAATATATGTTTAAAAATGAGCTTAAGATGTGGATATCTTAGTTTTTAGGGATACTATTCATATTGGCAGTGCCAAATGCATACGGAGACACTTACTCATTTTACCACATACGCTATAGGTGACTCCTTGTAGCTTACGGGAGCATATCATTTGCCTCTTCCTGCATTATGAATCGGTAGCAGTCGTTCAGTAATCCAAATAGCACATACAACTAAATAGGCGTTCTTGAATGGCGGCGTGTACACGGAAAGCCGGTTCTGCTAAATGGTGCGCGTAAAAATGGCGTCTTGCGTCTCCTTTCGAACATGCGTGTTACAAGGTGTCTTGTTTAAGGCACTGCTAAGACGATGAATTTTCAGTGATAACAATCGTCGCTCATAACAAGGGTATCAAGATAGTGGCGCACGCACGCAACGCAAAATTTCATCTTAGATCACAGCGTTGTTTGAGCATGTCTTTGCAGCTCCTTCTGCAGGTCTCAGGCGATTTTTCGGAGGAAATCATTTCACGAAGACTTTGTACGAGTAAGTAGTGCTTTAGATAAGATATACGCTGTACTGTATGTAGAAAGTTTCGTTTAAACCATGCTCTAGCACGCTTGCTTATTTACTGGTAACATTATCGTTAAGAGCTATTACTGACTGGTAGATATCTCCAGCTGAATGAAGGCTACCTGTTTGACGATCCTAACTGTAATGGCTAAAAAACCTAATGTTTTTTTAGTTTGATGTCCGGTCTACCTAGTGAATATAACATTTACGGTACAGACGTTGCAGTGTTCAAGAGCAACTACAATGAATAAGAAAAGAGTGAAGTGTGACGACATAGAATATACACTGCTATGATCTGCATTACGCGCTTAACGAGTAGTAGGATCAGTTTGTTGGTGTAATACATGCTGCGCGTGAAGTAACACGTGTTCTACCTGAAGTTCTGAGTAAAGAGGAAAACACCTGTGATAAAAATGTGGTGTTAGGTATAGTCCGATATCGACATACACACAATGTAGAGTCGAGGCCAACGACTGGGAAGTAAGTTCACCCTTAACAAATGAGACAGCTTCTGTATGTCATTAATCACTGACCGCTGTTAGATCGTAATTTTGAACAAACAATCGACGTACCCACATTAAACTCAATTAAGAAGTTAACTAAACTTAGGGTCACCCACGAGGATCACAAATTATACCTTTTCCAATTATCTCTTGCTGTACATATTATTGCCAGACGAACAAACAATATAGGCGGTAAGATCCTCAGAGACGAAGAAATCAACTCTGCTATGAATATTCCCATCCTATTTGCAGGATCGATTAGCTCTCTTGAACGGGTGAGCGCTGCGAATGTACTTGAGATGAATCAGTAAAAACAACACATTCATAAACGTACTTGGACAAACAAAATTCTTCTTTCAATTTTCATCTCATTGCCGGATTATACCGATCAAAAAAGGGCTAAATATCACTTTTCACATGTTACATTTAGCTTTCCCTGACAAAAGCACCAGAAAAACAAATGGTTGCATATTGAATCATTATCGTATACGCTAAACTTAATTAGTAGAAGTAGTAATCAATAGTAACATAGAACAAAAATCTCCTACTTTTATCAGCTTCATTTATTGATAAGATATAACAATTGATATACGTATAGTAGGCAACTGAGAAAGTAAGTTAAAGCCAAGCTTTTCCTTTTTCACAGCATTGTTTACAAACATCATTTAAGATAGATATATTTAGCACTTCGATAGCGTCAATATACTTATGACTAAAGAGCACTATGATATTAATGACAAATGTCGATCGTACGTGCCTGTAAATTTTTAAGTTGTGATATTTCTTAATCTATTGGGTGTGTGTGTGTGTGTGATAGCATTTGTACAATCAGCTGGACGCTCCCAGTCACCACTCAACAAGGTGGACGCCTATTTTGACATTTTGCCAACGACGGTATCGCTAAAAGTGCCCACGAATTAGAGAGCAACAGCCATTAATGAACTGTCCACTCGTAAAAATGAAAATAAGCAGGTTTACTCGTGACTAAAAAAAATAAGTCATTGAAATTAACTTTCACAAAGGTTGATCTCGACAGGTGGGCTACCACACGCATTTATTAGTAAATAAAGCCGTTCTCAATTGTGCTTTGCGAAGTGAGGATTCTCATTTAATTTCATTCATCACATCATTTCTAGCTTATCAAAGACACGACTTGTATGGTCAAACTACTGGCTGGTTGTCTCGCGCCATTTTATATACATATCTATAATATAACGAATTACTATCAATGCCATTATGTGAACAGCATAGCCTAGCGATCCTCAAAAGTAGTTTAAATTGGCCGCTAGCGATTGTAGCTATGGCAGATGATTAAGATGACAGCTTATTAGTTAAGTTTAGCCATTTCCATGGAAGCAATTAACTCCCGCTTTTTTCTAACAACACCAAGTTTGTTATTTAGCCTGTTATCGTAAACTGACGTATTGAAACTTTCCAAACGTCTGACTTGATCTGATATTTCATGCTTTTGTGCGTCGGATAACCACCCTCGCGCTGAAATAACTGGTTTAAGCTCAGTACGGACCGACACGATCTCCACTAAGTGAGAAAAAGACTCAACATAGAACCTTAGCGCACTAAACTTTAAATTTATTCAGTGGTCGAAGGTAATACATGACGTTTTCATCGCGATATGTGTCGTTTCGAAAACTCAAGGTCCTATTATCTTGCCGTTCCTTAGTCGGGTCTCAACGCTCAGATAAAGATAGCTTGAAATCATAATTGTCTTAACCTTAGTTTAAGTTAGAAACCTATGTGATGTACGTTAACTATGCGAAGCTTTTCGTGACTTGCTTTATTGATTACTATCGCTGCGTAGGTCAGCCTAACAGAAGAACTATCGTAGAATTTTGTTTTCGTTTTAGTTTTGTGACACTGCAACGCTTGTTAAGAATTTTGACGAAGCATGTAATACAAAGTAATCGAAGTATCTCTATTATGCATACACTAAATACAATAGTATTAACGATTAAATAAGCGATGATACCGCTTTAAATTGTCATAATAGGCTAAATTCTCTCACTTAGCGCTGGCATATGGATCTCGATGGGTTACTGCATGGAATTGAAAATGACAATGTGTGTGAAAAAAAAAAATTTAATTTGCATTAGTTTACTTGCGGCCATCGTAACTATATTCAGCAGTATTACTAGAATATGCTTGTTCACGGAATAAGATTGTTATAGCGTTCCCCTCTGTTGCACAAACCATAGCGATGTTCAGAAGTCCGTCTATTATCAAAGAATGAAATAATGAAAGAAGATCTTATTTTTCGCATTGGATGGTCTGTGCAAGCGATTAGAGGTTCAAAAAAATTGCACAAACGCCTTTTTTGTGATATTTTATTTTGACGTAAAGTAAAAAAAGGCTAGACTTCTCGAATAAGACTTCTTTCTATTCAAGCTAGCAAATTCGTTGAATGTTTATCATTTCATATTCACATCTCAGAAGCACGTGCCGTTATCTCTGAAGTTTGTCCTCCCAAAAAGGTTAGCGGCGATAGTGTCGCTTGTGGGCTCCGTTTTCTTTTGTCTAAAGCACTTTGTGCAATAATCGTGTATGTGGTTGCAATCTGTCTTGAAGCACGAGCACATATGAAGCTATATGTATATGTATATGATGGTTTCAGTTAAGTGCAACTTAAAGAAGTCTAAAATGATTCATATATAAATTTCTACATGTTTTGACAGTTTCTTTTATAATTGATTATTTCACAAGTGAAAAATACTTTTATTTATTTGATTTCCCTTATTTATTGTTAAGTGTTTAAAACTTATGCAGAAATTTCGAGTAAATGACGAACACCGCATCTGGGAGCATTTCAAGATGACTGGGTGGAATTTAAACAAACTGGAGGACATTATCAGAACACAAATGGAAGAACTTCTCGAACAGCAAACCGAGCATGCTGGCAGAGGAGTTGAACCTTATACTGGCAGTAACATATTCGATCAGCTTGCATATCTTAGAAATTTAATATAAATATATGATACTTAATACAGAATGTTTCTCTTCTCCCGCGACCTGACTTACTACAGTTGTATCTAGTTCAGTATCAGGTTCATTCGTGGTACCTTGATTTAATTATGGTACAGGTCACTGATGAAGGCCAGTACTGAGATTCTTCATGTTAATGCCGAATTTGTGCCTTGCGAAATTTCGTGTTGAAATTAATGTATTGAGGAAAATTCTGGATAAACTGCGCTTATATGGTTATTACGTCAACCGATAAAATCTAGAGGGACGCCACTCAAGATCAATTGTAAAGGGAAGCAAACCTGGTACACAAAAAGTGCTACATATATATATATATGAAGCATGTCAGTTCGGAAAACGCATATTCGCGTATTAGCAAAAGTTAGATAGCTTTTTTAATGTCCACTATTACTGTTCCAAATGAGTTCGACAAATGACAAGGAACAATTTTATGACAATGAAGAGCTTATTACTTTTGCAGCACACCGTATCGAATGGTGCTAGATCATTAACGCATTGAAATGACACACTAGATTTACTTCGTACACGCTAGATTTACATCTAGTGTGTACGAAGACTCATTTTACCTGCGAGCCAGGTTTTTTTTTACAACTCATTTTACCAAGTTTTACCTACAAGCCTTTTTGCCCTTAGTATTCTGTTGATCACTTCACCTCCATAACTGAAAGTTTGCTTAAGGTTGCATTACATGAAAATGTACGTATTTAAGTATTAACTTGATTAGATTCATAAACAAATATTAGTTATAGTAAGCTATACATCTGTACTCCCTACGTAAATGAGCAATTTGAGGAAATAAGGTGTCTTTGCCATACACGAACATGTGCATAATGATACTCTATACCGGTACAAGTAAACATGGATCAAATAGATAAGAAAGAAAGAAATCGAAGGTATCATGGCCTCAATGATATGCGTACACGAAGAACTATGTGCTTTCCAAGCATACGCCGAATAACGCAAGAACCGTATGAAAAGCGGGTGCGTACTTGTACGGAAAATTGCGTTTTCCAGACAGCGAAATAATTAGGTAAGTCGATTGTCAGCATTTGCTGAAGTCTTTTTTGTTAGCGTAAAAGACAAACAATTAAACAATACCACAGGGAAGCCTCATCTATATTTTGATTTCGCTGAGCAACTGGCTCGTCTCATGTCCCTTTTCATTATCTACGCCCTGATTAGTACGTTAGGGCAACGTAGCACTCGTTATTTTTTAAAGAACGTTACATGAAGGATTATCAAATTCTGATGTAATTCGTGTCGTAGGCAGCTAGCCGCAAAAATTTTCAAATTTCTTTATATAGCGAAAGCCAATATCGGTAAAATATTGCAAAGAATGAAGAGCAGGATCAGTTTAAAATTATGGCTATTACAAGTAGAGCTTCACTAATAGTAAGATAATGTTAAATTAGCATATAAAGGCACAATATGCTAGAGGCAGCGTTGTCATGCAGCCCTAAGGATACGCATAAAGAAGCTCTTCGGAAATCAGATTTGTTGCAGTCCGCCCAGTGTGTGCTATTTTAGCAAGTAGCCGGCAAGCAGAGAAAGTCACCGGTAGAAATCATTCTGTTTAAGGTGAAAAGTTGTCCCACATTTCAAGCCTTCCACATAATAACGTACATGAGGAAATAAAATGTCTGCTGTCTTGTTTGCAAGATGGTTCAACGAAATCAGGTTACTACTGATAAATAACGCCTAATACCAAAAGCTAAACGTCTCACCCGCCGCATGATGTTCCTATTAACTTACTTAACCTAGACCACTACAGAGACTCAGTTTGTCTCAAAATTCGATTCTTTCAAGAAAGACGAAAGTGCAGTCTATTTTATCAGTATTTTTACATGTACGCCTCTTCCTTTTATATCTGGGCCAAATCGTCTCCAGAACGACTCCGTCGAAAGAAGCACTGTCTGAGAAAATAGAAGGGATTTGGTCAGTCGAATCGGGTAAACGAAGTCTATTCATGATTCCATATAACACAGACAACTCGAACCCTCCCTCGACAACTAAAAATCGCTGATTGCGAAAGTGACATGGGCGGCTTTTCGGACGAACACAGGAGAATGCGAAAGAATAATACAAGAAACGTTCGGCTGGCAAAGATAATTGAGAACGAGACCACTTTGATATCCCTATGCAGAGTATACTAAGGGAAGCAGCAGTCAAATTATGGAGTCAATGTGCCACAACGAGATAAACAAATCCATTAAAAGATTCGCAAAACTAATCATCACTTCATCGTGAGACGCATCACGGCATCTAGAAAACACAAAACTGACACGGTTGACTACTTCGTTTAAACCACCTTGTCCTTTCTGAACTGCTGGTTAACCGCTTCTGTCTCTTTTCGATGTTTCCTTGAAAATTCTCATATTGCCACATATACAGAAAATTTTCTATAGAACTTGAGAAGTAGTTTTATTGCGTCAGTCTGATGGGGAAAACCAAAAAATTCAAATCGGGCTTCTCACACGCGGCCTTTGGTGAACTTAGACGTGAGTATTGGGTAAGCCGCGACCGAATAGCACTACCAAGAAGTTGATAGAGAAAAAAGGCTTCGGCTAACTCTAATAAAAACAGAAGAGAGCACCTTTGTATTAAAGCTCTCGATAGAGCAGAGCAGAGCAGATGAATACAAGGAAAATGTTTAGCAAAATATCCATCTAATTAACTGTAAATAACTTCGCTTAGCGCAGTAATCATCTTCCTTAAAACACCTTATTTTGGTTGCCTTTAAAATAACATCAATCTAAAAGTAAATGATCCTGTTAAAAAAAATAGCAGGACAGTGCAGTACGAACACGTGATTGACCAGTGTAATGATCAAAATCAGATTTTCTGAAACAGAGAGAGTTTATTAGTGCTTTCCTCTGTTCATCGCGTGTGCAGCTCAGTAAGTTACTTGGCTTACTTTACTAGGTCTTTCGTATTTTTTCGGTGAAATAGAACAGGTAGTCACAAGGTGAAACTTCCCGTAAATTAGAACGCGTCCCTTTGTATAACTAAGGCCTAAACATTTGCCGAAGGCAATTAGTGTGAACAAGTGCAAGGTAGTTATGACAGTGCTTATACCCGTAAATTGGGTTTTTAGGCACTATGAAAACGCGGAAAAAGAACATGCTCTTCAATTAATTAATTCAACTATTAAGTTGAACTACCAGTTAACAACTAACTATTAAGTTAAAATTTTAAGCACTACTACTCCACGGTAGTTGGTTATACTTACAAAAGAGCCTGCTCCAACTTTTTTCTAAAGAGGCGCTAGAGTCCTGCAACATAGCGGTCTTACAAAATGTCAAGCTTGACTAGTCTGCGAGGCTCGGTGTAATATACCATACAACGTTAGAATAAAAACTTCAAAAACCTTCTCGATATGTTGGAGTAGACATAACCTTTATTTAGGCAGACTACATGTTTCTGCGAGATCTAAATCTTACCGTAGCTAAATCTGATTCTAGCAAGCATATCGTAACTAAAACATATGTACTCGACTAAATATAGCAAATGCGATGTACAGTATTTTTGTATGCAAGTTCAAACGACTGACTGCTAACGATGAAGATTGGTGACTCAACAATATGATTAGACTCAGCTTTTTTTCGTGCATGGTACTGATTTGAGTAGGATTTTGTACCTTGTTACCAACCCATATTTCTGATACTTTGATTCTATGTTTACATGATCCAATGGCATTATGCATGGCAATATCCATGATTCATAGGCGAAAACGCCAGACGTACATACTTTGAAATGAAGAAAAGCTCCGAGCTTAATAAATGCAATTCTAGGCTTCTCAAGGCAAACAAATAACCCATAGTGAGAAAAGCCATTTATTCCGTCAGAGGATCAGTCGCGAGATATCAAGGGACGTGAAACACCGCAGCCAAGCATATAGTGCTTCGAACGAGAAGTCCTGCGCAGAGAAGCATATTACATACCAAAAGAAAATTTAAAAAATTAGATTAGATAACCAGAAAATAGGTCTTTAAATTTTATTCTTACTTTATGCGGGCGGAAGCTGTTTGGTAAGTATACGACGAAATGAAAGTTGGATAATATTTACTTCTCAATATTGTAATAACTGTACCTAGCTAGAACACATAATATTCCATTTACTATTACATTTACCGTCCATTTTGACCGGCAGTGGATCACATTGGCAAAGGTCGGACATATTTTGCCACCCATTCGCTTTTACGGTACTCACAATATTTGATGTATGTGAAGGTTTAAACACAACACGAGTAAAAACTTAGATATTCTTGCCAATAAAATAGAAACATAGCCTTCACCTAGCACTATGAAGTACCTATAATAGAAGGCTAAACCTGGACTAGAAGAACGTAAGAACAATACTAGAGAGAGCATTGTTTTTTTTTTATTTTCAATTTCCTTTTTTATACGTGTATAGACTCTTAAGGGCGAGCAAGTTTCATAGGCACTGTTCTAAGTAGTGAAAACAGGAGAACACAAACCTAGTTTACTAATATTCTGTCAACGAAATCTGTATTTAGCTGCAACAAGAGGTGAATTGACCTTTTAAAGATAGCGCACCTGTGTACAGTTTTTGATGGGTCGTCCAACTTTCGAGTAATAAGCTCCTGTAAGTTCCACGGGGAACAAAATTCCCATTGGATGGTCTGCCAAAATCTCCTCAATTTCTCTCCGAAACTGTATCATTTCCATCCCAAGCGAAGTGTTGAACCTAATAGCATATGCACGCGAATCAGAATATTTTATGAAAAATTAATACCAGTGCACAACAATATAGTTATTTCTACCGTATATAAATAAGTTGCCCGAACTTGACAGACTCTATAAGCCAATTAAAAGTTTGAGTATACGTATAAATTTACCAGTTAGAAAAAGGTAGAAGTGAATACACACTCTTCAGCAAGTTTCCAATCACGCTCAGCATCCGAGCATGTTGAACTGAATGAAAGTTCCTCATCATAATGCTGACCGATGCCGGCAAACAAATCCTTCATCGAACCATCACCGCTCCCAAGAGAATGCTGTGTAACTTTGTCTATGCCCGTTAAATTTGGAAGCCCTTGTCCTTTGGGGCGGGGCTTTACACCAAACTGCTGCTGGGTCACAGTAACCTTAGCGTCAGGATTTGAAGTAGATTCTGAGGGAAGTAGAAGCAGAAACAGTAGCATTACGTTTCATATAGACCGATAAATGTGAGTCACTTTTCATACCCGATGCCAGCTAAGAAATGAAAACCGTTTAGCTTTGAAAGCTTGTTTCATGTCAAACTCGTAACTCTTGTTACATATTCGAATTCCCCCAAAACCCTATCGATAAGCCAAAACTAGCTTAGAAACTAGAACAAAAAATTAGCTTTGAAGTGCGATTGAAAGGATCTGTTATCTACTTTGCTGAATCTATGGAATCAAACAAAGTCAAGATTACCTTAAAATGTACATACCGTTTATTGATTATATTACAAATTAACAGGTAAATTCGAACAACAACGAACATTTCGCCTGATTCAAATGTGTGTGCGTTTAGTTTTAAAGATGTATTGTTGTTTTTGGCAGGCAGGTCATGTGGATCCTCGGCTTTCAAACGAACGCAGGTGTCTATTTTGCCTGAGTCGGCAGCAGCAATGACTTTGTAGCATAATAGTGATCTAATAGAAAATACTATTAATATTAAAATGTGTTGTTTTCTTCTGTTTCGTCTGGAAGTTACTTCTCAGTATAACATAGTATGTGTACAATGTATATAATACACTAGTCTAACGACACTGTGTGGATGAGAACATTTGGCGATGGCGGAACAAACAAAAATCAGAGGGTAATTATGAAGTCATAGTTCTTCTTGGACTAGCTTGTAATTTGTTGATGAAATAGTCAACTTGTCTACCTAAAGAAAAACTCGCGGTATATATTTGGTGCCAAGAATAGGTGTAGGAAGATATTGGTATCATAGAGCACCAAGGAACTCTCTTCATTTCGATAAACTACGTAGGAAAAAACTAGATTAATACTGTATCCTATGTAGTTTAATCTGAGTCAAGTACAAACTCATGTAAATGATTCCAGGCACCCCAATATAATGGCATTACACGAAATCAGGATATTTGTTAATGTATTGGAACATAAAAAAAAAACGTTACACAAGTGAGCATTCCAATACTGTTTCTGGATAAGCGGGAGCGTATTTTTCCCTCACGACGTACCAAATCCAAATTCCAATATGCTTGCAGTGCTGTTTGTGACGAGGTCATGTAAGGATTCATTTGCATCGTTGGCAAGATTTTGAGAAATATTTTTAGTTAGGTTAGAGTCTTTTGATATAAAGTTAAGCACGTGAGTCGAGAGCTTTGATAATTCTCTGTCATCGATAGCAGTTTTACATGAATGTGCACTTTGTCCGGTTTCTACACACAGAAGTTCTCCTTTCAATTTACCATGCAACAGGCTACGACGAGTCATCAACACCTTTTGGAGTCGATCGTAAAACTCTATTCGCTGGTTAATCCCCTCCAGGCGAAGACGGTCCACGCAGCGGGAACGCTTAGATCGCCATCGGTTACCATCACTATACCGTCTGGAGGGATCAATGTACGGCAGTAGGAAGTCGGCTCCATTAGCCGGACCGCCGATGCCGTCGGTAACATCATTCGATTCTTGTCGATTACCGCCTAGAGGTTTCTTAGCATCGTTTGTAGACATAGTTTCAAGCGATACTGCTTTAGACCAGGAATTTTAGCACAATCAGTGTCGTATACTAAAAGAGATCCACCACTTGTTCGAGAACTGAATGCGCAAAAAGACTATTTCGAGTTAGGTGATTTCCACTGCATTACTTTAAGAACATTCAGCACATATTCCTCAAACAAATTGCTAAAGTTTCAGATATGTAATTGCACAACTAAATTATTTCATAGGCCTTTTACGGAATTGTACGGCAGCAAATCTATACATTTCGAAAAAAGAGCTTGGTCAGTCGCACATAGAGCAATCCTACGTTGTGGCAGACATTACTCGTAGCGTCAATAGACAGACGACGGAAGTGGTTTTAACTGAGCCGAGGGTACTTTGAGAAGTTTTCTATTCTAAACGGGAAAACTTTGTACAGGTACATACTAGGCTCCTTAAATTGTGGATATGCCGGATAAAATAAGCTACAAAACGTTTGATAAGTGGTGTTCACAGCTACTAATGCGGCTGTAAATGAAAAGCAACTACCGAAATCGATAAAATAAGGGAACTGAAAACATATGGCGCAGCAAATCAAGGATTAAATGGTGGTCAAGCCATAACAAACTATGAAAATTGGCTGAAGGAATTACTTTTAAGAAGGCGAACGACAAGCTTCTTCTACACCTATTATTAGGCTTTCTAATTTAAGAGACATAGAGAACTGAGAAAAAACCTTGTAGAAAGACCCGATATAGAGGAGAATAATCAAAAGTCTTATACGTGATAAGATATTCATTGTGCACAAAGAGCAAAAAAGTTTGACTTTAAAGAAAAAAATAAATAAACAGTCAGACGATTTGATTGAGAGGGGTTGCGTGTATAATAGGAACTCTGTTAAACGGAAATCTGTTAGTGAAGCTTTTGTGGTTCGAGTGTCATCACTTATACCCTAAATTGGTTGATCTTTTCCATTCGAAACGACCGTTTTTCTAAACAATTGTTTGTTGTTTGTATGTGTTCGTCAGACATTTCAAAAAACTCCTTGTTCAGCGACAAGAGGAAACAAGCAATTCGTATAGTATTTAAAGTCATAATACCATAAGTGGTGACAAGTTTTTGAAGCATTCGATAAATCTATATAAAAACTACACATAACAAATATAATACGATTTGCAAATAGTATATAACCAAATGTAGTTATAAAGAATTCTGAAGAACTCCTTGTTGGCATGTTCAGCTCTTAATAATCCGATGCCGAATGTCCCAAAAATACAAGGGCTCAAAACGCTCAAATTGTTCAAAAGGTGTATGTAGTATTGTAGTTTAAATTGCACGTCGGCCCTTTCACCACACTGTATTAAGGATTCCTTGTAATATTTGTCCGGGGCGAGCAAACGTTGTGTGAAAGTCAAAAGAAGCAGAAAGCGTAAAGCGGCGCGCAATAAAGTTGTACAAGAAAAGGCACCAAATAAATATATAGTGCCAATGATCCTTATAGTGCTGTGTCTCCTACCGTAGGATAGGTGACACAAATTCGTCACAGCCACCAGAAGTTTAACTGTATCGATGGTCGACGGATACAACTTGTCATATTGATTACTAATAAAGTAATTGCTTGAGGACGCTCACATGACAGATAGCGGGTAAATAATATCAGCGTTTTTTCAAAAATGCGGTGCAGAATTCTCCTATGTATTGTTGATGTCCTAAAAGAGCCCAAACAAATTTGTGTTTATGTATACCTGAGGATAATGGCGATAAAGGCAGCCCAGCTTGAGAGGTATCCACTGCCAAAGACGAATGACCTATTTGCCGGGATTAACAACTTTGTTTACCAAAATAGACCGAAATGATGCGTCCAGAATTCAAAAAGAACAACAACTGTAACGCACAATGGTCTATTCCAGTAAAATAAGGTATCAAATGGTCTTAATTCACCACCAGCTTACTTCCAGTGCACCCTAGAGATGGTACTAACCGGCTTGTATAGACTGGTATACCAACTGGGTCACATATTAATAGTGAACTCAAACGGTCCCCAAGATCACTTTAATTAAGAGGTTATATTCTGAATGCTCTATATAACTTGAGATTGAAGCTTAAGTAAGATAGCCGAATCGCAGCTTCTGGATAATGTATTGGGCCGAGAAAAATCAAAACCAATAATTGATAAAGTTGAAGCAATTGAAGATGCGCCAAGCCCGTTAAAGAGATATTAGGTAAAATCGGCGTTAGGCCTGATCAGCTGTTATTCCTGTTTCATTCCTGACCGGATTACGAGATTATCGTCTCTGTACAATTTAACAAAAGAAAGCGTAACGCTCTAACGGAATCTAGATTAAGAATAGCCATTAAAACATGCAAAAATTCGACTTCTTAACCTATAAGAATCGATCGTGTACTGTCCGAATCATATTGTGAACCTGACGTGCGATCCAATATTTTATTACGTCATTGGCAGTGGTAGACATCTTATTGAACGTAATTACCGATAGGTTGAAAGAGAAAGAGTCGCTAGCGGTTTGGTGGGAGGCAACCGTTAAGTTCCGCAATTATCTTGAAGGGAGGCACCTCATAGTGCAAACAGACCGTCGTCCGTTATCATCTTTGTTTGGTCGAAAAAAAAAAACCATACACATATAGCGAATCGAATTCAGAAAATAGGCACTGGATTTGGGTACTTACAGTTTCGAAATTATGTTTTTACCTGGAGAAACAAGAAGCTTGCGGACGCACTCGGCCACTGAACAGAGAAGACGGTAAAGGCGCGACAAAACCTGTAAAGTACGCGTGCATTCTTTATATTCTAGACGACCTGCTGCTTAACCATTCCAGGTTAAACGGAGCCACGGATGCGGATTTAATGTTTAAAATAAAAGAAAAACTGCGAAACGTTGATAGTTGAAAAGAAGTATACTGTTCTCCATAGTTGTGAAGCAAGCGTCACGGGTCATCGAGAACGTCATTATTTGGAGTGAAAAGTTCATAAGTTCAAAATGTATAAAGGAGGCAGCGGTACGAATACCTCACAAAGGGTATGATAACATTACGGGTATAAAAAAATGAAACAGCTAGGAAAGCAGTATGGTTTCCTGGTGTTGATCAGCAGCTCGAATCCACAAGAGCTCCGTGGCCAATTTGTCAAGAAATCTACCTAGTAAACAACCGAAGCGATCCTAGACAATAACCACACACAGCCACTCCACTCAGCCATGTTCTTTTAGAATTTATGGAGCCGGCGGTAAAAAGCTAGCATTAGCGACCATCGATCACAAACTTTTGGGTATTATAAACGCCCATTCACGGAGGTTATTTGAATTCTAAGAAAATTTTCCACTTTTTTTTTATATTCCTCGTCATATGATGGCCGACGGTGCCACTTGTTTTTCGAGGACAGAATTTCTTGAATTAAACAATTCAGGAAGAAAACCAGCGCACATAGCTTCGTACAGTCTGAGCTCGGATAAATGAAGCGAAGCGTAGTGTACATAAAATAAAAGCATTACTTTATAAGAATCAAAGGGAATAATTACTAGACAGACTAACAGAATTCTTATTGCGTTAAAGGTCCTTACCGAATGGGGACGATGGTCACTAATCATCGGAACGAATGCTCGGGTGACGATTGAGAGTATACTAAAACAAACTGAAACAGTCAAAGGTGGATCGCTACGTAAGTGTCAACAAGTGTCAGCGCTGGTCGTACCTTATGCTAAGTTTTCAGCAACCATCGTAGGGGAAGAAGAGCATAACATCGCCAAAGTGAGGATGGCGTCGTGCAAGATACGAATCGCTCACAAAGACCGCATAAGGCAGAAGAGTTTGCAAAGCGAATAAAAAAAAAACCTTTGAAACGTACACAGAAATTTTTGTCGTGATAGTGTTCACCAGGTCGGACAGTTCCTATTGATCCAATTGGTGTCCAGAAAGCAAAAGAAAATCAAATTTATCAAAAGAAAACCATCGCCCAGTCCAGCAGAACCGGGCTTAAATACTTCACAAAAAACACCGCCTGCTAGCTCTATACCGTAACTTTTTTAGAGCAGGATCATGGTCAGTCGCAAAGACTATCAATTCATCTAAGCTATATTGGAATAATGATTAATGATAGAGTATAAACAGTACAAAGTAGAACTCCATTATCTTGCAAAAATATAATAATATTGCCATGATCATTCAAATTGTCCTCTACAATTCGAGAATTATACAATGCTAAATGGTACAAAAAAGTTGCTCAAATCTGGGAGTTCTGCTAGATTGTAGGGAGGATTTGCAGTACTGGGGCTCAAACTGCCTGCAGGCCTTTTGACCACACGGTGCTGAACGTTTCTCTTAAAATTAATTATAAAAAAACAGACGCTATGTGGCATCTCGAAATAAGAAGGGAGCGGGAAACGGTGTCCATCCCACAGTAAGCCGTCTAAGTAATAGCAGCAAATATATAATTAGCCAATAGTCCAGAATATGTGATAAAACTACAATAGTGCAAGATCTCAAAAGGTCTAATAGTTGGAGCCTATCTGGAAGATGTTATTAGCAAATGATATTCTTCGCTCAAATTGATGGCCCTTTTAGGCTGTCAGTTTGTTCAGCCAAAACTTGTATCGAAAATTCTCTTCTCGAAATCGGAAATGAATTCTTGGTTAATTTTTATATATTTTCAAGCCCTTGAAACTGCATTGAGTATTTTGAGGACCAGATAACCTCATGGAAGTCTTTCTCGAGGATTTTAGCACCTACATGAAAATTGGATATTGCGTAGAACATCCAAGGGCGTAAAAGAAGTTTTTAACATTAGCGGGGTTCCTCCAGCGTGAAAAGATTGGATGAAGGCTGATATTTATTCAAATTCCGCAAACGACGTCCTCTTGTTCACCATGACCACTTTGTCATTTTATATTAGAATAAACCAGCTCTGATCTGGTACTAATAGTAACAGAACCCAGTTCGACAAAGTTTATCTCAATTTGGACGCTATGCCTTTATATATATAGAAGCTTTGGTTTTGAAGCTTCCTTTTTTTATTACTTTAGCTCCAATGCATACCTTTATACGTTTAGCGATGATAGTTTTACTTTACTTGGCTATTCTCTATGAGTCCACTAGACATAACGTTTTAGACGAACGTGCTGGGTTAACAATTACACTAGAAGTTCCAACTAATGAGATCGATTCTTATCTACACATTTCTGCTAAGAAACCTTCGACAAATGTCAACGTATGATGTAAATTGTTGCAACAACTTAGCAGTCAGCTTATTCCGCGAAAATTTGGGAGTCTCAGTCAGCTCTTAATACGTTCTGTAATCAAAAACTAGCATACATCTTTATCTCAAAAATACATTAAGCTCATAAATAAACACTGTTCTATTTAAATTTAAGCTTAAAGGTGCGGCCAGTAAACTGTCAGCATCAATAACTATTATCTACTCTATTGTTTTTTTATCCGCACATTTCGACCTAGCAAGCACTAAGTACCGCAATATACAGCATCAAAAGCCATCATAATACCGGACCTCATCTTTCAGACCAAGCTAAAATCAACGAAATAGAAATAGATTTTATTTAAGTACCTATTTAAATGTCTGTTGTCTTCAACGAGTAAAAGCTTTGCAACATATCACTTACATTAAATTACAGATGAAAAAATAATGTGCTTTTTAATACAGCATATATCAGTATACAACAATAATACATTACTATTTCTAGGATAATTCTACACGAGAACACTGAATAAGTCCATCGGTGGCTAGCTTGTTGACAAAATCTGCTGGTTTCCTTCATTAGTACTAAACAATCAGAATTCTAACTTGATCTGTATGAACAGTCCACAGCAAGCCATCGGCGCGATATCTGCATTTATGTAATATTGTTGTCTAGCTATTGTTACGAAGAGGAAGAAACTCAATTTTTCCTTCCGAACCCTTTTTATTGATACCACATTTTGCGCGACACACGAGGTCCAGCTTTCGACCAGTAAAGATCGTTAGATTCCGGACACGCTGTTCACTGGAACCGAACAATAGGCCTGTTAGCAGCAAAGCGCTGTGCGTGGAAGTTCCTTTTGATCGGGAACGGATGGGGAAACTTGATCTTCTGGTCATGGAACTGCTTAATGTGGGCACGCCTAGTCTTTGCGGCCGGAACCGATTCAACACGGATAATTTGAATCGACGATGCCTGGGCGCGATGGCGAGCACCCATATCCCTGTAACACTGCGTTACAGCGCCCTCGGTTGTAACATCACGGTATTCGCGGTACATATTATGGATTCCCGACCGTGAGTTGTATCGCAGCCAGATACCGTAGTTTTTAACCTTTCCTGGGTTCTTTTCAGGGATCTACAATAGCAAGAGGCATTTAGTCGATTAAAACGATAAAAAAGGTTACCACAAGTATCTGGTACAATAATATGTACCAAACTTGTACTCATTTGCGAAGAATTTTCTTTTTATTACAAAAGATTGATTTTAAAAAAGTATATATATTGTTAAGTATTTAAAGATTGTACGGCACTCCTTATCTTTAGTAGATAGAAGAAGCGATATTAATAGACCCGAAACCCGAATCGTTGTCTCCCATAAAATAACATCTGAATGCTACTAGAAAGCGTTTTAACATAAAAACGAGCTCACAGCTAAAAATGAAGCTTCAAAGGTTACACCCACTTTTTTCGCAAAAACATTCGAGTCGTTATTACCGGAACATAAAAATTCTTACAAATGATAACTACTCATTGTTAAGTCTGTAAGCCTAAACTAAAATTCACTTCACAGCTTCGAAGTGACACAGATGTTCAAGCTCACGTTTATATCGCGCCTAAACCTTCCGGTTTGCAAATACAAGCTTTGCAAAAACGGAAATCGAAGAGCGCTGTGTATACTAGATGAATTATGCCGAATTGTTTTGGTTCTATTGAAACAGTTGTATCAACGGACACTGATTAATGTGTTGCAACTGTTTTACTATCACCATAATTCATTATAGGTCTCGTTTTATGTCATAGGATGCCGCAGAATACTACTGGAATTTTGCTTTAAGATGCATTGTTGAGATAATATTGAAACCAATGACCATATCAACCATGCAAGTTGTCGCTTGCACAATCGCAGTACTTACTCTTTTAATGGAAATGACCTCACCAGTGGTTTTCTTCACCTTCTTGAGCTTTTTGATAAAGTACCAAAAACGGGACTTTGCCGTAACGAAGTCCGGAGCGAATATGTACATCTTGTACAGCTTCGGGTGAGGGTCCCGCTCCGTAGGGTGGGCACGACCCACCAGTTCATAGTGACGAAGCTGTTGGGTTTTCCAAACGGTTAGTAACACGCAAAGAAAACAACATACAGGTTACAATCATCGTTTGGTTAACGGTTGGACGACCTAACTGTTGAAAAAGGTTCTGCAATAACTAATTATTTATAAACACTTCAGAATCGGCAATCATCTTGTGGGTGAGTGTTGATCCGTTGCTCTTCGGGCCACCGAAAACCGGACGGCCACGCGTCACAAACGGTCTATCTCATCCCTTCAGTTGACGCGCATGGATTTCATCATAATACTAAAATTTCACTTAGTGAAAAAGAAGAGGAAGCGTCTTGCATTATGATATATTGTATTCTAGGGAAGTAATGATGACGGTCGCATTTCAGTGACAGTAATAATATAAACTGCTCTGACGGAACCAATGTTTTGGATACCGGTAGCATGATGGTGCATCTAAGTTGGTATTAAAATTAGGATGAACGGTACATGTAAAGCACATGTTCTTGCTGTAACCTGGAAACTTAGTTTTTCAATACTGCCGCAGCTAAAACGGTCAGTTCTTCCAACGGTTACCTTACTGGTTACTATAATATAAACCGGAGTCCGGCAGGCACTGGAGATATGTTAGTAACGAAGGTTTTTATTATAACACTTGGCAACTGCAAGGCTGCTAAAAAAAACAATGCCACATTTGATATGACTTTCTTTCGCGTATAAAATGGATCCTGCATCCCACTGAGTTTTATATCGCACGGATCATAATCGCACAACGGAACACGTGTAATCACGCATTGCACACTTTTCACATAGATTTAATGGCGACTTTCTGTTGCATGTAGAATGTTGCATTCAACAATCTTAATACAGGTCAAGAAACGAGTCATATGCTTTTTCAAGCAAACCTTTTACTGTTGTTTGGGTAAAATTTTACAAATTTCTTACCAGGCCGCTGGCCTTCATGGTGAACGCGACCAAGAAAAGGAAGCTGCTACCACTGTTTAATCCGAAACTACTGCCAGCTCTAATGTGGAAGCGCGCGCTCTTTCAAAAAATTATAACAGTCAACATCTACTCAACACTTTATACTTAGACTGGTTCCCAAAATCTACACAATTTTATCGGGGTAGCCATCTCGGTTCAGCACTTTCTGTTGATTTCATAAAATGCAGTGATAGAAGGTAGATTAGAATAATTTTCGATTAATATATATGCGCAAGGAGCGATAGTCTACAGCTGCCTTCTCAAACCTCGTGGATTTATTTACGTTCGGCTTGTTTGAGGTCCGGCAATACCACCGCTGCTTGCTAGCGGTTCCAGACGTGCATGTTAAAGCAGAAAAGACACGATCTCAATAATTCTTTTGTGGATTTCACTATATGATCGTAGATTAATTAGCATGAGTTCGCAGCAGCGCTTAGTAAAAACGGATCAAATTTTGGAAGCTGTAAGGGCTTTCAGGAAAGTCCGTGATCATGAAATAGCACAGAAAGAGAAAAAATCTATTATAGACGAAGATGACCGCCAGGAACGGTTTGTGAATTTGCAGCTGACAGTGAAAAAGATGTCGGCATGCCAAAAAATTCTCATGATTCCGTTCACGTTCCCTCACTGCTTACTCACCGAGGAAGATGAAATTTGTTTTATTGTGGGGTGCAAAGACTCTGAAAAAGGAAACAAAAGGTTAGCAAAAAGAACTAAACGTACTTCATATGAATACTGTTCTGCCTGTGCCGGAAATTGTTCATACGTCATTGAAAGATATCTATGTTTTGTTAGTGTGTACGTATGTTAGCAAGATTCTACTTAACTGGCATTACCGTATGCTTCAGTTTCGCGATTGCCTTCATATCTGTCTATATATATATATATATATATATATATATATATATATATATATATATATATATATAATATGAATTTAAATGAGATTAGCAAAGTATATTTTGAGATACACGGGATTATGTATATTATTTAATCAGACTTGAACATAGGCCAAAAATCACACTAACATTCTAATGCCTTCTACATAGGAGAAAAACAAACTTAATCTACAATAAGACCAATGATTGCGAAATCTATACCTCAGCTGTAATTGCAACCTTTTTTTTTCTAGATTAGCAAATGTATTTGCTATGTTTATCTTACCTCGGTATTTCAGGGCTGATCATGAGCGATATGCAAATGAATGGAAACACAAGCTGCGCACGATGGGAATCGACCGAGAAATTCACGTAATGCCCGTAATGCAACTTGAGACAGAGTTCAAGTCATATGAGGCTAAACGCAAGCTATGTAAGGCTTTCGATCATTTTCTCTGTGACCATCGTATCATGTTCAAGATGCCCAAACTTCTGGGTACTCTTTTTTTCCGTCGCCGTAAAATGCCTATTCGTGTATATATAAAGGATGAAGATAAGCTTAAACAAGCTCTCGAGGAGGCTATAACACGGACGTTAATCCACATCACACCCGAAGGACCTAATGTATCGATGAAGGTAGGAAACCTAACGGACCATAGTGATCAAGAAATAACTGACAATATCCGCGCTATTCTCGATAGCTTTATACCGGAGCATCTTCCCGGTGGAGAAGCCAACGTAAACTCGATCCATTTAGCCTCATTCGTCGGTAAATCAGTGCCGATGTACGTTTCGTTTGTATCAGCCAATAGCGTGGACATGTCCGAGATCGATAAAGTGTTTATTGATAGGCAGACACCAAAGGAGTTTGAAGACACAATTGATACAATGCCCGGCGTTCGCGTCAAAATTCGAACAGACGGAAAGGTGATCGCCATCAAAGACGAGGAACAGAAGTTGGATAGCGATGATCTGTTGGACGAAGATTATCTCGAAGTGTTCCGAAACCAAGAGTTTGAAGAACGCGATGAAGCGAAAAAACGCTATATAAAACATCTAGCTCGTAAAGCTGCGCTTCGTAAAGTTGGCAAAAGATTCGGTTCCAACATGCTTAAGCTACCAAGTCATGTACCGGTTCCTAAGCCTAAAGCCTTGCCCAAACAGGTCAAGATGCCTAAGCAAAGCAAGCCTCCTGCAGTACCTGCCTTTGACACACTGCAAGGCTACGATGATGCTGAGTATAATGATAATAACGATGACAAAGGTGATGTTGAGGAGTGCCCTCAACTCGTTCCCATCGAAAAGAAGTCCGAGAAAATCGAAAGGAAGTTCGATCAGATGGCAGCCATTAAGGACAAGGTGGCGAAGTCCGAAAAGCACCAAGGATTTAAAGTAAGCAAACAGTCAGCTGCGACGACTCTTCGAATTAAACTAGGAAGGGCTGCTACCAGTGAATTTACTCTTACGGGTACGCCAAGGAAAAGTGTCAAGAAAGTAAAGCGCAACAGCAACTTTCTTATTGAGCCACGAACAGCCAAGCAAAAAACATTGAAGGGTCGAGAGACACAATCAGTAGGTAGGTAGCATTATTACTGCAAATCTTACGGTATCAAATTTATGTAAAAAATTCAGGCGGCATTAATATGCCTTAGCATAAGCCTAAATCCCTACTAACAGATTCAGCTTATAAATTCATATGACTTAAAGTTATTTTCAGTAAGAGATTATGGCATACATCGATTTTAGTTGTTGTCAAAATACATCGTGACTGAACATACAGGTCTTGTATCCGAGAGTTTATTGATTTTGAAAGACTGTGTCTAGTCGTTGTCATGTCACTAACTCTCTACTGTTTATGCGTATTTTACAGCAAAATCTATCGCCTCGACACCGAATAATAACAAACAATCTGATGAAGCTAACACACCGCGGCCAATTTTGAAATCGCCTCGTGAGTCTCTGGGTAAAGAAAAACGAAAGAGCGTCACGTTCGATTTTACTCCCGCCGGAAAGCTTGCATCTATGAAAACTCCAAAAGATGGCGACCCTACGCCGGTGTATTTTGAGACCCCATCAACCGATAACGGGAAGGCTTCTAGTAGAAAACGGAAGTCGGTTGCGGGCGGTTTCGAATTGACGCCAATGCATGGCGCCAATAAGCTCAACAGTGCGAAAAAAGCTAAAAGAATGTCAATGAAATAGGAATAGATATATGACTGGTGTGCTTAGGATTTACTTTATGAACGTATCCAACATTTATTATGCTACAGCGTAACCTTTCATGATGTTTAGTATTTGGTTTTGTTGTTTCGAGCCTCAGAAATGTATCTTCAAACCATTTTTTGCATTTGGATCACACTAGACACAGACCTGTCGTTATCAAGTATCGAGTAAAGGGACCTGTTAAAAGGATCAGAAATGCTTTGGAACGTCCTTTGTCTGCGAAATATGCTAGCAGGTTCACAAGGGAGATCTGTATATATAAATAAAAACATTTAAAAGATCGACAATCACAGGATCAACTGTTCTTCTCTATGCGTTTCTTCTATCAAATTATGTAGCTACCTAGCTCTTCCTCTAATGGGATTTCTCGTAGATCCTGTTCCTGCGCTTTTTGCAATGAATGGATCAAGAAGTTGGTTGAACTGATAATAAATTATCATTGCGATTTATTTCGGCTTTGTCGCACAGATGCGAGCCCTTAACCTGGTAAGCATATCGTAATTTGCTAACTTAATAGAATTATTTCTTTAGTAAATAGCAGGTAACTATTAAATAAAATGGATGACAGGCAGCTCGTCTAATGAAAAATAAATAATGCTCCGGAAATTGTGTATCTAGCATTCAATTGAAGGCTTTCTATAAAGCGAAAACTTCTACAAAAGTACCATATGTGTGACAGCGGCACTAATGGCTATGGCAATTAAAATAACCCCGCTAGTGCGATAAGATAGACACAACTGGGCAGTATTCGGCGGCGACGGCCTCCTAACTGTTAGTGATATGGAATTGTTGGAGTTGGAATGGTAGTAACCCGGAGCGTGGTAGACGATATAGCAAGACTCATAAACTGTTCGTCGACTCGCTGTTTTACCGTCTTTTTGAGCGAAACCGATTATAGTCCTGATTTTCAAGGAAGCTAACTTTCCGTTGTTTAACCGCAGTTGGTATTCGCGAATAAGCGCTCCAAAATTCTCTATTTTTTTTTTCCAATTCGAAGCACTTCCTACCGGTATAGTAAGGCTTTAGAAGGCAAGTAAACAATCAGTTCCTAGCAGAGACGTGAAGGCTCTGGACGAGCTTGGGATAAGGCTTACTACTATCGCGTTGGTGTCGTTACTTATCGGGAGATATGCCCAAATCGTGGGCAGAGCGTATGACGCATAAGCTACAACTTTCGAATAACAAATAGCCAACGTAGTTTTTGATTGGATCTCACGAAGATATTCTATCGTTGCAACAGCAAGTAGTGCCTTGCGCAACCTTCGAGACCTGTGCTCCTTAAATAACCGTTTACTTGGTGTTAATGTTATCCCCAGGTGAGTTTCAATTCCATTATTTCACTTTTTTGTGCGTTTACCTTTTTTTTGAAGGTCACTAGTATTAGCTGACGATTGTGCCCACATGAATAAGATGAAACCATTGGCAAATAAAGGAAACGTTATTGTACAAATTACATAATTTGAATTTGTACATAAGACCTTTAACGGAAAACCGTTCATGATGATACATTGTTTACCTGTCACGTCAAGCCAGTTTTAACGTCGTCTCTACTATAAAACCTACTTTCTTTAATATCAATGCATAATTTAATATGTTACGGAATTGAATTAGCCTATGGAAGATGTTGCGGTCTGCTTTAGACCACATTCCAACTATAGACTAAGATGATAGACTAGCTCTATCTAATAGCGGTCATCAAAAGTAACATCTAAACCAACCAATCACCATCTTGACGCTCCGTCATATTCACACCGAACCACATATTCAGCAATAACGAATGAAAAAGTGAATAAGACATTAGATATTGGTAATTAAAAATGGTACTGACAATAAGTGATCTAGTTACTTGGTTTATATGGAAATCAAGCCCGATTATATTCAACTCTTTTATAGAGTTATAAACAGGCTCTAAATGATGTTCACATCATTTATCTGTTTGTTAGTGCATACCGCATGAACACAGTATACATTGCTTTCCGGGGTGACAAGTAATCGCCATAATTGCTACAGGGGCAGGACAATATTCTTGAAATACACCCAAAAGGTATGCTTTTAAAGGGGGGTATTGTTAATTATGGCAAATACTACTAATTAAGTTGTCCACATGCCATCTGAATGTTGTCAGTAATTGTTAAAAGTGGGATCAACTTTTACTGAAAAATACGAGATCGTCGGTGTAACGGTCCTTCTTTTCGTGGGGCAGATCACGGACGTTAACTGAAAAAAAAAGAAAAGCTGTAACTGTTGCCCCGAGCTATTCCGGATCAAATGGGTCCAATCCAGCAACTCCCGTCATCCACAATGAGTCCCGGTAAATTTCTCGGTATTCAAGCTAAGGCAAATCTGAACAACAGAGCTAATGGACAAGCGATGTCAAATGTTGAAGGAAAATTCACGAAGACGACGTAAAAGTATTGTCTTGCAAAACCAAAAAAGATATCTGTTTTCGCGACCCGTGCTGCTCAGGTATAACGCTAATTTTCTCTAAATATTGAGAAAGACGTTCAATTGGAAACAGGAACTTTTTTGTGTTTTCACGCAAACTTGATTGAGATTCTCATAATTCATAGTAAGAACTAACAATGAGCCTTCCTACGATGCACTTGGGACTCATTTTTTTCGAAAGTAGTTGTCAAAAGCCGTCCAACGTAGCATGGAGATTAAGTGTCCTTTTCGTACTCAGTTTGACCAAGTTGCTTTGTTTTGACAGACTTCCATAATGCCTGGTCACATCTCACTGCCTCGCTCCAGGACTTGGTAAAAATCGTTAAGCCTTTGCAGTACAGGCTCAGATCACGTCAGAGCATTTCAAGTACCGTAGCCTTTATTCATTTAGGATACCTCTTCCTCTCTGTACGTAAGATTGACGAAGTACGCACTTAAGGATTGTTTTAGATCAATGGAAGGCCGAATATAAAGTACTTTGTTCCTTGGCAGCTAAATAGCTTTTTCTGTACAACTTCACGACTGTTGTTAAATGAACTATGAAAAAACCCACCCGTTCTAATTATTATTGTACAATGTTGTCTTAGATCTACTTAACAATGATGGCAACAAAAACGGTAATGTTGCAGATAATTTCACTGAACTTTGCAAAATATTTTGAATAAGAGGATCTTATTAAGAAAATCGCTTGAAATGTTATCCGTTCCGGTTATGCAGATCACAGCTTTATGTAACCCTTATGTATTTTCACTAACCGAAGTAAATTTGAATTATTGCATATTGATTCATGTGAATATGTAAGAACGAATGAGTAATTTATGAGGTTCGTCAGCTCTAAATGTCAGCCATTATACAATAAGTAAGTCAACGCAACCCTTTAATATAAAATGCTGGCACTCAAAAGTGTGTGTAATGAAGTTTATTTAGAACATAAACTTATTTAAAGGAAAAGCAACTGAACCGTTATTTGTCAACTAATGACGCCTTCACGGAAGCCACTTAGGCCGAGAACTTATGAGGTACTCTAATATCACGACTGTTCGTTTTTTGACATTTCATATTTCTTATTTACCTCAGAATAGTCTACAAATCAATCTGTACCTTAGTCATTGTTTACAGCTGCTAACCTTTACTAATTTCTCTAGAGTACTGCCAGTAACCGACGTAACATTTAAGTTCGCGCATGGTTTGAGATACCAACGTTACAGAAGGGACATTTTCATGTCACAGTTATTTGTATCTAGCATGTCTCTTTTTAATCGAAGTGATCTTGGAAATAAGCGCCCTGCCACTGGTCTTATGATACATCGAAGAAAACTACCCTTGGCTGAATGAATGCCTTTGTGCTAAAGCTATCAGTGTTACTGAGTATATTAAGCAGAGATAAGTGGTTCCTATAAGTAATTCGTAACTTGCAAAGAAGAAAGCAATCATTAATCCCGTACCCATGCAAAATAGAATCCGACACTCGCTAACTTAATGTTCATACGCATGATTACAACGAATTGATTAAAATCGATTATGTCAATCCAAAAATCACATCACATTCCTATCCAATGTAAAAGAGGCCCAGCTTCATAGTATTGTTTCATCGAAGCCCACGATCAACTTAAGCTACATATCAGCATATAGTCACCAAGGGAAGTATACTATTGTCCTTCTCAGAAGTCTACAGTTTTAGCTACACGCCTCTAGGATAGTGTATTAAATTAGCAAACTATTCGTAATCAGCGGTTATAGGAGGAATTTCTTCGCCCTATATATGTATGTATATTGGAGAAGTGATTACGTCATACGAACACCTAAATACCTATACCTATAAATAAGGGATTATATGACCTAAACAATTTTCAAATCGCCGTACATTAAAAGGAACACTGTCGTGTGTCTTTGCTTGATTATCTCTATCAGTTATTCAGTCTATTTTCCAAGACTGAATAACTGATAATATGCATAATACGCAGAGTTCTAAGATTACATTTCCGACACAGAAAATGATGACGCACATGGGAAAGTCCATCAATTTACATCACTTTTATTGTGGGCATGCTCTTTCATTAAAATAAATATCATCATTAAAGAACCACTACTACTTCTGGTATTCGAATTGTCATAGATCTCACACCAAATAGAGTGCACACGTTAAAAGGATCAAATGAGGTCACCGTTCAACAAAATTTGCCATTTCAAATGAATACGCTTCATGATGTTGAATAGGACGCCCCGAGCTTTCAGAACCCTAACTGCCTTTTCGTGATTTCATTTCCTTATACACTTCGTCCAGCATTTTTTCTTTCGATTATTGTTGATTCTTATGATCTCAACACTAAGCATCAACTAAGAGCAAGTAGTGGACTAGACGAGCCCTTCTTCAGCTCGTGTATCTACACATATAGTTCATACTTCTATCACGCTTGTTGCACCTGTATGACACATTCTCAACCCTTATATTCGTGCATTTACAATGGTCTGTCTATTGATTAAATCCACTCAGGTGGTTACTTTAAACCTTTTGTTGACCTGGTAGATTCGTCATTTCTTTATTACAATCTCAGTTTAACACTGGCAAGGTCCTCCACGTTCAAATGATGTCGATTCTACTACAGGTGTATAATCAAATATTACAATCGTCACGTAGCTCACATAGTTTTGGCTGTACTTAGTCGCAGAAGATTGAAGTACGATATGGACAGTTTTGCTGCAAATTTTTATTATCGTTGTCTGGTTTTCTAAGCGTGCTTCTGTACTTCCTTGATGATGTTCTGCACGACATCTGTAGTGGTCGCTTGACCGCCAAGATCGGGTGTGTGAATCTTATCAACATTAATCGTTTTATCAATAGCCGTTGCAATCACTTCAGCGTGTTCCCTTAAATTAAGGTGATACAGCAAATCGACGCCAGCGTTCATCATCGCAATTGGATTAGCGATATTTTTGCCAGCAATAGATTTTCCCGTGTTACGGGTGCCAGTTTCGAAAACGGCGTATTCGCGGCCATAATTACGTCCGGAGGCGATACCTGGGCCCCCAGTAATTCCGCAGGCGAGATTCGTTAAAATATTACCGTACAGGTTTGGCAGCAAAAGAACGTCAAACTGCTTCGGGTTAGACACAAGCTGCATGGAACAGTTGTCAATGATGATGTTGTCGAACTCCAGCTCGGGGTATTCCTTCGAAATCTCAGTACAACAACGCAGGAATAGGCCGTCAGATAGTTTCCTGAAATAGCACCAAACGGAGAAAAAATCAATAGGATAAGTCTACGGGTAAAGAAGTCTAAAAATATTTACAGAAAGATTCCTAATCATTGCGAGCTGATCGGATGAAAAAAAAAGCTCCAGAAAATAGATCTGTGGTGGCTTTTAGTTCCTTATTATCAAAAGAATCAATCCACTAGCAAACTAATGTTTAATGTTCTAATCTTATGTCTAAGCCATGGTAGTCTAGCTAGTTATCTTCGTATTGCAATAAGTACACTTTCATCGATAATCCCAATATTATACGGCAGGTTAACCGAAAAATGGGTGTTCGAGAGACTGCATTTATTATGCCTAGAACAAATACAATGCTTTGAACAAGTATACGTACATAATATTGGCTTTGTGGACGCAGGTAATTTTCTTGCGTCCATTATTCTTAGCCCACTCAAAAGCGTAACGGGCAATTTCGTCACTTTTGGACTGAGTGATAACCTTCAGCGACTCGACGACGCCCTTAATAGACATGTGTTCTTCGCATGAATACTCGCCCTCTGCAAAATCAAACAAAAAGGTAAAAAAAAATACGTGTATATATCATGATAGTGTATTTTATAAGTATACATCCCCATAAAATCGGGTGGCTTTATCCGCATGAGTGAACTGTTTTTTTGATTCAAAGGTCTCATTACTGAGGCAAATGGTAAAGAAATTGCGAACCGGTGTTCTGTCGAATGAGAACGATATCGATTCCAGAGTGTCTCGTTTCAATGCCTGGTTGTGAGGTGACATGCACAATATTAGCAAACAGGCCCAGCCGGAGGCGTAGTTCAACGTTTCTGGATTTGCAATTCGGGTCGTTATGACGCGTCTCAATGTTACCCTTTAAGGCAACCCCGTTGCGCTTGACCGCGATGATGGCCTGCTCCAGCAAGTCGACGTCGTCTCTGGATGAGTCTAGGTGAACCTCTTCAAAGTCCACCGGCACGCCACCATAACTGCAATGATAATAATATAACATTGAAAAATTCCATTAAACAACACCGTGTAATACGCAGATCAGGCTAAATCTATAAACAAATGTTAATATCATGTCCTCCATGATTGCCTTTGTTACTAATTGCTCAACTAAGTGGCGTCATTGTCTACCTAAAGAGGAACGATTCTTGGGCCTTTATATCTATTGCGATGTTATTTCGCTTATGTTCACCTATTAAGTAAACCATCAGCTTTCAAAAATCTTTTAAACAAAAGTTCCCATCGAAAAAATCCGCCAAAGCAGAATATCAATAAGCTGCTTACCGGAACACTTCCTTTACGTAGCCAATAAGTTCGGGACCGATTCCATCTCCCGGAAGAGCTGTCACCATGAAACGACCTCCATATTTGCTTTTATCGGTCCGCGTGCCCGAAACGTGCTATAACGCACGAATCAGACAAAGCACCGAAAATTAATAGTTACTAATTGTCTTACATTAGTTGCGTGTAAAAAAAATGATGACCTTCATTAGGCAGATTCAGGCTCGACGGCATGCTACGATTTCACAGCGGCCCTCATACACATATAATCAGCCATTATTACTTTATTTGTATTTACTAAACTTAGAGTACGTGTGCACCAAGCTTCCGTTGCAAGAATTTTACGTAGAATACGTTAGTTGCACACAAGGTTCGTGCTTGCAAGATTTATAGCATACGACTGCGCTTTATTATTATTATTATTATATTTATGATGACGATTACTTAGAAGTTACAGGAGGCACAGCGCGACTCGTTGAGAATTTCAGATTGATATATAGATAAATTTTGAAAGCTCGTAGTTCGACTAAGGAAGTAAAACGAGAAAAGATAAAAAATAAAGACGTTAGCATTCACATGGTTACGGAATATAAGAATAAAAGGAGATTTTATATTAAAGATATGACACTCTAATTGACTGAATAGTACACACGCTGTGACAACATTGGCACAGATTTAGAGTGGCCATTATCAGGAGGAGAGGAATTCGGTAAACAAAACAATGCACAGTTATTAACAAGCATACGAAACTGGAGAATATATCGTTCAGTGCAGGTAATTATTTTTACGTATCTCTGTACGTATTTCATGAACCTCCTCTTGAAAATGCAATCATTTTTTGGGTGAAAACGGTAAGCGCACCGCTGGCACAAACCTAATCGACGAAAAGGGTGCAACGACTGTATGAACGAGCAGTAATAGTAATTATCACTAATTCGCAGCAGTAATCAACGGCAGTGCTTAAATCAGTGGGTAAAATGGAAGATCTTGTAAAGAAATGCTAGCTATTTTGTTTCGAAGGCCATTGCTGGCGTAACATAATGTGCATTAGCTCAAGTGCAAAACAATGATAACAGCCGTGAAATGGCGGCGGCGGCGGGTGTGGTAATGGCGACAGTAAATGGCGAAGTTTAAAGGGAGAGCAAGAAAGAGAATATAGAGGATGCAAAGTATTAAAAATCGAAAAAATCCTTACGTAAACATTGTCATTGTGCCTCTCTACAATCTGCAATAGAAGTCGGGGTCAAATTGGTTAGCCACTCGTTAGATACACGTCAATCAGTACTCGTCATTGTATTAATCTAGAATCCACACAAGGTTTTATGATGTTACTATAGCCTATATTACAAGCCGATGAGTTAATCAACATGGTAGTCAACGATAAATTGCAGTTGAATTAGTATGTCAGTACCAACCTAAGCTACAGTTGGATCAAAGCATTACCGAGATATATATATGTCTGAAAGGGCGATATATTGCAAAGTCCTATGATCGTTTCAACATCCTTTCAACGGTTAAAAGATAAGCATGTGTTCGAGATTTCGTTTTTATGAACCGATTTATCAAACTGATTATTTTACTATTAGCGGACACAAGGGGTGTCAAACTCACAGCAACCGTGCGCATGTATGAAATGGTAGACCGCAAAAATTTTGCTCTAAAGCATTTCAGTATTAACTATTTCACTCACAAAATAAACACCTTAAACTTATAAGGCTTACAATCGATTTTAGTGTAAGCTATCTAATATTCTGAAATAGCTTAAATACATTTTATAGAATACTGAGTTGGCTTTATAAACAGCTGACACGATCCAAAAATATGCCAATGTATACAGTTTGCTACACATGTAGTTGTCCCATATCATATGTCATAGCGGACATGAACAATATTTCGCATATTTATTTTTACTTTGCCCGTGCTGATTTTATACGCATCTGGAATACTGACTGATTCAACCCTAACGCTCGTTAATGATTCAAGTGTCAAATTTTAAAACTATACAATTCTAGCATATTTTTTGTTATCCGCAAAAGGAGTCTATAACAACGCAAGCGGGGTGATTCACGCCTCGTGATCATTTTCAATTCGTTCTATCTAATTGTGGTCTGACCCCTGAAGTGTCCTCTGCTTTCCGCAGGTGTTTCGTACTCACGGTGCGATTGGGCGCTACTTGGATGGTCGGCAAAGAGCGTTGCGTTAGCACCGCTGGCCGACGGAGTTGCCTCCAGAGCGACATAACACGCGACCTTCGCTGACACCTATGAAGTTTTGAAAACACAACCTTCACTATCAACAACTGCTTCTAGCGAAGGTTTCACAGTAGGTCGCCAAATTTTGCACAGAGCTAAGCAAATGTAGATCAAGACACATAAGCAACGGGTCATAACATTGCATCTTCTATACCATTCCCGGGCGGGTGAATGCTTTCGGATTCAAAGCCGCGCGCCATTATTTGAACAAGGCACTATAGTGGTCATAAACCATGCCAAATAAAATTATTTTAATTTTTATGTAATACACACACACACACATACATACACTTTTGTATGACAAAAATGGAAGCTAAAATCACTTCCACTAAGATATAACCGATTAGGAAGATTTAGGTAGCTTTAAAACTGTCACCCTGCATGTATTCCCAATTTTTTTCAAAATAGCGACATTTTGTTATTAATGAACCTATTATTCATTCGTCTTAATCTCAAGAATTTCAGTGTTGTCTAATTTAATAATGAATTGTTTTTTAGTTATTCTATATAGACTCGTTCTTTAGTATTTAATTTTTCATGTCACGTATTTAAGTTTGTAGTCTGAACAACTTGATATAAAGCCGGAGCTCTTGAGAAACCATTCCGGAGTTGTACTCTATTTAATGACAATCGTTATGCTAAGCCTTGTTAGAAATGGAGGTCAGTTCTATCAAAGTTGCCTCAATTGCCTCCAGCATCGGCACAATTTCTCAATAGTTTTTACTTTGTTTAAAAACTATGCTATTAATTCGCGACATTTTTTCAGTCCTCCAAAAATCATTTTTCCTCCAAAAGAAGATTAAATACAACTACTCAAGGCTCATTGTTGCGAGCTTCAATACACTAATACCTCTTTTCTTTTAACGAAATCTGTCTTATAAGATAGCTCTAACGAGACACAGAATTCTGCAACGAATTTGTTTCGGAATGACTTAACATGTCAAGGCTTATTAAAGTAAAGGAACGTTTAGCTAAGTTGAAAAGATCATTTTGGAAAACAACGGCTCAAAGTTGCTGTCTCAGCTTTCAATAAAAACGATTCTGCGAAGCTGGATATCAGGGTTAACTAATAAGTCATTTTTTAAGTGCAGTAAATAAAAAGCGAAAGACATAAAATATCAAAGGTAAATATGTTACCAATTTTGGAAATTTTTTAATGGGTCAGTTGCGGACTCTTTTTCTGGGTAGTATTATTATAATGGTATGTGCAATGAATTTATAACTGCTGTTACAAACCAGTGGTCCACATTCTTATTGTTCATAAAGTAGGATTTAATTACTCCCCAATCTCATCAACAAAATGTAAATATATACTAGTCAAGTAATAAAAACGCTAAAGAAAAGTTTTTTTTTGATTTAAATCGTCACATACATACAAAGGTTTTTATGCGCTTTCGGGAACGGTTTCTCTAAAAATGTTTCAATAGCGACTCGGAAGAAAGAGGCGTTATATGTAATGTGTTTCGTCATTTATTAATTTGTTTTGACATTAGCGATGTTATTCATATTATTATTACTGTTATATTCAATAATTAGATAGAATTATGTCTGCTAGCTTTCTTGTTTCTCATTATACTTACACCACGTACATATAATGCTATATATATATATATATATATATATAGCATTATATATATATATATATATATATATATATATATATATATATATATATCGTTTGTTGTGGGTTGTTGTTTTGATGTTATTATTATTAATATTATTATTATTGTTTGGTGGTTTGTGGCGTTCTTAAACTTTTGATGTGAATGTTATTGTTGTTGTGGTTGTTATTATTACTTTATCTTTTTCTCTGTCTTGTGCTCCGTCTCCTTGGAGCTACTCCTTTCCCAACAGAATTCGTGTGTTCCACATGAACGTGACCTCGAGTCACGCGTCGGGGTCTAGAAATAGTAACGTGTACGTGCGACGAATACAGGTGATTTCTTTCTGCTTTTTGTGTCGTTCTGCTAGGTCTGCTTTTGCGATGTTCTTAACACTTACGCTGCCGGTATTCATCATATTAATATAACTTTCTAACCTTAACCGAGTTTGCTCTTGTCAACACTCCTGTAGGGTCTGTGTGTAGCCGTGTTTTCGGTAGCTTGTTTGTATATTTCTTATGCTTGACGTTGTTTCTACGCCTTCGACGTCTACGTCATCATCGGAATAATAACCTTTTTTAATTCATCTTCTTCTTTTTCTTCCGCTAGTTTCCTGTTTTTATCAGGATCACCATTCCATCGTATGAGCTCATCAACTTCAATTGTTCTCTTCGTATCTCTATTTCTATTTGTTATTATTATTACTATTATTATTATCATTGTCACTATCTTCGGCATTGTTATTAATGTTTATATGTATATACTCGTTGGGTTTATACCAACTCACGGGGGTAACCCACAAACAATAATACACCTCCAAGCAGAGGCTTCCTCTGTAAGTGTTAACGTTGTAGTTGTTGTTGTTGTTGTTGCTGCTGCTGCTGTTTTTTGCTGTTATTACTATTATTTTTGTTGTTCATTCTTTTTTCTCTTGTTCAGTTTCTTAGTTGTGTTTCTTCAGCCGGAATTATTTGCGCGGTGTCCACTGTCGATTGGTATAATATCCCAAATGCGCGCCATGATCGATTATATTCTTATATTCACCGTCATTATTATTATTGTCGTTATTGTTATTACTGTTATTTTATTATTATTATGTTATTGTTATTTTCATCCATCCGCATCAATCGTCTTCATTATTATGATCACCTTCATCATTAACATAATCTTTATCATATGATCATCATCATCATTATTATTTTGTTATCCTCTGTATTTCACTGTCATCATCATTTTACTCATGTCTACTATTTCATCATATTACGTGTCTATTGTATTTATCATAGTGTCGCCATGTTCATTATTATTATTATCATCGTCAATATAGCGAAGATGATACACTGCTAGATTTCGCTGGACTTGGTTTCTTTCACAGGCATTTAACAACACTCACACAATCTTCCAACGTTATCCAGCTTTGCTCTTCTTTCCCTCAAGGCGCTGTTTCTTCTTCTATGTTGTTCCGTTTTTGCGTCACGTTTCTTCCGCCCTTCGACCTCGTTGCTTATCGAATTGCACCCACCCACCCACTCATTAACCCAACTGACCACCCATCCTCCCAACTATCTTTTTCTATGCACCCTCACCTCCTGGCCAACACCTCAGTAGCCAAACGCTATATGACCCATTGCTTGTTGTTTGTCGTTTCTGTTGCTGATTTTGTTGGAAACAGGATGGAAATAACTTCCCTTGCGCTTCATCCCTCCTCGGCCATTTTCCCTACCTTTTTCATTACCCTTGCCTTTTGCCCCCCGATTATTTACGGTGAGCCGCAGTCAACGACGTCAGTAAAATTGTTGTGACCCGCCAATGAGCAGCGGGTGTGCTCTGTGACGACGTTTGATTTCTAACAATAGATTGTATTTTTATCGCGACCCTCCAATTGCGAAACAAGATCCTATCAGTAAAACTTGTCTGTCATCATCTGATGCCTCTGTGTTTCGAGTTTTACGTCCGGTATCGCCGTTAGGCATTCCATCAGACGGCTGGCTCCCAGCCATCACGAGACGAAGCGTGTCTATGCCTGGGTTCAAACCTAGACCACAACATGTCCCTAAGATTAGCAGGCAAATATGTTTCCCACTAAGCTATCACAGGGACATCATTTGATGCCTAGCCAATGTCAACGAACCTAACATGATCTGCTAGGTTCTTCCATGAGCCGGCGTTAACCATGATATATTCTATTGCACAGTGATTTTATCGGGAAGAGGCGGTTGAACGTCAGCGAAAAAGACAGCAAAACGGTTCGGGAGGAGATCTTGGAGCCAGACTATGTTAGCTTCAGTCTGTTAGTGTTGTTGCCATTTACATTATTCTTATCGTTGCTAGGAATACTAATGTCATCAGCTCTAGAATCAAGTGTTATTATCGTATTCGTGCTTCGCATGTTTTACTAGCTATTTGACTTCTCGCCACCTCATTACGCTCTTGTGCTTTTTGTTTTCTTGCTTCATCACTACGCTGTCACTTCATTCATATTTATGGTCTCATTTCGGTTCGAATTGGGAAAATGGTCAGGTAGGAGTGTAAACGAACGAAGTGTGCTAAGAGAAACAGTGGAACCCGAAGCATTATCTTTCGTCTTCAGAAGCTCATTTCTGTTCCTGACTACATCCTGGACTGGATTTCAGCTTCTCTGTTTTGTATTGGCCGTGTGTGTACCTGAATGTCTGTACGGGTGACAATGAACAATTGTATTCTCTATGTACGCTATAGACAGGGATACTTCGTTCACAATTATATTTGCTGTGGCAACCGATTTACTTTATTGTGAAGGCCCGTCTTATTGTTGGAGTCGTTCAGAAGACACACATGATAATAGATCAACATGCCAAATGACCGACACATAGTTATCCTGCTGCTTGCAAATCGTTTTCAGAAGTTATTTTCCATTTATACAAATTCACTGAATCGAAGATCGACCTAGCACTAAATGAAACCTTCCAATAATGAGAGATCAATACTAATATTAAGAAAGACTCATTTGATCCGGGCACGTATTTCAGCTAAGCTACTCACACTGTTGTTGCTGTTAGAGTCAGAAAATTCGAGAGAGTGAATTCTTTTTTCATCTATAACAGTGAAGTCCCAACGATTTACAGCGGAATCCGGTAGGTGTTACAAAATGATATTTTTTAAGTAGTATTTAAGATATTGCCGCAAGTGTAATCATCTTAACCAGTGCCTATTCTGTGTGCCCTATAGGGTACATGTCTGCACATATCCAGCACACAATAATGGAGACGCAATTGTTTATCGTACGCGACTGCTCAAATCTTATTTGAAATCGTAAATACGGGTTGTCGACATTCGACTAGACTGCCAATACTTAAGAGAGTGTTACGTGCAAAGTACATTAAAAATCACGGTTCTATTTTAACCTAGATTGCAAGCCCGTCTAATTTTGTGCTACCGTTTATTTAATCAAATGCAGAGGGAATCTTATACCTTCGTTTATTCACAAGAAATAGGTGTGAAGGTCATATAGCTGTTGGTAGCAGGTAAACATTAGCGAGAGACGACCATTAAAGAATCAGTACATATATCGGAAACTCGGTGGACAACGATGAACCGGCGTGTGTGCGCGAGCCAGGAGAGCGTCGATAATCCGGGCACTGCATTCTTCGTGTGAGGCAAGTTAGTTTTTGGCAAGGTGTTAAGATCTTAGCGATCCTGCTTAAAAGGATTGGGGTTTTCGAGTTTGGGGAATGATTGAGGAGATAAGTTGAATAACTTTGATGAGAATTGTCGCGCGGACAGAATAAGAAAAACTGTAATTGTTAACTTGTAATTGTTGATACTGTTTCGGCTTTCTCAGTCTACACACTCTTTGCAATTGCATTATGTATCATTTTCCATCTGTCCAGTACGCAAACACGACTCAGTTCCCCTCCTTTTAATCTCTCGTTAGTGTTTCGCTACTGCAAAAAGAGGATATATTAATAAATCTCCTTATTCTTACTATTGGTTTATTATATTGTATAGCTTTACCTTATAATGTACCTCTGTTCTGTAATATCTCGTGATTATTGTAATGTCATTTATTATAGTTTCGTATGTTAGTTGTTGATAAGTGTGGTAATATTCGGTGCTGTAATAATAATGCATTGTGATAATAATTATATTATTAAATATGGTAATTATGTTAGGATAGTGATGAAGTCACCATTTCGATATTATTATTATTACTCGTCGCGTTGTGTTCTCTTTTGTAATATTTCTCTCTCAGGTTTATTTGGTTTTCATGGAAAACAACATACTTGCACCCTCCCCATAATGACTCGAGGAGGTAAATGGGGCGACCTTGTTTTTCTATGTTCACTGGCTGTTCTTGTATCTACGATTTCATGTCTTAGAAGATTATTTACCTTATGGTGTGTGTGAGTTTTTGTGTGTGTGTGTGTGTGCGTGAATAACGGCGTGACACGTTTGCGCTCTTATATTGGCCCTACGTTTGCAAAGACGTGTGCGTTCTATTCGCAATTGCATGAATGATCTTACTAGACGAGTTGGTGTAACCGTTGGGTCGTTGATTTTATAACAAATCCCATCGGTCTATTAGATTTACATAAGAAAAGCTTATATTATTCGCTGTGCATGAAACCTAACAATATTTCGTAGTTTGTCCTCATTGTGTGACACATCGAATCAAAATTGAAGTGTTGCTTCTTTGTTGTAGGTTTCTTCTCAGTGCTATTGTAATTCAGTTGTCCGTCTGACATTACATCCATTTTTTATCGGGTGTCTTTCACGTGGTAGCATCGTCCTACCTTCTCGCACTCCATGTTTCATTGACGTTTGCTAGGAAGTTGTTGGCTTGGCAATTATACCATATAACATAAAATCGTCTGCTTGCTTTGTTGGACTCGGTTGTTACTTAATGTGAGTTGGTTAATACGAGCATCGTCTGCTACGCGTCCGTTTATTTACGTCTGCAAACTTGTCTGCGTTTCTTTCTGAAAGGGCAGCTGTGATTAATTTTGTTTTATTATTAATATTATTATCCATGTTTGCGGTCTCTCTTTGCATGGAAAAGGTCTCTTAATATTAAGAGATACGCGAGGTCCACTGAGATCTTCTTACCAAAGATCTTAGCTATCAGTACTGACAATATTAATAATAGTAGTAATACTAAGGGTAACAAAACAATTGCTAATCTACTCGCAGAGAATGAAATGTGCTATTATTGTATCCTTTTTTGATTTTTGCGCACATATATATATATATATATATATATATATATATATATATATATATATATTACTCAATCAGTCATACAACACTCTTTCTCTCTTCCTTCAAGTGATATACTATATCGTCACTATGGTATCAGTTGAATATGATGACACTTGTCGTCGCTCTTGCTTATATGCTATCTGTATTAAAGAAGGTGACCCCGACCAGTTTCAAGGTCGCCTACACTGCCGCTTTAATCCTATTAATTATCATGTTAGTGTAATTCGTGTTATTCGTTCGTTTATTATTATTCTTACTGTTAGTAGTACTTTCACGAGCGTATCATTATAATTAATATTTTTAACAGTCACCTTGTCACTACACTCAACTTTATTCTTACACACAGTTTCTCTCACACGTGTTTTCCCTTCACTCTCTTTCTTTTGCTCTTCATCTATATATATATATATATATATTCCGTCGTTGGACATTTCGCTCAATCTACCTTTAATCATTTCCTTTTTTGGTGCGTGTGTTCCACAAACTTTTCCGACGGCGTTGCACTCACTGTGCAGTCGGTCGTTGAGGCCTACTTTTTCCACGTTTCTGATCCTCTTTTTTGTCTCGTGCAATCTCTCAATCTAAAATGTATTAATCATTTTAGTCATTACAAATGTTTCAGGGTGGCAAGCGCGAGCGTAAACTCGTAGGGGTGGTAGTGGTTTGATTGCAGTCGCAGAGCGGGGTTTGCATGAAATACCGCGACGCCCTCCAAATCCTCTGGTTTTTTCTAACATGGATTTTTTTTAATACATTAAAAGTTAAATTTAACTCGAAAAGTGGGCGTGATCTAACGCCTGAGTATTAATGGAACAGAAATAAATCATTTCGACGACTAAGACAAGGAGATCGACGAGAACCGCAAAGGCAAAGCAAATAAAAATAAAAGTTTTCGCTGAATATAGACATAATCTCTGTGTATAAAAATTCAGTTCAAGACGTGGTGCTGAGACATAAATACATAGTTACAGCGTCAAGCTCCGTCTCATGTATTAAATCACTCTATTTAATATTCTTGTAGTCGTCCCATAGCTTCAAAAAGTAGTACGACCTTATATATGATAACATTCCTATGGCTAGACTGATCCAATATTCAGATCGAACTGCATTAATTCGGCTTTTTAATTTATTAGATCCGATAATGAAATGCACCATCTCATCTTTTATACCTCCATTCCTTTAAACTATTGCAGAAGTTGATAAACTGAAGTTGCGATACCGTGTGTGTCTAGTGTGTACTTAGCATCTCTCAAATCCGGTCGTGACGGAATTTCTGATTTCCTTTTATTCATCCATCCGTTTGGTTTTGCCACCCTGGTGGATCGTCACATATCTACGTGTTAACGTACCAACACGCTAATTGATGATAACAATACGAGATCTGAGTCGTTAAGCGTCTGTCGATGGTAGAAACATTTTTCTAGTTTCGCACAGATCGGTGAATGAGGCAATACAGTTCCCTGTTACCATTTGTTTGTGTCTAGTTGAACAGTGTTGTTTTGACGCGAGGGTGAATGTTAGTGAGAATCCGAAAATCGTACAAATAGCCTTTCTTGACTGACCGCCCATGATTTACTTGCTCGTTGGCATCAATGTCGGCTCGGTATTCCGTCGGTGGATCCGATGAGGCTTCGGCTTTTTGCGTAGCATGATTGCCTATAGGGAAATAGGAAAAGACAAGGGCGGAAGAAAGAGACGAATAAAACAATCAAGAAAATGCCAGTTAACAGAGACAATAGGCCATACCCATGGCTGCCATGATAGTCGTCAGCAAATCGATCTCGTCCTGTTTTGCGTCGCGTGGATCTTGTTCCCGATGAACACGGTGGTGAGAAACATGTCACTCGAAAAATGCTTGATTGGTATAGGTAATACAAGTTAAAGGAATTGTGAGTTTATTGCGTCAAAACATGCGTACTAGTGTTTAAATCTAAATGTTTATCTTTTTCTCAGATCCATCAAAACACTAATTGTGAAGGTGAGTATTTAGGCTTTATGCTGTATAGAATGCTGTTTACAGTCGCGTGATATTAGAACGCAGCTAAATTTCTAATTCGGTCGCTACCAATGCTTGTTAACTCATAGCGATGAAGCGGTGCTGGGCGTTAGCCTGTGTCAATCTAGCGTATTAAGAGAAATTTTGCACTCTTGTCACAACATGTATTTTCACCCAATTAGGATTCATTGTATTATAATTTTAGACATACTGTATATTTTAGAGGTACTTGAACGTGAAGACACCACCACAGATGGGGTTTGCGTGGCAGGCGTCGGGGCCGCATAAGATGGTCACAATGCTTTTAGTGATACACGGAGATGATGATCTGAGGGAATCCGGGCAAACTTTATGCTATATTTCCGTTTTGTTCGTTTACTACCTGTACTGCAACTAGTGTATCAGACCCGGCAAGCGCGTTGGACGTCTTGTTACATGAGGTATCTTTGGTGAACGCTGGCGAATTTCGTACTTTGAACGCCATTTTTTTTGTTAGGAAACACTAACAACCGGAAATAACTTAGTACGATTAAGTAGTGATCAAAGCAGGTAGCAATACAGCTAGTGGCAGGCAGCGGCGCCCCCCAACGAATCATCCGGAACCGGTTTTTTCTGTGACTAGGTTTGCGCATTGCCTCGCCGCTTTCTTCATATAATTACACAATATGTCGTCAATTTTTTAATTCTCGCTGTTTGTTCTATATCCATTTGAGTACATATTCAGTGATACTCCTGCCTTGAAGCAACCCATCCGCAAATGTTGCATCTTGAGTAGTTCACGACTGCTAATCATATAGTCATGATTAAGGGGATACAACGGTACATACAAAAGTCCTCGGTGCCCGGCGGTGCCTAGCATCCCGTCTTGGCATCGCCGGCGCGCCAAAGTAAACAATGCTTTATTTAACTGTGTGCGCGTGTCTGCCGTGTGTAACTTCATGGCTCATTGTTTTCATGAGTTTATTTATGAATTCACCATCTTGCTATGTTCACCTTAAGCACGTCTTTTCACGTCTGTTTTATGTATATGTTGTCTGTACTTGTCTTGTTATTTTTGACAGGTGTCCTATTGTTGTAGTATTCATCTGCATACGCTATTATACGGCGGTATCACATTTTAACCGTAATGGTTTTTATTAGATACCTTATCGCTGCTTGTGCGCGATGACAAATTGATAAGGAACTTCGACGCTAGATATTAACATTTGTAGATTTGTTTTGTATTTGGCCAACATTGTATATCTCATAATCTGAACTATTATAAGAAACGAATTTACGCTTGTAATAGAATTTATCATCGGACTGGCAAGACAACAAGTGCCAGCTGCCGAGGGACCCATGTAATATCGACTGCTATTGGTTGTCTGCTTGTTGGTTCTAATCTAATTAATCTGTTATGACATTTCGAGCTGACCCTCAATTATCCTCCTATGTAAACGAGCCTTTGAAATCACCCTTTGGTATTGCTTCAAAGACTGCCTGGAGGGGTCTTGCTGGACTTATCCGGAATCGTTTACTAGTCTGATGCATATTCACTTATGGCTTACGACAGGTGTCGCGAATAGAGGACCGGATGACCACTACTTGACGTCAACACTTTCGTCGGTTGTCTACTTTTTCGTACTTATTTGTCCTCGCTCGTGAATCCGACTGTCGTTGTAGCGGCTAGTTAGTTGCTATTTGTGTGTCCTGGGTGCGCTTGTGCGGGGTGGTAGGAGGCGACACTGCTAATGAGGTCAACAGTCGGTAACATAAGTCAAAAAACAATCGCCAGAGAGCCATGGAAAACGATTACACGTGTCTAGTCGCTTTGTTGTGGCTTCTATCTGTCTCTCCATCGATCATCGTCGCTAAGTAATGCAGCTTCATTGTGCGAAGCTTCAAGCAAACTGTTATTTTGAATTATGCATTCATCCGACAACTACCGTCTCTGTAGTTTCTGTTTGACCTCATGTTATTATTGTCGTTTCCTTCTTCCAACCCCCCTTGTAATGCGTCAACGTCATAATAATAATAATATAAGGAGAATAATAAAATAAGATGTAACGTTTTATCTGCTTACTGTAGTAACATCATTATCATCTCCATAATAATCAGCATGATTATTAGTATCTTTATCAATCTTTGCTAGTATTTATAATTTTTATATAGTTATTATGTACTCATATATATATA